>NW_027327566.1:0-300000 GCF_047675955.1 Chlorocebus sabaeus
TGTGTGATGAATGAACAGAACACAGAGCAGTTTCTCAGAAAGCTTCTTTCCAGTTTTGAACGGAAGATATTTCCTTTTTCACCATAGCCCTCTATGGGCTTCCAAATATCCCTTTGCCAATTCCACAGGAACAGGCGTAGCGAAAGGCTTCTTGAAGGGAAAGATGTAACTCTGTGAGATGAAATAACAGAACACAGAGCAGTTTCTCAGAAAGCTTCTTTCCAGTTTTGAACGGAAGATATTTCCTTTTTCACCATAGCCCTCTATGGGCTTCCAAATATCCCTTTGCCAATTCCACAAGAACAGCCTTAGCGAAAGACTTCTTGAAGGGAAAGATGTAACTCTGTGAGATGAATTAACAGAACACAGAGCAGTTTCTCAGAAAGCTTCTTTCCAGTTTTGAACGGAAGATATTTCCTTTTTCACCATAGAACTCTATGGGCTTCCAAATATCCCTTTGCCAATTCCACAAGAACAGCCTTAGCGAAAGGCTTCTTGAAGGGAAAGATGTAACTCTGTGAGATGAATTAACAGACCACAGAGCAGTTTCTCAGAAAGCTTCATTCCAGTTTTGAACGGAAGATATTTCCTTTTTCACCATAGCCCTCTATGGGCTTCCAAATATCCCTTTGCCAATTCCACAGGAACAGCCTTAGCGAAAGACTTCTTGAAGGGAAAGATGTAATTCTGTGAGATGAATTAACAGAACACAGAGCAGTTTCTCAGAAAGCTTCTTTCCAGTTTTGAACGGAAGATATTTCCTTTTTCACCATAGCCCTCTATGGGCTTCCAAATATCCCTTTGCCAATTCCACAAGAACAGCCTTAGCGAAAGGCTTCTTGAAGGGAAAGATGTAACTCTGTGAGATGAATTAAGAGAACACAGAGCAGTTTCTCAAAAGGCTTGTTGCCAGTTTTCAACGGAAGATATTTCCTTTTTCACCATACCCCTCTATGGGCTTCCAAATATCCTTTGCCAATTCCACAAGAACAGCATTAGCGAAAGGCTTCTTGAAGGGAAAGATGTAACTCTGTGAGACGAATTAACAGAACTCAGAGCAGTTTCTCAGAAAGCTTCTTTCCAGTTTTGAACGGAAGATATTTCCTTTTTCACCATAGCCCTCTATGGGCTTCCAAATATCCCTTTGCCAATTCCACAAGAACAGCCTTAGCGAAAGTCTTCTTGAAGGAAAAGATGTAACTCTGTGAGATGAATTAACAGAACACAGAGCAGTTTCTCAGAAAGCTTCTTTCAAGTTTTGAACGGAAGACATTTCCTTTTTCACCATAGCCGTCTATGGGCTTCCAAATATCCCTTTGCCAATTCCACAAGAACAGCCTTAGCGAAAGACTTTTTGAAGGGAAAGATGTAACTCTGTGAGATGAATTAACAGAACACAGAGCAGTTTCTCAGAAAGCTTCTTTCCAGTTTTGAACGGAAGATATTTCCTTTTTCACCATAGCCCTCTATGGGCTTCGAAATATCCCTTTGCCAATTCCACAGGAACAGGCGTAGCGAAAGGCTTCTTGAAGGGAAAGATGTAACTCTGTGAGATGAATTAACAGAACACAGAGCAGTTTCTCAGAAAGCTTCTTTCCAGTTTTGAACGGAAGATATTTCCTTTTTCACTTCAGCCCTCTATGGGCTTCCAAATATCCCTTTGCCAATTCCACAAGAATAGCCTTAGTGAAAGGCTTCTTGAAGGGAAAGATGTAACTCTGTGAGATGAATTAACAGAACACGGAGCAGTTTCTTACAAAGCTTGTTTCCAGTTTTGAACGGAAGATATTTCCTTTTTCACCATAGCCCTCTATGGGCTTCCAAATATCCCTTTGCCAATTCCACAAGAACAGCCTTAGCGAAAGGCTTCTTGAAGGGAAAGATGTAACTCTGTGAGATGAATTTACAGAACACAGAGCAGTTTCTCAGAAAGCTTCTTTCCAGTTTTGAACGGAAGATATTTCCATTTTCACCATAGCCCTCTATGGGCTTCCAAATATCCCTTTGCCAATTCCAAAAGAACAGCCTTAGCGAAAGGTTTCTTGAAGGGAAAGATGTAACTCTGTGAGATGAATTAACAGAACACAGAGCAGTTTCTCAAAAGGCTTGTTTCCAGTTTTCAACGTAAGATATTTCCTTTTTCACCATAGCCCTCTATGGGCTTCCAAATATCCCTTTGCCAATTCCACAAGAACAGCCTTAGCGAAAGGCTTCTTAAAGGGAAAGATGTAACTCTGTGAGATGAATTAACAGAACTCAGAGCAGTTTCTCAGAAAGCTTCTTTCCAGTTTTGAACGGAAGATATTTCCTTTTTCACCATAGCCCTCTATGGGCTTCCAAATATCCCTTTGCCAATTCCACAAGAACAGCCTTAGCGAAAGACTTCTTGAAGGGAAAGATGTAACTCTGTGAGATGAATTAACAGAACACAGAGCAGTTTCTCAGAAAGCTTCTTTCCAGTATTGAACGGAAGATATTTCCTTTTTCACCATAGCCCTCTAAGGGCTTCCAAATATCCCTTTGCCAATTCCACAAGAACAGCCTTAGCGAAAGGCTTCTTGAAGGGAAAGATGTAACTCTGTGAGATGAATTAACAGAACACAGAGCAGTTTCTCAAAAGGCTTGTTTCCAGTTTTCAACGGAAGATATTTCCTTTTTCACCATAGCCCTCTATGGGCTTCCAAATATCCCTTTGCCAATTCCACAAGAACAGCCTTAGCGAAAGGCTTCTTGAAGGGAAAGATGTAACTCTGTGAGATGAATTAACAGAACTCAGAGCAGTTTCTCAGAAAGCTTCTTTCCAGTTTTGAACGGAAGATATTTCCTTTTTCACCATAGCCCTCTATGGGCTTCCAAATATCCCTTTGCCAATTCCACAAGAACAGCCTTAGCGAAAGGCTTCTTGAAGGGAAAGATGTAACTCTATGAGATGAATTAACGGAACACAGAACAGTTTCTCAGAAAGCTTCTTTCCAGTTTTGAACGGAAGATATTTCCTTTTTCACCATAGCCCTCTATGGGCTTCCAAATATCCCCTTGCCAATTCCACAAGAACAGCCTTAGCGAAAGACTTCTTGAAGGGAAAGATGTAACTCTGTGAGATGAATTAACAGAACACAGAGCAGTTTCTCAGAAAGCTTCTTTCCAGTTTTGAACGGAAGATATTTCCTTTTTCACCATAGCCCTCTATGGGCTTCCAAATATCCCTTTGCCAATTCCACAAGAACAGCCTTAGTGAAAGGCTTCTTGAAGGGAAAGATGTAACTCTGTGAGATGAATTAACAGAACACAGAGCAGTTTCTCAGAAAGCTTCTTTCCAGTTTTGAACGGAAGATATTTCCTTTTTCACCATAGCCCTCTATGGGCTTCCAAATATCCCTTTGCCAATTCCACAAGAATAGCCTTAGCGAAAGGCTTCTTGAAGGGAAAGATGTAACTCTGTGAGATGAATTTACAGAACACAGAGCAGTTTCTCAGAAAGCTTCTTTCCAATTTTGAACGGAAGATATTTCCTTTTTCACCATACCCTCTATGGGCTTCCAAATATCCCTTTGCCAATTCCCCAAGAACAGCCTTAGCAAAAGGCTTCTTGAAGGGAAAGATGTAACTCTGTGAGATGAATTAACAGAACACAGAGCAGTTTCTCAGAAAGCTTCTTTCCAGTTTTGAACGGAAGATATTTCCTTTTTCACCATAGCCCTCTATGGGCTTCCAAATATCCCTTTGCCAATTCCACAAGAACAGCCTTAGCGAAAGGCTTCTTGAAGGGAACGATGTAACTCTGTGAGATGAATTAACAGAACACAGAGCAGTTTCTCAGAAAGCTTCTTTCCAGTTTTGAACAGAAGATACTTCCTTTTTCACCATAGCCCTCTATGGGCTTCCAAATATCCCCTTTCCAATTCCACAAGAACAGCCTTATCGAAAGGCTTCTTGAAGGGAAAGATGTAACTCTGTGAGATGAATGAACAGAACACAGAGCAGTTTCTCAGAAAGATTCTTTCCAGTTTTGAACGGAAGATATTCCCTTTTTCACCATAGCCCTCTATGGGCTTCCTAATATCCCTTTGCTAATTCCACAAGAACAGCCTTAGCGAAAGGCTTCTTGAAGGGAAAGATGTAACTCTGTGAGATGAATTAACAGAACACAGAGCAGTTTCTCAAAAGGTTGGTTCCAGTTTTCAACGGAAGATATTTCCTTTTTCACCATAGCCCTCTATGGGCTTCCAAATATCCCTTTGCCAAATCCACAAGAACAGCCTTAGCGAAAGGCTTCTTGAAGGGAAAGATGTAATTCTGTGAGATGAATTAACAGAACTCAGAGCAGTTTCTCAGAAAGTTTCTTTCCAGTTTTGAACGGAAGATATTTCCTTTTTCACCATAGCCCTCTATGGGCTTCCAAATATCCCTTTGCCAATTCCACAAGAACAGCCTTAGCGAAAGGCTTCTTGAAGGGAAAGATGTAACTCTGTGAGATGAATTAAAAGAACACAGAGCAGTTTCTCAAAAGGCTTGTTTCCAGTTTTCAACGGAAGATATTTCCTTTTTCACCATAGCCCTCTATGGGCTTCCAAATATCCCTTTGCCAATTCCACAGGAACAGCCTTAGTGAAAGGCTTCTTGAAGGGAAAGATGTAACTCTGTGAGATGAATTAACAGAACACATAGCAGTTTCTCAGAAAGCTTCTTTCCAATTTTGAAAGGAAGATATTTCCTTTTTCACCATAGCCCTCTAAGGGCTTCCAAATATCCCTTTGCCAATTCCACAAGAACAGCCTTAGTGAAAGGCTTCTTGAAGGGAAAGATGTAACTCTGTGAGATGAATTAAAAGAACACAGAGCAGTTTCTCAAAAGGCTTGTTTCCAGTTTTCAACGGAAGATATTTCCTTTTTCACCATAGCCCTCTATGGGCTTCCAAATATCCCTTTTCCAATTCCACAAGAACAGCCTTAGCGAAAGGCTTCTTGAAGGGAAAGATGTAACTCTGTGAGATGAATTAACAGAACACAGAGCAGTTTCTCAGAAAGCTTCTTTCCAGTTTTGAACGGAAGATATTTCCTTTTACACCATAGCCCTCTATGGGCTTCCAAATATCCCTTTGCCAATTCCACAAGAACAGCCTTAGCGAAAGACTTTTTGAAGGGAAAGATGTAACTCTGTGAGATGAATTAACAGAACACAGAGCAGTTTCTCAGAAAGCGTCTTTCCAGTTTTGAACGGAAGATATTTCCTTTTTCACCATAGCCCTCTATGGGCTTCCAAATATCCCTTTGCCAATTCCACAAGAACAGCCTTAGCGAAAGGCTTCTTGAAGGGAAAGATGTAACTCTGTGAGATGAATTAACAGAACACAGAGCAGTTTCTCAGAAAGCTTCTTTCCAGTTTTGAACGGAAGATATTTCCTTTTTCACCATAGCCCTCTATGGGCTTGCAAATATCCCTTTGCCAATTCCACAAGAACAGTCTTAGCGAAAGGCTTCTTGAAGGGAAAGATGTAACTCTGTGAGATGAATTAACAGAACACAGAGCAGTTTCTCAGAAAGCTTCTTTCCAGTTTTGAACGGAAGATATTTCCTTTTTCACCATAGCCCTCTATGGGCTTCCAAATATCCCTTTTCCAATTCCACAAGAACAGCCTTAGCGAAAGGCTTCTTGAAGGGAAAGATGCAACTCTGTGAGATGAATTAACAGAACACAGAGCAGATTCTCAGAAAGCTTCTTTCCAGTTTTGAACGGAAGATATTTCCTTTTTCACCATAGCCCTCTATGGGCTTCCAAATATCCCTTTGCCAATTCCACAAGAACAGCCTTAGCGAAAGACTTCTTGAAGGGAAAGATGTAACTCTGTGTGATGAATGAACAGAACACAGAGCAGTTTCTCAGAAAGCTTCTTTCCAGTTTTGAACGGAAGATATTTCCTTTTTCACCATAGCCCTCTATGGGCTTCCAAATATCCCTTTGCCAATTCCACAGGAACAGGCGTAGCGAAAGGCTTCTTGAAGGGAAAGATGTAACTCTGTGAGATGAATTAACAGAACACAGAGCAGTTTCTCAGAAAGCTTCTTTCCAGTTTTGAACGGAAGATATTTCCTTTTTCACCATAGCCCTCTATGGGCTTCCAAATATCCCTTTGCCAATTCCACAAGAACAGCCTTAGCGAAAGACTTCTTGAAGGGAAAGATGTAACTCTGTGAGATGAATTAACAGAACACAGAGCAGTTTCTCAGAAAGCTTCTTTCCAGTTTTGAACGGAAGATATTTCCTTTTTCACCATAGAACTCTATGGGCTTCCAAATATCCCTTTGCCAATTCCACAAGAACAGCCTTAGCGAAAGGCTTCTTGAAGGGAAAGATGTAACTCTGTGAGATGAATTAACAGACCACAGAGCAGTTTCTCAGAAAGCTTCATTCCAGTTTTGAACGGAAGATATTTCCTTTTTCACCATAGCCCTCTATGGGCTTCCAAATATCCCTTTGCCAATTCCACAGGAACAGCCTTAGCGAAAGACTTCTTGAAGGGAAAGATGTAACTCTGTGAGATGAATTAACAGAACACAGAGCAGTTTCTCAGAAAGCTTCTTTCCAGTTTTGAACGGAAGATATTTCCTTTTTCACCATAGCCCTCTATGGGCTTCCAAATATCCCTTTGCCAATTCCACAAGAACAGCCTTAGCGAAAGGCTTCTTGAAGGGAAAGATGTAACTCTGTGAGATGAATTAACAGAACACAGAGCAGTTTCTCAGAAAGCTTCTTTCCAGTTTTGAACGGAAGATCTTTCCTTTTTCACCATAACCCTCTATGGGCTTCCAAATATCCCTTTGCCAATTCCACAAGAACAGCCTTAGCGAAAGACTTCTTGAAGGGAAAGATGTAACTCTGTGTGATGAATGAGCAGAACACAGAGCAGTTTCTCAGAAAGCTTCTTTCCAGTTTTGAACGGAAGATATTTCCTTTTTCACCATAGCCCTCTATGGGCTTCCAAATATTCATTTGCCAATTCCCCAAGAACAGCCTTAGCGAAAGGCTTCTTGAAGGGAAAGATGTAACTCTGTGAGATGAATTAACAGAACACAGAGCAGTTTCTCAGAAAGCTTCTTTCCAGTTTTGAACGGAAGATATTTCCTTTTTCACCATAGCCGTCTATGGGCTTCCAAATATCCCTTTGCCAATTCCACAAGAACAGCCTTAGCGAAAGACTTTTTGAAGGGAAAGATGTAACTCTGTGAGATGAATTAACAGAACACAGAGCAGTTTCTCAGAAAGCTTCTTTCCAGTTTTGAACGGAAGATATTTCCTTTTTCACCATAGCCCTCTATGGGCTTCGAAATATCCCTTTGCCAATTCCACAGGAACAGGCGTAGCGAAAGGCTTCTTGAAGGGAAAGATGTAACTCTGTGAGATGAATTAACAGAACACAGAGCAGTTTCTCAGAAAGCTTCTTTCCAGTTTTGAACGGAAGATATTTCCTTTTTCACTTTAGCCCTCTATGGGCTTCCAAATATCCCTTTGCCAATTCCACAAGAATAGCCTTAGTGAAAGGCTTCTTGAAGGGAAAGATGTAACTCTGTGAGATGAATTAACAGAACACGGAGCAGTTTCTTACAAAGCTTGTTTCCAGTTTTGAACGGAAGATATTTCCTTTTTCACCATAGCCCTCTATGGGCTTCCAAATATCCCTTTGCCAATTCCACAAGAACAGCCTTAGCGAAAGGCTTCTTGAAGGGAAAGATGTAACTCTGTGAGATGAATTTACAGAACACAGAGCAGTTTCTCAGAAAGCTTCTTTCCAGTTTTGAACGGAAGATATTTCCTTTTTCACCATAGCCCTCTATGGGCTTCCAAATATCTCTTTGCCAATTCCACAAGAACAGCCTTAGCGAAAGGCTTCTTGAAGAGAAAGATATAACTCTGTGACATGAATTAACAGAACACAGAACAGTTTCTCAGAAAGCTTCTTTCCATTTTTGAACGGAAGATATTTCCTTTTTCACCATAGCCCTCTATGGGCTTCCAAATATCCCTTTGCCAATTCCACAAGAACAGCCTTAGCGAAAGACTTCTTGAAGGGAAAGATGTAACTCTGTGAGATGAATTAACAGAACACAGAGCAGTTTCTCAGAAAGCTTCTTTCCAGTTTTGAACGGAAGATATTTCCTTTTTCACCATAGAACTCTATGGGCTTCCAAATGTCCCTTTGCCAATTCCACAAGAACAGCCTTAGCGAAAGGCTTCTTGAAGGGAAAGATGTAACTCTGTGAGATGAATTAACAGACCACAGAGCAGTTTCTCAGAAAGCTTCTTTCCAGTTTTGAACGGAAGATATTTCCTTTTTCACCATAGCCCTCTATGGGCTTCCAAATATCCCTTTGCCAATTCCACAAGAACAGCCTTAGCGAAAGGCTTCTTGAAGGGAAAGATGTAACTCTGTGAGATGAATTAAAAGAACACAGAGCAGTTTCTCAAAAGGCTTGTTTCCAGTTTTCAACGGAAGATATTTCCTTTTTCACCATAGCCCTCTATGGGCTTCCAAATATCCTTTGCCAATTCCACAAGAACAGCCTTAGCGAAAGGCTTCTTGAAGGGAAAGATGTAACTCTGTGAGACGAATTAACAGAACTCAGAGCAGTTTCTCAGAAAGCTTCTTTCCAGTTTTGAACGGAAGATATTTCCTTTTTCACCATAGCCCTCTATGGGCTTCCAAATATCCCTTTGCCAATTCCACAAGAACAGCCTTAGCGAAAGGCTTCTTGAAGGGAAAGATGTAACTCTGTGAGATGAATTAACAGAACACAGAGCAGTTTCTCAGAAAGCTTCTTTCCAGTTTTGAACGGAAGATCTTTCCTTTTTCACCATAACCCTCTATGGGCTTCCAAATATCCCTTTGCCAATTCCACAAGAACAGCCTTAGCGAAAGACTTCTTGAAGGGAAAGATGTAACTCTGTGTGATGAATGAGCAGAACACAGAGCAGTTTCTCAGAAAGCTTCTTTCCAGTTTTGAACGGAAGATATTTCCTTTTTCACCATAGCCCTCTATGGGCTTCCAAATATTCATTTGCCAATTCCCCAAGAACAGCCTTAGCGAAAGGCTTCTTGAAGGGAACGATGTAACTCTGTGAGATGAATTAACAGAACACAGAGCAGTTTCTCAGAAAGCTTCTTTCTAGTTTTGAACGGAAGATATTTCCTTTTTCACGATAGCCCTCTATGGGCTTCCAAATATCCCTTTGCCAATTCCACAAGAACAGCCTTAGCGAAAGGCTTCTTGAAGGGAAAGATGTAACTCTGTGAGATGAATTAACAGAACACAGAGCAGTTTCTCAGAAAGCGTCTTTCCAGTTTTGAACGGAAGATATTTCCTTTTTCACCATAGCCCTCTATGGGCTTCCAAATATCCCTTTGCCAATTCCACAAGAACAGCCTTAGCGAAAGGCTTCTTGAAGGGAAAGATGTAACTCTGTGAGATGAATTAAGAGAACACAGAGCAGTTTCTCAAAAGGCTTGTTTCCAGTTTTCAACGGAAGATATTTCCTTTTTCACCATACCCCTCTATGGGCTTCCAAATATCCTTTGCCAATTCCACAAGAACAGCCTTAGCGAAAGGCTTCTTGAAGGGAAAGATGTAACTCTGTGAGACGAATTAACAGAACTCAGAGCAGTTTCTCAGAAAGCTTCTTTCCAGTTTTGAACGGAAGATATTTCCTTTTTCACCATAGCCCTCTATGGGCTTCCAAATATCCCTTTGCCAATTCCACAAGAACAGCCTTAGCGAAAGGCTTCTTGAAGGAAAAGATGTAACTCTGTGAGATGAATTAACAGAACACAGAGCAGTTTCTCAGAAAGCTTCTTTCCAGTTTTGAACGGAAGATATTTCCTTTTTCACCATAGCCGTCTATGGGCTTCCAAATATCCCTTTGCCAATTCCACAAGAACAGCCTTAGCGAAAGACTTTTTGAAGGGAAAGATGTAACTCTGTGAGATGAATTAACAGAACACAGAGCAGTTTCTCAGAAAGCTTCTTTCCAGTTTTGAACGGAAGATATTTCCTTTTTCACCATAGCCCTCTATGGGCTTCGAAATATCCCTTTGCCAATTCCACAGGAACAGGCGTAGCGAAAGGCTTCTTGAAGGGAAGGATGTAACTCTGTGAGATGAATTAACAGAACACAGAGCAGTTTCTCAGAAAGCTTCTTTCCAGTTTTGAACGGAAGATATTTCCTTTTTCACTTTAGCCCTCTATGGGCTTCCAAATATCCCTTTGCCAATTCCACAAGAATAGCCTTAGTGAAAGGCTTCTTGAAGGGAAAGATGTAACTCTGTGAGATGAATTAACAGAACACGGAGCAGTTTCTTACAAAGCTTGTTTCCAGTTTTGAACGGAAGATATTTCCTTTTTCACCATAGCCCTCTATGGGCTTCCAAATATCCCTTTGCCAATTCCACAAGAACAGCCTTAGCGAAAGGCTTCTTGAAGGGAAAGATGTAACTCTGTGAGATGAATTAACAGAACACAGAGCAGTTTCTCAGAAAGCTTCTTTCCAGTTTTGAACGGAAGATCTTTCCTTTTTCACCATAACCCTCTATGGGCTTCCAAATATCCCTTTGCCAATTCCACAAGAACAGCCTTAGCGAAAGACTTCTTGAAGGGAAAGATGTAACTCTGTGTGATGAATGAGCAGAACACAGAGCAGTTTCTCAGAAAGCTTCTTTCCAGTTTTGAACGGAAGATATTTCCTTTTTCACCATAGCCCTCTATGGGCTTCCAAATATTCATTTGCCAATTCCCCAAGAACAGCCTTAGCGAAAGGCTTCTTGAAGGGAACGATGTAACTCTGTGAGATGAATTAACAGAACACAGAGCAGTTTCTCAGAAAGCTTCTTTCTAGTTTTGAACGGAAGATATTTCCTTTTTCACGATAGCCCTCTATGGGCTTCCAAATATCCCTTTGCCAATTCCACAAGAACAGCCTTAGCGAAAGGCTTCTTGAAGGGAAAGATGTAACTCTGTGAGATGAATTAACAGAACACAGAGCAGTTTCTCAGAAAGAGTCTTTCCAGTTTTGAACGGAAGATATTTCCTTTTTCACCATAGCCCTCTATGGGCTTCCAAATATCCCTTTGCCAATTCCACAAGAACAGCCTTAGCGAAAGGCTTCTTGAAGGGAAAGATGTAACTCTGTGAGATGAATTAAGAGAACACAGAGCAGTTTCTCAAAAGGCTTGTTTCCAGTTTTCAACGGAAGATATTTCCTTTTTCACCATACCCCTCTATGGGCTTCCAAATATCCTTTGCCAATTCCACAAGAACAGCCTTAGCGAAAGGCTTCTTGAAGGGAAAGATGTAACTCTGTGAGACGAATTAACAGAACTCAGAGCAGTTTCTCAGAAAGCTTCTTTCCTGTTTTGAACGGAAGATATTTCCTTTTTCACCATAGCCCTCTATGGGCTTCCAAATATCCCTTTGCCAATTCCACAAGAACAGCCTTAGCGAAAGGCTTCTTGAAGGAAAAGATGTAACTCTGTGAGATGAATTAACAGAACACAGAGCAGTTTCTCAGAAAGCTTCTTTCCAGTTTTGAACGGAAGATATTTCCTTTTTCACCATAGCCGTCTATGGGCTTCCAAATATCCCTTTGCCAATTCCACAAGAACAGCCTTAGCGAAAGACTTTTTGAAGGGAAAGATGTAACTCTGTGAGATGAATTAACAGAACACAGAGCAGTTTCTCAGAAAGCTTCTTTCCAGTTTTGAACGGAAGATATTTCCTTTTTCACCATAGCCCTCTATGGGCTTCGAAATATCCCTTTGCCAATTCCACAGGAACAGGCGTAGCGAAAGGCTTCTTGAAGGGAAAGATGTAACTCTGTGAGATGAATTAACAGAACACAGAGCAGTTTCTCAGAAAGCTTCTTTCCAGTTTTGAACGGAAGATATTTCCTTTTTCACTTTAGCCCTCTATGGGCTTCCAAATATCCCTTTGCCAATTCCACAAGAATAGCCTTAGTGAAAGGCTTCTTGAAGGGAAAGATGTAACTCTGTGAGATGAATTAACAGAACACGGAGCAGTTTCTTACAAAGCTTGTTTCCAGTTTTGAACGGAAGATATTTCCTTTTTCACCATAGCCCTCTATGGGCTTCCAAATATCCCTTTGCCAATTCCACAAGAACAGCCTTAGCGAAAGGCTTCTTGAAGGGAAAGATGTAACTCTGTGAGATGAATTTACAGAACACAGAGCAGTTTCTCAGAAAGCTTCTTTCCAGTTTTGAACGGAAGATATTTCCTTTTTCACCATAGCCCTCTATGGGCTTCCAAATATCTCTTTGCCAATTCCACAAGAACAGCCTTAGCGAAAGGCTTCTTGAAGAGAAAGATGTAACTCTGTGACATGAATTAACAGAACACAGAACAGTTTCTCAGAAAGCTTCTTTCCATTTTTGAACGGAAGATATTTCCTTTTTCACCATAGCCCTCTATGGGCTTCCAAATATCCCTTTGCCAATTCCACAAGAACAGCCTTAGCGAAAGACTTCTTGAAGGGAAAGATGTAACTCTGTGAGATGAATTAACAGAACACAGAGCAGTTTCTCAGAAAGCTTCTTTCCAGTTTTGAACGGAAGATATTTCCTTTTTCACCATAGAACTCTATGGGCTTCCAAATATCCCTTTGCCAATTCCACAAGAACAGCCTTAGCGAAAGGCTTCTTGAAGGGAAAGATGTAACTCTGTGAGATGAATTAACAGACCACAGAGCAGTTTCTCAGAAAGCTTCTTTCCAGTTTTGAACGGAAGATATTTCCTTTTTCACCATAGCCCTCTATGGGCTTCCAAATATCCCTTTGCCAATTCCACAAGAACAGCCTTAGCGAAAGGCTTCTTGAAGGGAAAGATGTAACTCTGTGAGATGAATTAAAAGAACACAGAGCAGTTTCTCAAAAGGCTTCTTTCCAGTTTTCAACGGAAGATATTTCCTTTTTCACCATACCCCTCTATGGGCTTCCAAATATCCTTTGCCAATTCCACAAGAACAGCCTTAGCGAAAGGCTTCTTGAAGGGAAAGATGTAACTCTGTGAGACGAATTAACAGAACTCAGAGCAGTTTCTCAGAAAGCTTCTTTCCAGTTTTGAACGGAAGATATTTCCTTTTTCACCATAGCCCTCTATTGGCTTCCAAATATCCCTTTGCCAATTCCACAAGAACAGCCTTAGCGAAAGGCTTCTTGAAGGAAAAGATGTAACTCTGTGAGATGAATTAACAGAACACAGAGCAGTTTCTCAGAAAGCTTCTTTCCAGTTTTGAACGGAAGATATTTCCTTTTTCACCATAGCCCTCTATGGGCTTCCAAATATCCCTTTGCGAATTCCACAAGAATAGCCTTAGCGAAAGACTTTTTGAAGGGAAAGATGTAACTCTGTGAGATGAATTAACAGAACACAGAGCAGTTTCTCAGAAAGCTTCTTTCCAGTTTTGAACGGAAGATATTTCCTTTTTCACCATAGCCCTCTATGGGCTTCGAAATATCCCTTTGCCAATTCCACAGGAACAGGCTTAGCGAAAGGCTTCTTGAAGGGAAAGATGTAACTCTGTGAGATGAATTAACAGAACACAGAGCAGTTTCTCAAAAGGCTTGTTTCCAGTTTTCAACGGAAGATATTTCCTTTTTCACCATAGCCCTCTATGGGCTTCCAAATATCCCTTTGCCAATTGCACAAGAATAGCCTTAGTGAAAGGCTTCTTGAAGGGAAAGATGTAGCTCTGTGAGATGAATTAACAGAACACGGAGCAGTTTCTTACAAAGCTTTTTTCCAGTTTTGAACGGAAGATATTTCCTTTTTCACCATAGCCCTCTATGGGCTTCCAAATATCCCTTTGCCAATTCCACAAGAACAGCCTTAGTGAAAGGCTTCTTGAAGGGAAAGATATAACTCTGTGAGATGAATTAACAGAACACAGAGCAGTTTCTCAGAAAGCTTCTTTCCAGTTTTGAACGGAAGATATTTCCTTTTTCACCATAGCCCTCTATGGGCTTCCAAATATCCCTTTGCCAATTCCACAAGAACAGCCTTAGCGAAAGACTTCTTGAAGGGAAATATGTAACTCTGTGAGATGAATTAACAGAACACAGAGCAGTTTCTCAGAAAGCTTCTTTCCAGTTTTGAACGGAAGATATTTCCTTTTTCACCATAGAACTCTATGGGCTTCCAAATATCCCTTTGCCAATTCCACAAGAACAGCCTTAGCGAAAGGCTTCTTGAAGGGAAAGATGTAACTCTGTGAGATGAATTAACAGACCACAGAGCAGTTTCTCAGAAAGCTTCATTCCAGTTTTGAACGGAAGATATTTCCTTTTTCACCATAGCCCTCTATGGGCTTCCAAATATCCCTTTGCCAATTCCACAGGAACAGCCTTAGCGAAAGACTTCTTGAAGGGAAAGATGTAATTCTGTGAGATGAATTAACAGAACACAGAGCAGTTTCTCAGAAAGCTTCTTTCCAGTTTTGAACGGAAGATATTTCCTTTTTCACCATAGCCCTCTATGGGCTTCCAAATATCCCTTTGCCAATTCCACAAGAACAGCCTTAGCGAAAGGCTTCTTGAAGGGAAAGATGTAACTCTGTGAGATGAATTAACAGAACACAGAGCAGTTTCTCAGAAAGCTTCTTTCCAGTTTTGAACGGAAGATCTTTCCTTTTTCACCATAACCCTCTATGGGCTTCCAAATATCCCTTTGCCAATTCCACAAGAACAGCCTTAGCGAAAGACTTCTTGAAGGGAAAGATGTAACTCTGTGTGATGAATGAGCAGAACACAGAGCAGTTTCTCAGAAAGCTTCTTTCCAGTTTTGAACCGAAGATATTTCCTTTTTCACCATAGCCCTCTATGGGCTTCCAAATATCCATTTGCCAATTCCACAAGAACAGCCTTAGCGAAAGGCTTCTTGAAGGGAACGATGTAACTCTGTGAGATGAATTAACAGAACACAGAGCAGTTTCTCAGAAAGCTTCTTTCTAGTTTTGAACGGAAGATATTTCCTTTTTCACGATAGCCCTCTATGGGCTTCCAAATATCCCTTTGCCAATTCCACAAGAACAGCCTTAGCGAAAGGCTTCTTGAAGGGAAAGATGTAACTCTGTGAGATGAATTAACAGAACACAGAGCAGTTTCTCAGAAAGCGTCTTTCCAGTTTTGAACGGAAGATATTTCCTTTTTCACCATAGCCCTCTATGGGCTTCCAAATATCCCATTGCCAATTCCACAAGAACAGCCTTAGCGAAAGGCTTCTTGAAGGGAAAGATGTAACTCTGTGAGATGAATTAAGAGAACACAGAGCAGTTTCTCAAAAGGCTTGTTTCCAGTTTTCAACGGAAGATATTTCCTTTTTCACCATACCCCTCTATGGGCTTCCAAATATCCTTTGCCAATTCCACAAGAACAGCCTTAGCGAAAGGCTTCTTGAAGGGAAAGATGTAACTCTGTGAGACGAATTAACAGAACTCAGAGCAGTTTCTCAGAAAGCTTCTTTCCAGTTTTGAACGGAAGATATTTCCTTTTTCACCATAGCCCTCTATGGGCTTCCAAATATCCCTTTGCCAATTCCACAAGAACAGCCTTAGCGAAAGGCTTCTTGAAGGAAAAGATGTAACTCTGTGAGATGAATTAACAGAACACAGAGCAGTTTCTCAGAAAGCTTCTTTCCAGTTTTGAACGGAAGATATTTCCTTTTTCACCATAGCCGTCTATGGGCTTCCAAATATCCCTTTGCCAATTCCACAAGAACAGCCTTAGCGAAAGACTTTTTGAAGGGAAAGATGTAACTCTGTGAGATGAATTAACAGAACACAGAGCAGTTTCTCAGAAAGCTTCTTTCCAGTTTTGAACGGAAGATATTTCCTTTTTCACTTTAGCCCTATATGGGCTTCCAAATATCCCTTTGCCAATTCCACAAGAATAGCCTTAGTGAAAGGCTTCTTGAAGGGAAAGATGTAACTCTGTGAGATGAATTAACAGAACACGGAGCAGTTTCTTACAAAGCTTGTTTCCAGTTTTGAACGGAAGATATTTCCTTTTTCACCATAGCCCTCTATGGGCTTCCAAATATCCCTTTGCCAATTCCACAAGAACAGCCTTAGCGAAAGGCTTCTTGAAGGGAAAGATGTAACTCTGTGAGATGAATTTACAGAACACAGAGTAGTTTCTCAGAAAGCTTCTTTCCAGTTTTGAACGGAAGATATTTCCATTTTCACCATAGCCTTCTATGGGCTTCCAAATATCCCTTTGCCAATTCCAAAAGAACAGCCTTAGCGAAAGGTTTCTTGAAGGGAAAGATGTAACTCTGTGAGATGAATTAACAGAACACAGAGCAGTTTCTCAGAAAGCTTCTTTCCAGTTTTGAACAGAAGATACTTCGTTTTTCACCATAGCCCTCTATGGGCTTCCAAATATCCCCTTTCCAATTCCACAAGAACAGCCTTATCGAAAGGCTTCTTGAAGGGAAAGATGTAACTCTGTGAGATGAATGAACAGAACACAGAGCAGTTTCTCAGAAAGATTCTTTCCAGTTTTGAACGGAAGATATTCCCTTTTTCACCATAGCCCTCTATGGGCTTCTTAATATCCCTTTGCTAATTCCACAAGAACAGCCTTAGCGAAAGGCTTCTTGAAGGGAAAGATGTAACTCTGTGAGATGAATTAACAGAACACAGAGCAGTTTCTCAAAAGGTTGGTTCCAGTTTTCAACGGAAGATATTTCCTTTTTCACCATAGCCCTCTATGGGCTTCCAAATATCCCTTTGCCAAATCCACAAGAACAGCCTTAGCGAAAGGCTTCTTGAAGGGAAAGATGTAATTCTGTGAGATGAATTAACAGAACTCAGAGCAGTTTCTCAGAAAGTTTCTTTCCAGTTTTGAACGGAAGATATTTCCTTTTTCACCATAGCCCTCTATGGGCTTCCAAATATCCCTTTGCCAATTCCACAAGAACAGCCTTAGCGAAAGGCTTCTTGAAGGGAAAGATGTAACTCTGTGAGATGAATTAAAAGAACACAGAGCAGTTTCTCAAAAGGCTTGTTTCCAGTTTTCAACGGAAGATATTTCCTTTTTCACCATAGCCCTCTATGGGCTTCCAAATATCCCTTTGCCAATTCCACAGGAACAGCCTTAGTGAAAGGCTTCTTGAAGGGAAAGATGTAACTCTGTGAGATGAATTAACAGAACACAGAGCAGTTTCTCAGAAAGCTTCTTTCCAATTTTGAAAGGAAGATATTTCCTTTTTCACCATAGCCCTCTAGGGGCTTCCAAATATCCCTTTGCCAATTCCACAAGAACAGCCTTAGCGAAAGGCTTCTTGAAGGGAAAGATGTAACTCTGTGAGATGAATTAAAAGAACACAGAGCAGTTTCTCAAAAGGCTTGTTTCCAGTTTTCAACGGAAGATATTTCCTTTTTCACCATAGCCCTCTATGGGCTTCCAAATATCCCTTTTCCAATTCCACAAGAACAGCCTTAGCGAAAGGCTTCTTGAAGGGAAAGATGTAACTCTGTGAGATGAATTAACAGAACACAGAGCAGTTTCTCAGAAAGCTTCTTTCCAGTTTTGAACGGAAGATATTTCCTTTTACACCATAGCCCTCTATGGGCTTCCAAATATCCCTTTGCCAATTCCACAAGAACAGCCTTAGCGAAAGACTTTTTGAAGGGAAAGATGTAACTCTGTGAGATGAATTAACAGAACACAGAGCAGTTTCTCAGAAAGCGTCTTTCCAGTTTTGAACGGAAGATATTTCCTTTTTCACCATAGCCCTCTATGGGCTTCCAAATATCCCTTTGCCAATTCCACAAGAACAGCCTTAGCGAAAGGCTTCTTGAAGGGAAAGATGTAACTCTGTGAGATGAATTAACAGAACACAGAGCAGTTTCTCAGAAAGCTTCTTTCCAGTTTTGAACGGAAGATATTTCCTTTTTCACCATAGCCCTCTATGGGCTTCCAAATATCCCTTTGCCAATTCCCCAAGAACAGTCTTAGCGAAAGTCTTCTTGAAGGGAAAGATGTAACTCTGTGAGATGAATTAACAGAACACAGAGCAGTTTCTCAGAAAGCTTCTTTCCAGTTTTGAACGGAAGATATTTCCTTTTTCACCATAGCCCTCTATGGGCTTCCAAATATCCCTTTTCCAATTCCACAAGAACAGCCTTAGCGAAAGGCTTCTTGAAGGGAAAGATGCAACTCTGTGATATGAATTAACAGAACACAGAGCAGATTCTCAGAAAGCTTCTTTCCAGTTTTGAACGGAAGATATTTCCTTTTTCACCATAGCCCTCTATGGGCTTCCAAATATCCCTTTGCCAATTCCACAAGAACAGCCTTAGCGAAAGACTTCTTGAAGGGAAAGATGTAACTCTGTGTGATGAATGAACAGAACACAGAGCAGTTTCTCAGAAAGCTTCTTTCCAGTTTTGAACGGAAGATATTTCCTTTTTCACCATAGCCCTCTATGGGCTTCCAAATATCCCTTTGCCAATTCCACAGGAACAGGCGTAGCGAAAGGCTTCTTGAAGGGAAAGATGTAACTCTGTGAGATGAAATAACAGAACACAGAGCAGTTTCTCAGAAAGCTTCTTTCCAGTTTTGAACGGAAGATATTTCCTTTTTCACCATAGCCCTCTATGGGCTTCCAAATATCCCTTTGCCAATTCCACAAGAACAGCCTTAGCGAAAGACTTCTTGAAGGGAAAGATGTAACTCTGTGAGATGAATTAACAGAACACAGAGCAGTTTCTCAGAAAGCTTCTTTCCAGTTTTGAACGGAAGATATTTCCTTTTTCACCATAGAACTCTATGGGCTTCCAAATATCCCTTTGCCAATTCCACAAGAACAGCCTTAGCGAAAGGCTTCTTGAAGGGAAAGATGTAACTCTGTGAGATGAATTAACAGACCACAGAGCAGTTTCTCAGAAAGCTTCATTCCAGTTTTGAACGGAAGATATTTCCTTTTTCACCATAGCCCTCTATGGGCTTCCAAATATCCCTTTGCCAATTCCACAGGAACAGCCTTAGCGAAAGACTTCTTGAAGGGAAAGATGTAATTCTGTGAGATGAATTAACAGAACACAGAGCAGTTTCTCAGAAAGCTTCTTTCCAGTTTTGAACGGAAGATATTTCCTTTTTCACCATAGCCCTCTATGGGCTTCCAAATATCCCTTTGCCAATTCCACAAGAACAGCCTTAGCGAAAGGCTTCTTGAAGGGAAAGATGTAACTCTGTGAGATGAATTAAGAGAACACAGAGCAGTTTCTCAAAAGGCTTGTTTCCAGTTTTCAACGGAAGATATTTCCTTTTTCACCATACCCCTCTATGGGCTTCCAAATATCCTTTGCCAATTCCACAAGAACAGCATTAGCGAAAGGCTTCTTGAAGGGAAAGATGTAACTCTGTGAGACGAATTAACAGAACTCAGAGCAGTTTCTCAGAAAGCTTCTTTCCAGTTTTGAACGGAAGATATTTCCTTTTTCACCATAGCCCTCTATGGGCTTCCAAATATCCCTTTGCCAATTCCACAAGAACAGCCTTAGCGAAAGGCTTCTTGAAGGAAAAGATGTAACTCTGTGAGATGAATTAACAGAACACAGAGCAGTTTCTCAGAAAGCTTCTTTCCAGTTTTGAACGGAAGACATTTCCTTTTTCACCATAGCCGTCTATGGGCTTCCAAATATCCCTTTGCCAATTCCACAAGAACAGCCTTAGCGAAAGACTTTTTGAAGGGAAAGATGTAACTCTGTGAGATGAATTAACAGAACACAGAGCAGTTTCTCAGAAAGCTTCTTTCCAGTTTTGAACGGAAGATATTTCCTTTTTCACCATAGCCCTCTATGGGCTTCGAAATATCCCTTTGCCAATTCCACAGGAACAGGCGTAGCGAAAGGCTTCTTGAAGGGAAAGATGTAACTCTGTGAGATGAATTAACAGAACACAGAGCAGTTTCTCAGAAAGCTTCTTTCCAGTTTTGAACGGAAGATATTTCCTTTTTCACTTTAGCCCTCTATGGGCTTCCAAATATCCCTTTGCCAATTCCACAAGAATAGCCTTAGTGAAAGGCTTCTTGAAGGGAAAGATGTAACTCTGTGAGATGAATTAACAGAACACGGAGCAGTTTCTTACAAAGCTTGTTTCCAGTTTTGAACGGAAGATATTTCCTTTTTCACCATAGCCCTCTATGGGCTTCCAAATATCCCTTTGCCAATTCCACAAGAACAGCCTTAGCGAAAGGCTTCTTGAAGGGAAAGATGTAACTCTGTGAGATGAATTTACAGAACACAGAGCAGTTTCTCAGAAAGCTTCTTTCCAGTTTTGAACGGAAGATATTTCCATTTTCACCATAGCCCTCTATGGGCTTCCAAATATCCCTTTGCCAATTCCAAAAGAACAGCCTTAGCGAAAGGTTTCTTGAAGGGAAAGATGTAACTCTGTGAGATGAATTAACAGAACACAGAGCAGTTTCTCAAAAGGCTTGTTTCCAGTTTTCAACGTAAGATATTTCCTTTTTCACCATAGCCCTCTATGGGCTTCCAAATATCCCTTTGCCAATTCCACAAGAACAGCCTTAGCGAAAGGCTTCTTAAAGGGAAAGATGTAACTCTGTGAGATGAATTAACAGAACTCAGAGCAGTTTCTCAGAAAGCTTCTTTCCAGTTTTGAACGGAAGATATTTCCTTTTTCACCATAGCCCTCTATGGGCTTCCAAATATCCCTTTGCCAATTCCACAAGAACAGCCTTAGCGAAAGGCTTCTTGAAGGGAAAGATGTAACTCTGTGAGATGAATTAACAGAACACAGAGCAGTTTCTCAGAAAGCTTCTTTCCAGTATTGAACGGAAGATATTTCCTTTTTCACCATAGCCCTCTAAGGGCTTCCAAATATCCCTTTGCCAATTCCACAAGAACAGCCTTAGCGAAAGGCTTCTTGAAGGGAAAGATGTAACTCTGTGAGATGAATTAACAGAACACAGAGCAGTTTCTCAAAAGGCTTGTTTCCAGTTTTCAACGGAAGATATTTCCTTTTTCACCATAGCCCTCTATGGGCTTCCAAATATCCCTTTGCCAATTCCACAAGAACAGCCTTAGCGAAAGGCTTCTTGAAGGGAAAGATGTAACTCTGTGAGATGAATTAACAGAACTCAGAGCAGTTTCTCAGAAAGCTTCTTTCCAGTTTTGAACGGAAGATATTTCCTTTTTCACCATAGCCCTCTATGGGCTTCCAAATATCCCTTTGCCAATTCCACAAGAACAGCCTTAGCGAAAGGCTTCTTGAAGGGAAAGATGTAACTCTATGAGACGAATTAACGGAACACAGAACAGTTTCTCAGAAAGCTTCTTTCCAGTTTTGAACGGAAGATATTTCCTTTTTCACCATAGCCCTCTATGGGCTTCCAAATATCCCCTTGCCAATTCCACAAGAACAGCCTTAGCGAAAGACTTCTTGAAGGGAAAGATGTAACTCTGTGAGATGAATTAACAGAACACAGAGCAGTTTCTCAGAAAGCTTCTTTCCAGTTTTGAACGGAAGATACTTCCTTTTTCACCATAGCCCTCTATGGGCTTCCAAATATCCCTTTGCCAATTCCACAAGAACAGCCTTAGTGAAAGGCTTCTTGAAGGGAAAGATGTAACTCTGTGAGATGAATTAACAGAACACAGAGCAGTTTCTCAGAAAGCTTCTTTCCAGTTTTGAACGGAAGATATTTCCTTTTTCACCATAGCCCTCTATGGGCTTCCAAATATCCCTTTGCCAATTCCACAAGAACAGCCTTAGCGAAAGGCTTCTTGAAGGGAAAGATGTAACTCTGTGAGATGAATTTACAGAACACAGAGCAGTTTCTCAGAAAGCTTCTTTCCAATTTTGAACGGAAGATATTTCCTTTTTCACCATACCCTCTATGGGCTTCCAAATATCCCTTTGCCAATTCCCCAAGAACAGCCTTAGCAAAAGGCTTCTTGAAGGGAAAGATGTAACTCTGTGAGATGAATTAACAGAACACAGAGCAGTTTCTCAGAAAGCTTCTTTCCAGTTTTGAACGGAAGATATTTCCTTTTTCACCATAGCCCTCTATGGGCTTCCAAATATCCCTTTGCCAATTCCACAAGAACAGCCTTAGCGAAAGGCTTCTTGAAGGGAACGATGTAACTCTGTGAGATGAATTAACAGAACACAGAGCAGTTTCTCAGAAAGCTTCTTTCCAGTTTTGAACAGAAGATACTTCCTTTTTCACCATAGCCCTCTATGGGCTTCCAAATATCCCCTTTCCAGTTCCACAAGAACAGCCTTATCGAAAGGCTTCTTGAAGGGAAAGATGTAACTCTGTGAGATGAATGAACAGAACACAGAGCAGTTTCTCAGAAAGATTCTTTCCAGTTTTGAACGGAAGATATTCCCTTTTTCACCATAGCCCTCTATGGGCTTCCTAATATCCCTTTGCTAATTCCACAAGAACAGCCTTAGCGAAAGGCTTCTTGAAGGGAAAGATGTAACTCTGTGAGATGAATTAACAGAACACAGAGCAGTTTCTCAAAAGGTTGGTTCCAGTTTTCAACGGAAGATATTTCCTTTTTCACCATAGCCCTCTAAGGGCTTCCAAATATCCCTTTGCCAAATCCACAAGAACAGCCTTAGCGAAAGGCTTCTTGAAGGGAAAGATGTAATTCTGTGAGATGAATTAACAGAACTCAGAGCAGTTTCTCAGAAAGTTTCTTTTCAGTTTTGAACGGAAGATATTTCCTTTTTCACCATAGCCCTCTATGGGCTTCCAAATATCCCTTTGCCAATTCCACAAGAACAGCCTTAGCGAAAGGCTTCTTGAAGGGAAAGATGTAACTCTGTGAGATGAATTAAAAGAACACAGAGCAGTTTCTCAAAAGGCTTGTTTCCAGTTTTCAACGGAAGATATTTCCTTTTTCACCATAGCCCTCTATGGGCTTCCAAATATCCCTTTGCCAATTCCACAGGAACAGCCTTAGTGAAAGGCTTCTTGAAGGGAAAGATGTAACTCTGTGAGATGAATTAACAGAACACATAGCAGTTTCTCAGAAAGCTTCTTTCCAATTTTGAAAGGAAGATATTTCCTTTTTCACCATAGCCCTCTATGGGCTTCCAAATATCCCTTTGCCAATTCCACAAGAACAGCCTTAGCGAAAGGCTTCTTGAAGGGAAAGATGTAACTCTGTGAGATGAATTAAAAGAACACAGAGCAGTTTCTCAAAAGGCTTGTTTCCAGTTTTCAACGGAAGATATTTCCTTTTTCACCATAGCCCTCTATGGGCTTCCAAATATCCCTTTTCCAATTCCACAAGAACAGCCTTAGCGAAAGGCTTCTTGAAGGGAAAGATGTAACTCTGTGAGATGAATTAACAGAACACAGAGCAGTTTCTCAGAAAGCTTCTTTCCAGTTTTGAACGGAAGATATTTCCTTTTACACCATAGCCCTCTATGGGCTTCCAAATATCCCTTTGCCAATTCCACAAGAACAGCCTTAGCGAAAGACTTTTTGAAGGGAAAGATGTAACTCTGTGAGATGAATTAACAGAACACAGAGCAGTTTCTCAGAAAGCGTCTTTCCAGTTTTGAACGGAAGATATTTCCTTTTTCAGCATAGCCCTCTATGGGCTTCCAAATATCCCTTTGCCAATTCCACAGGAACAGCCTTAGCGAAAGGCTTCTTGAAGGGAAAGATGTAACTCTGTGAGATGAATTAACAGAACACAGAGCAGTTTCTCAGAAAGCTTCTTTCCAGTTTTGAACGGAAGATATTTCCTTTTTCACCATAGCCCTCTATGGGCTTGCAAATATCCCTTTGCCAATTCCACAAGAACAGTCTTAGCGAAAGGCTTCTTGAAGGGAAAGATGTAACTGTGTGAGATGAATTAACAGAACACAGAGCAGTTTCTCAGAAAGCTTCTTTCCAGTTTTGAACGGAAGATATTTCCTTTTTCACCATAGCCCTCTATGGGCTTCCAAATATCCCTTTTCCAATTCCACAAGAACAGCCTTAGCGAAAGGCTTCTTGAAGGGAAAGATGCAACTCTGTGAGATGAATTAACAGAACACAGAGCAGATTCTCAGAAAGCTTCTTTCCAGTTTTGAACGGAAGATATTTCCTTTTTCACCATAGCCCTCTATGGGCTTCCAAATATCCCTTTGCCAATTCCACAAGAACAGCCTTAGCGAAAGACTTCTTGAAGGGAAAGATGTAACTCTGTGTGATGAATGAACAGAACACAGAGCAGTTTCTCAGAAAGCTTCTTTCCAGTTTTGAACGGAAGATATTTCCTTTTTCACCATAGCCCTCTATGGGCTTCCAAATATCCCTTTGCCAATTCCACAGGAACAGGCGTAGCGAAAGGCTTCTTGAAGGGAAAGATGTAACTCTGTGAGATGAATTAACAGAACACAGAGCAGTTTCTCAGAAAGCTTCTTTCCAGTTTTGAACGGAAGATATTTCCTTTTTCACCATAGCCCTCTATGGGCTTCCAAATATCCCTTTGCCAATTCCACAAGAACAGCCTTAGCGAAAGACTTCTTGAAGGGAAAGATGTAACTCTGTGAGATGAATTAACAGAACACAGAGCAGTTTCTCAGAAAGCTTCTTTCCAGTTTTGAACGGAAGATATTTCCTTTTTCACCATAGAACTCTATGGGCTTCCAAATATCCCTTTGCCAATTCCACAAGAACAGCCTTAGCGAAAGGCTTCTTGAAGGGAAAGATGTAACTCTGTGAGATGAATTAACAGACCACAGAGCAGTTTCTCAGAAAGCTTCATTCCAGTTTTGAACGGAAGATATTTCCTTTTTCACCATAGCCCTCTATGGGCTTCCAAATATCCCTTTGCCAATTCCACAGGAACAGCCTTAGCGAAAGACTTCTTGAAGGGAAAGATGTAATTCTGTGAGATGAATTAACAGAACACAGAGCAGTTTCTCAGAAAGCTTCTTTCCAGTTTTGAACGGAAGATATTTCCTTTTTCACCATAGCCCTCTATGGGCTTCCAAATATCCCTTTGCCAATTCCACAAGAACAGCCTTAGCGAAAGGCTTCTTGAAGGGAAAGATGTAACTCTGTGAGATGAATTAAGAGAACACAGAGCAGTTTCTCAAAAGGCTTGTTTCCAGTTTTCAACGGAAGATATTTCCTTTTTCACCATACCCCTCTATGGGCTTCCAAATATCCTTTGCCAATTCCACAAGAACAGCCTTAGCGAAAGGCTTCTTGAAGGGAAAGATGTAACTCTGTGAGACGAATTAACAGAACTCAGAGCAGTTTCTCAGAAAGCTTCTTTCCAGTTTTGAACGGAAGATATTTCCTTTTTCACCATAGCCCTCTATGGGCTTCCAAATATCCCTTTGCCAATTCCACAAGAACAGCCTTAGCGAAAGGCTTCTTGAAGGAAAAGATGTAACTCTGTGAGATGAATTAACAGAACACAGAGCAGTTTCTCAGAAAGCTTCTTTCCAGTTTTGAACGGAAGATATTTCCTTTTTCACCATAGCCGTCTATGGGCTTCCAAATATCCCTTTGCCAATTCCACAAGAACAGCCTTAGCGAAAGACTTTTTGAAGGGAAAGATGTAACTCTGTGAGATGAATTAACAGAACACAGAGCAGTTTCTCAGAAAGCTTCTTTCCAGTTTTGAACGGAAGATATTTCCTTTTTCACCATAGCCCTCTATGGGCTTCGAAATATCCCTTTGCCAATTCCACAGGAACAGGCGTAGCGAAAGGCTTCTTGAAGGGAAAGATGTAACTCTGTGAGATGAATTAACAGAACACAGAGCAGTTTCTCAGAAAGCTTCTTTCCAGTTTTGAACGGAAGATATTTCCTTTTTCACTTTAGCCCTCTATGGGCTTCCAAATATCCCTTTGCCAATTCCACAAGAATAGCCTTAGTGAAAGGCTTCTTGAAGGGAAAGATGTAACTCTGTGAGATGAATTAACAGAACACGGAGCAGTTTCTTACAAAGCTTGTTTCCAGTTTTGAACGGAAGATATTTCCTTTTTCACCATAGCCCTCTATGGGCTTCCAAATATCCCTTTGCCAATTCCACAAGAACACCCTTAGCGAAAGGCTTCTTGAAGGGAAAGATGTAACTCTGTGAGATGAATTTACAGAACACAGAGCAGTTTCTCAGAAAGCTTCTTTCCAGTTTTGAACGGAAGATATTTCCATTTTCACCATAGCCCTCTATGGGCTTCCAAATATCCCTTTGCCAATTCCAAAAGAACAGCCTTAGCGAAAGGTTTCTTGAAGGGAAAGATGTAACTCTGTGAGATGAATTAACAGAACACAGAGCAGTTTCTCAAAAGGCTTGTTTCCAGTTTTCAACGGAAGATATTTCCTTTTCCACCATAGCCCTCTATGGGCTTCCAAATATCCCTTTGCCAATTCCACAAGAACAGCCTTAGGGAAAGGCTTCTTGAAGGGAAAGATGTAACTCTGTGAGATGAATTAACAGAACTCAGAGCAGTTTCTCAGAAAGCTTCTTTCCAGTTTTGAACGGAAGATATTTCCTTTTTCACCATAGCCCTCTATGGGCTTCCAAATATCCCTTTGCCAATTCCACAAGAACAGCCTTAGCGAAAGGCTTCTTGAAGGGAAAGATGTAACTCTATGAGATGAATTAACGGAACACAGAACAGTTTCTCAGAAAGCTTGTTTCCAGTTTTGAACGGAAGATATTTCCTTTTTCACCATAGCCCTCTATGGGCTTCCAAATATCCCCTTGCCAATTCCACAAGAACAGCCTTAGCGAAAGACTTCTTGAAGGGAAAGATGTAACTCTGTGAGATGAATTAACAGAACACAGAGCAGTTTCTCAGAAAGCTTCTTTCCAGTTTTGAACGGAAGATATTTCCTTTTTCACCATAGCCCTCTATGGGCTTCCAAATATCCCTTTGCCAATTCCACAAGAACAGCCTTAGTGAAAGGCTTCTTGAAGGGAAAGATGTAACTCTGTGAGATGAATTAACAGAACACAGAGCAGTTTCTCAGAAAGCTTCTTTCCAGTTTTGAACGGAAGATATTTCCTTTTTCACCATAGCCCTCTATGGGCTTCCAAATATCCCTTTGCCAATTCCACAAGAACAGCCTTAGCGAAAGGCTTCTTGAAGGGAAAGATGTAACTCTGTGAGATGAATTTACAGAACACAGAGCAGTTTCTCAGAAAGCTTCTTTCCAATTTTGAACGGAAGATATTTCCTTTTTCACCATACCCTCTATGGGCTTCCAAATATCCCTTTGCCAATTCCCCAAGAACAGCCTTAGCAAAAGGCTTCTTGAAGGGAAAGATGTAACTCTGTGAGATGAATTAACAGAACACAGAGCAGTTTCTCAGAAAGCTTCTTTCCAGTTTTGAACGGAAGATATTTCCTTTTTCACCATAGCCCTCTATGGGCTTCCAAATATCCCTTTGCCAATTCCACAAGAACAGCCTTAGCGAAAGTCTTCTTGAAGGGAACGATGTAACTCTGTGAGATGAATTAACAGAACACAGAGCAGTTTCTCAGAAAGCTTCTTTCCAGTTTTGAACAGAAGATACTTCCTTTTTCACCATAGCCCTCTATGGGCTTCCAAATATCCCTTTGCCAAATCCACAAGAACAGCCTTAGCGAAAGGCTTCTTGAAGGGAAAGATGTAACTCTGTGAGATGAATTAACAGAACACAGAGCAGTTTCTCAAAAGATTGGTTCCAGTTTTCAACGGAAGATATTTCCTTTTTCACCATAGCCCTCTATGGGCTTCCAAATATCCCTTTGCCAAATCCACAAGAACAGCCTTAGCGAAAGGCTTCTTGAAGGGAAATATGTAATTCTGTGAGATGAATTAACAGAACTCAGAGCAGTTTCTCAGAAAGTTTCTTTCCAGTTTTGAACGGAAGATATTTCCTTTTTCACCATAGCCCTCTATGGGCTTCCAAATATCCCTATGCCAATTCCACAAGAACAGCCTTAGAGAAAGGCTTCTTGAAGGGAAAGATGTAACTCTGTGAGATGAATTAACAGAACACAGAGCAGTTTCTCAGAAAGCTTCTTTCCAGTTTTGAAAGGAAGATATTTCCTTTTTCACCATAGCCCTCTATCGGCTTCCAAATATCCCTTTGCCAATTCCACAAGAACAGCCTTAGCGAAAGGCTTCTTGAAGGGAAAGATGTAACTCTGTGAGATGAATTAAAAGAACACAGAGCAGTTTCTCAAAAGGCTTGTTTCCAGTTTTCAACGGAAGATATTTCCTTTTTCACCATAGCCCTCTATGGGCTTCCAAATATCCCTTTGCCAATTCCACAAGAACAGCCTTAGTGAAAGGCTTCTTGAACGGAAAGATGTAACTATGTGAGATGAATTAACAGAACACAGAGCAGTTTCTCAGAAAGCTTCTTTCCAATTTTGAAAGGAAGATATTTCCTTTTTCACCATAGCCCTCTATGGGCTTCCAAATATCCCTTTGCCAATTCCACAAGAACAGCCTTAGCGAAAGGCTTCTTGAAGGGAAAGATGTAACTCTGTGAGATGAATTAAAAGAACACAGAGCAGTTTCTCAAAAGGCTTGTTTCCAGTTTTCAACGGAAGATATTTCCTTTTTCACCATAGCCCTCTAAGGGCTTCCAAATATCCCTTTTCCAATTCCACAAGAACAGCCTTAGCGAAAGGCTTCTTGAAGGGAAAGATGTAACTCTGTGAGATGAATTAACAGAACACAGAGCAGTTTCTCAGAAAGCTTCTTTCCAGTTTTGAACGGAAGATATTTCCTTTTACACCATAGCCCTCTATGGGCTTCCAAATATCCCTTTGCCAATTCCACAAGAACAGCCTTAGCGAAAGACTTTTTGAAGGGAAAGATGTAACTCTGTGAGATGAATTAACAGAACACAGAGCAGTTTCTCAGAAAGCGTCTTTCCAGTTTTGAACGGAAGATATTTCCTTTTTCACCATAGCCCTCTATGGGCTTCCAAATATCCCTTTGCCAATTCCACAAGAATAGCCTTAGCGAAAGGCTTCTTGAAGGGAAAGATGTAACTCTGTGAGATGAATTAACAGAACACAGAGCAGTTTCTCAGAAAGCTTCTTTCCAGTTTTGAACGGAAGATATTTCCTTTTTCACCATAGCCCTCTATGGGCTTCCAAATATCCCTTTGCCAATTCCACAAGAACAGTCTTAGCGAAAGGCTTCTTGAAGGGAAAGATGTAACTCTGTGAGATGAATTAACAGATCACAGAGCAGTTTCTCAGAAAGCTTCTTTCCAGTTTTGAACGGAAGATATTTCCTTTTTCACCATAGCCCTCTATGGGCTTCCAAATATCCCTTTTCCAATTCCACAAGAACAGCCTTAGCGAAAGGCTTCTTGAAGGGAAAGATGCAACTCTGTGATATGAATTAACAGAACACAGAGCAGATTCTCAGAAAGCTTCTTTCCAGTTTTGAACGGAAGATATTTCCTTTTTCACCATAGCCCTCTATGGGCTTCCAAATATCCCTTTGCCAATTCCACAAGAACAGCCTTAGCGAAAGACTTCTTGAAGGGAAAGATGTAACTCTGTGTGATGAATGAACAGAACACAGAGCAGTTTCTCAGAAAGCTTCTTTCCAGTTTTGAACGGAAGATATTTCCTTTTTCACCATAGCCCTCTATGGGCTTCCAAATATCCCTTTGCCAATTCCACAGGAACAGGCGTAGCGAAAGGCTTCTTGAAGGGAAAGATGTAACTCTGTGAGATGAATTAACAGAACACAGAGCAGTTTCTCAGAAAGCTTCTTTCCAGTTTTGAACGGAAGATATTTCCTTTTTCACTTTAGCCCTCTATGGGCTTCCTAATATCCCTTTGCCAATTCCACAAGAATAGCCTTAGTGAAAGGCTTCTTGAAGGGAAAGATGTAACTCTGTGAGATGAATTAACAGAACACGGAGCAGTTTCTTACAAAGCTTGTTTCCAGTTTTGAACGGAAGATATTTCCTTTTTCACCATAGCCCTCTATGGGCTTCCAAATATCCCTTTGCCAATTCCACAAGAACAGCCTTAGCGAAAGGCTTCTTGAAGGGAAAGATGTAACTCTGTGAGATGAATTAACAGAACACAGAGCAGTTTCTCAGAAAGCTTCTTTCCAGTTTTGAACGGAAGATATTTCCATTTTCACCATAGCCCTCTATGGGCTTCCAAATATCCCTTTGCCAATTCCAAAAGAACAGCCTTAGCGAAAGGTTTCTTGAAGGGAAAGATGTAACTCTGTGAGATGAATTAACAGAACACAGAGCAGTTTCTCAGAAAGCTTCTTTCCAGTTTTGAACGGAAGATATTTCCTTTTTCACCATAGCCCTCTATGGGCTTCCAAATATCCCTTTGCCAATTCCACAAGAACAGCCTTAGCGAAAGGCTTCTTGAAGGGAAAGATGTAACTCTGTGAGATGAATTAACAGAACACAGAGCAGTTTCTCAGAAAGCTTCTTTCCAGTTTTGAAAGGAAGATATTTCCTTTTTCACCATAGCCCTCTATCGGCTTCCAAATATCCCTTTGCCAATTCCACAAGAACAGCCTTAGCGAAAGGCTTCTTGAAGGGAAAGATGTAACTCTGTGAGATGAATTAAAAGAACACAGAGCAGTTTCTCAAAAGGCTTGTTTCCAGTTTTCAACGGAAGATATTTCCTTTTTCACCATAGCTCTCTATGGGCTTCCAAATATCCCTTTTCCAATTCCACAAGAACAGCCTTAGCGAAAGGCTTCTTGAAGGGAAAGATGTAACTCTGTGAGATGAATTAACAGAACACAGAGCAGTTTCTCAGAAAGCTTCTTTCCAGTTTTGAACGGAAGATATTTCCTTTTACACCATAGCCCTCTATGGGCTTCCAAATATCCCTTTGCCAATTCCACAAGAAAAGCCTTAGCGAAAGACTTTTTGAAGGGAAAGATGTAACTCTGTGAGATGAATTAACAGAACACAGAGCAGTTTCTCAGAAAGCGTCTTTCCAGTTTCGAACGGAAGATATTTCCTTTTTCACCATAGCCCTCTATGGGCTTCCAAATATCCCTTTGCCAATTCCACAAGAACAGCCTTAGCGAAAGGCTTCTTGAAGGGAAATATGTAACTCTGTGAGATGAATTAACAGAACACAGAGCAGTTTCTCAGAAAGCTTCTTTCCAGTTTTGAACGGAAGATATTTCCTTTTTCACCATAGCCCTCTATGGGCTTCCAAATATCCCTTTGCCAATTCCACAAGAGCAGTCTTAGCGAAAGGCTTCTTGAAGGGAAAGATGTAACTCTGTGAGATGAATTAACAGAACACAGAGCAGTTTCTCAAAAAGCTTCTTTCCAGTTTTGAACGGAAGATATTTCCTTTTTCACCAAAGCCCTCTATGGGCTTCCAAATATCCCTTTTCCAATTCCACAAGAACAGCTTTAGCGAAAGGCTTCTTGAAGGGAAAGATGCAACTCTGTGATATGAATTAACAGAACACAGAGCAGATTCTCAGAAAGCTTCTTTCCAGTTTTGAACGGAAGATATTTCCTTTTTCACCATAGCCCTCTATGGGCTTCCAAATATCCCTTTGCCAATTCCACAAGAACAGCCTTAGCGAAAGACTTCTTGAAGGGAAAGATGTAACTCTGTGTGATGAATGAACAGAACCCAGAGCAGTTTCTCAGAAAGCTTCTTTCCAGTTTTGAACGGAAGATATTTCCTTTTTCACCATAGCCCTCTATGGGCTTCCAAATATCCATTTGCCAATTCCACAAGAACAGCCTTAGCGAAAGGCTTCTTGAAGGGAACGATGTAACTCTGTGAGATGAATTAACAGAACACAGAGCAGTTTCTCAGAAAGCTTCTTTCTAGTTTTGAACGGAAGATATTTCCTTTTTCACGATAGCCCTCTATGGGTTTCCAAATATCCCTTTGCCAATTCCACAAGAACAGCCTTAGCGAAAGGCTTCTTGAAGGGAAAGATGTAACTCTGTGAGATGAATTAACAGAACACAGAGCAGTTTCTCAGAAAGCTTCTTTCCAGTTTTGAACGGAAGATCTTCCCTTTTTCACCATAGCCCTCTATGGGCTTCCAAATATCCCTTTGCCAATTCCACAAGAACAGCCTTAGCGAAAGGCTTCATGAAGGGAAAGATGTAACTCTGTGAGATGAATTAACAGAACACAGAGCAGTTTCTCAAAAGGCTTGTTTCCAGTTTTCAACGGAAGATATTTCCTTTTTCACCATAGCCCTCTATGGGCTTCCAAATATCCTTTGCCAATTCCACAAGAACAGCCTTAGCGAAAGGCTTCTTGAAGGGAAAGATGTAACTCTGTGAGACGAATAAACAGAACTCAGAGCAGTTTCTCAGAAAGCTTCTTTCCAGTTTTGAACGGAAGATATTTCCTTTTTCACCATAGCCCTCTATGGGCTTCCAAATATCCCTTTGCCAATTCCACAAGAACAGCCTTAGCGAAAGGCTTCTTGGAGGGAAAGATGTAACTCTGTGAGATGAATTAACAGAACTCAGAGTAGTTTCTCAGAAAGCTTCTTTCCAGTTTTGAAGGGAAGATATTTCCTTTTTCACCATAGCCCTCTATGGGCTTACAAATATCCATTTGCCAATTCCCCAGAACAGCCTTAGCGAAAGGCTTCTTGAAGGGAAAGATGTAATTCTGCGAGATGAATTAACAGAACTCAGAGCAGTTTCTCAGAAAGCTTCTTTCCAGTTTTGAACGGAAGATATTTCCTTTTTCACCATAACCCTCTATGGGCTTCCAAATATCCCTTTGCCAATTCCACAAGAACAGCCTTAGCGAAAGGCTTCCTGAAGGGAAAGATGTAACTCTGTGAGATGAATTAACAGAACACAGAGCAGTTTCTCAGAAAGCTTCTTTCCAGTTTTGAACGGAAGATATTTCCTTTTTCACCATAGCCCTCTATGGGCTTCCAAATATCCCTTTGCCAATTCCACAAGAACAGCCTTAGCGAAAGGCTTCTTGAAGGGAAAGATGTAATTCTGTGAGATGAATTAACAGAACTCAGAGCAGTTTCTCAGAAAGCTTCTTTCCAGTTTTGAACGGAAGATATTTCCTTTTTCACCGTAGCCCTCTATGGGCTTCCAAATATCCCTTTGCCAATTCCACAAGAACAGCCTTAGCGAAATACTTTTTGAAGGGAAAGATGTAACTCTGTGAGATGAATTAGCAGAACACAGAGCAGATTCTCAGAAAGCTTCTTTCCAGTTTTGAACGGAAGATATTTCCTTTTTCACCATAGCCCTCTATGGGCTTCCAAATATCCCTTTGCCAATTCCACAAGAACAGCCTTAGCGAAAGGCTTCTTGAAGGGAAAGATGTAACTCTGTGAGATGAATTAACAGAACACAGAGCAGTTTCTCAGAAAGCTTCTTTCTAGTTTTGAACGGAAGGTATTTCCTTTTTCACCATAGCCCTCTATGGGCTTCCAAATATCCCTCTGCCAATTCCACAAGAACAGCCTTAGCGAAAGGCTTCTTGAAGAGAAAGATGTAACTCTGTGAGATGAATTAACAGAACACAGAGCAGTTTCTCAGAAAGCTTCTTTCCAGTTTTAAACGGAAGATATTTCCTTTTTCACCATAGCCCTCTATGGGCTTCCAAATATCCCTTTGCCAATTCCACAAGAACAGCCTTAGCGAAAGGCTTCTTGAAGGGAAAGATGTAACTCTGTGAGATGAATTAGCAGACCACAGAGCAGTTTCTCAGAAAGCTTCTTTCCCGTTTTGAACGGAAGATATTTCCTTTTTCACCATAGCCCTCTATGGGCTTCCAAATATCCCTTTGCCAATTCCACAAGAACAGCCTTAGCGAAAGGCTTCTTTAAGGGAAAGATGTAACTCTGTGAGATGAATTAACAGAACACAGAGCAGTTTCTCAGAAAGCTTCTTTCCAGTTTTGAACGGAAGATATTTCCTTTTTCACCATAGCCCTCTATGGGCTTCCAAATATCCCTTTGCCAATTCCACAAGAACAGTCTTAGCGAAAGGCTTCTTGAAGGGAAAGATGTAACTCTGTGAGATGAATTAACAGAACACAGAGCAGTTTCTCAGAAAGCTTCTTTCCAGTTTTGAACGGAAGATATTTCCTTTTTCAACATAGCCCCCTATGGGCTTCCAAATATCCCTTTGCCAATTCCACAAGAACAGCCTTAGCGAAAGGCTTCTTGAAGGGAAAGATGCAACTCTGTGAGATGAATTAACAGAACACAGAGCAGATTCTCAGAAAGCTTCTTTCCAGTTTTGAACGGAAGATATTTCCTTTTTCACCATAGAACTCTATGGGCTTCCAAATATCCCTTTGCCAATTCCACAAGAACAGCCTTAGCGAAAGACTTCTGGAAGGGAAAGATGTAACTCTGTGTGATGAATGAACAGAACACAGAGCAGTTTCTCAGAAAGCTTCTTTAAAGTTATGAACGGAAGATATTTCCTTTTTCACCATAGCCCTCTAAGGGCTTCCAAATATCCCTTTGCCAATTCCACAAGAATAGCCTTAGTGAAAGGCTTCCTGAAGGGAAAGATGTAACTCTGTGAGATGAATGAACAGAACACGGAGCAGTTTCTTACAAACCTTGTTTCCAGTTTTGAACGGAAGATATTTCCTTTTTCACCATAGCCCTCTATGGGCTTCCATATATCCCTTTGCGAAATCCACAAGAACAGCCTTAGCGAAAGGCTTCTTGAAGGGAAAGATGTAACTCTGTGAGATGAATTAAGAGAACACAGAGCAGTTTCTCAAAAGGCTTGTTTCCAGTTTTCAACGGAAGATATTTCCTTTTTCACCATACCCCTCTATGGGCTTCCAAATATCCTTTGCCAATTCCACAAGAACAGCCTTAGCGAAAGGCTTCTTGAAGGGAAAGATGTAACTCTGTGAGACGAATTAACAGAACTCAGAGCAGTTTCTCAGAAAGCTTCTTTCCAGTTTTGAACGGAAGATACTTCCTTTTTCACCATAGCCCTCTATGGGCTTCCAAATATCCCTTTGCCAATTCCACAAGAACAGCCTTAGCGAAAGGCTTCTTGAAGGAAAAGATGTAACTCTGTGAGATGAATTAACAGAACACAGAGCAGTTTCTCAGAAAGCTTCTTTCCAGTTTTGAACGGAAGATATTTCCTTTTTCACCATAGCCGTCTATGGGCTTCCAAATATCCCTTTGCCAATTCCACAAGAACAGCCTTAGCGAAAGACTTTTTGAAGGGAAAGATGTATCTCTGTGAGATGAATTAACAGAACACAGAGCAGTTTCTCAGAAAGCTTCTTTCCAGTTTTGAACGGAAGATATTTCCTTTTTCACCATAGCCCTCTATGGGCTTCGAAATATCCCTTTGCCAATTCCACAGGAACAGGCGTAGCGAAAGGCTTCTTGAAGGGAAAGATGTAACTCTGTGAGATGAATTAACAGAACACAGAGCAGTTTCTCAGAAAGCTTCTTTCCAGTTTTGAACGGAAGATATTTCCTTTTTCACTTTAGCCCTCTATGGGCTTCCAAATATCCCTTTGCCAATTCCACAAGAATAGCCTTAGTGAAAGGCTTCTTGAAGGGAAAGATGTAACTCTGTGAGATGAATTAACAGAACACGGAGCAGTTTCTTACAAAGCTTGTTTCCAGTTTTGAACTGAAGATATTTCCTTTTTCACCATAGCCCTCTATGGGCTTCCAAATATCCCTTTGCCAATTCCACAAGAACAGCCTTAGCGAAAGGCTTCTTGAAGGGAAAGATGTAACTCTGTGAGATGAATTTACAGAACACAGAGCAGTTTCTCAGAAAGCTTCTTTCCAGTTTTGAACGGAAGATATTTCCATTTTCACCATAGCCCTCTATAGGCTTCCAAATATCCCTTTGCCAATTCCAAAAGAACAGCCTTAGCGAAAGGTTTCTGAAGGGAAAGATGTAACTCTGTGAGATGAATTAACAGAACACAGAGCAGTTTCTCAAAAGGCTTGTTTCCAGTTTTCAACGGAAGATATTTCCTTTTTCACCATAGCCCTCTATGGGCTTCCAAATATCCCTTTGCCAATTCCACAAGAACAGCCTTAGCGAAAGGCTTCTTGAAGGGAAAGATGTAACTCTGTGAGATGAATTAACAGAACTCAGAGCAGTTTCTCAGAAAGCTTCTTTCCAGTTTTGAACGGAAGATATTTCCTTTTTCACCATAGCCCTCTATGGGCTTCCAAATATCCCTTTGCCAATTCCACAAGAACAGCCTTAGCGAAAGGCTTCTTGAAGGGAAAGATGTAACTCTATGAGATGAATTAACGGAACACAGAACAGTTTCTCAGAAAGCTTCTTTCCAGTTTTGAACGGAAGATATTTCCTTTTTCACCATAGCCCTCTATGGGCTTCCAAATATCCCCTTGCCAATTCCACAAGAACAGCCTTAGCGAAAGACTTCTTGAAGGGAAAGATGTAACTCTGTGAGATGAATTAACAGAACACAGAGCAGTTTCTCAGAAAGCTTCTTTCCAGTTTTGAACGGAAGATATTTCCTTTTTCACCATAGCCCTCTATGGGCTTCCAAATATCCCTTTGCCAATTCCACAAGAACAGCCTTAGTGAAAGGCTTCTTGAAGGGAAAGATGTAACTCTGTGAGATGAATTAACAGAACACAGAGCAGTTTCTCAGAAAGCTTCTTTCCAGTTTTGAACGGAAGATATTTCCTTTTTCACCATAGCCCTCTATGGGCTTCCAAATATCCCTTTGCCAATTCCACAAGAACAGCCTTAGCGAAAGGCTTCTTGAAGGGAAAGATGTAACTCTGTGAGATGAATTTACAGAACACAGAGCAGTTTCTCAGAAAGCTTCTTTCCAATTTTGAACGGAAGATATTTCCTTTTTCACCATACCCTCTATGGGCTTCCAAATATCCCTTTGCCAATTCCCCAAGAACAGCCTTAGCAAAAGGCTTCTTGAAGGGAAAGATGTAACTCTGTGAGATGAATTAACAGAACACAGAGCAGTTTCTCAGAAAGCTTCTTTCCAGTTTTGAACGGAAGATATTTCCTTTTTCACCATAGCCCTCTATGGGCTTCCAAATATCCCTTTGCCAATTCCACAAGAACAGCCTTAGCGAAAGTCTTCTTGAAGGGAACGATGTAACTCTGTGAGATGAATTAACAGAACACAGAGCAGTTTCTCAGAAAGCTTCTTTCCAGTTTTGAACAGAAGATACTTCCTTTTTCACCATAGCCCTCTATGGGCTTCCAAATATCCCTTTGCCAAATCCACAAGAACAGCCTTAGCGAAAGGCTTCTTGAAGGGAAAGATGTAACTCTGTGAGATGAATTAACAGAACACAGAGCAGTTTCTCAAAAGGTTGGTTCCAGTTTTCAACGGAAGATATTTCCTTTTTCACCATAGCCCTCTATGGGCTTCCAAATATCCCTTTGCCAAATCCACAAGAACAGCCTTAGCGAAAGGCTTCTTGAAGGGAAAGATGTAATTCTGTGAGATGAATTAACAGAACTCAGAGCAGTTTCTCAGAAAGTTTCTTTCCAGTTTTGAACGGAAGATATTTCCTTTTTCACCATAGCCCTCTATGGGCTTCCAAATATCCCTATGCCAATTCCACAAGAACAGCCTTAGCGAAAGGCTTCTTGAAGGGAAAGATGTAACTCTGTGAGATGAATTAACAGAACACAGAGCAGTTTCTCAGAAAGCTTCTTTCCAGTTTTGAAAGGAAGATATTTCCTTTTTCACCATAGCCCTCTATCGGCTTCCAAATATCCCTTTGCCAATTCCACAAGAACAGCCTTAGCGAAAGGCTTCTTGAAGGGAAAGATGTAACTCTGTGAGATGAATTAAAAGAACACAGAGCAGTTTCTCAAAAGGCTTGTTTCCAGTTTTCAACGGAAGATATTTCCTTTTTCACCATAGCCCTCTATGGGCTTCCAAATATCCCTTTGCCAATTCCACAGGAACAGCCTTAGTGAAAGGCTTCTTGAAGGGAAAGATGTAACTATGTGAGATGAATTAACAGAACACAGAGCAGTTTCTCAGAAAGCTTCTTTCCAATTTTGAAAGGAAGATATTTCCTTTTTCACCATAGCCCTCTATGGGCTTCCAAATATCCCTTTGCCAATTCCACAAGAACAGCCTTAGGGAAAGGCTTCTTGAAGGGAAAGATGTAACTCTGTGAGATGAATTAAAAGAACACAGAGCAGTTTCTCAAAAGGCTTGTTTCCAGTTTTCAACGGAAGATATTTCCTTTTTCACCATAGCCCTCTATGGGCTTCCAAATATCCCTTTGCCAATTCCACAAGAACAGCCTTAGCGAAAGACTTCTTGAAGGGAAAGATGTAACTCTGTGTGATGAATGAACAGAACACAGAGCAGTTTCTCAGAAAGCTTCTTTCCAGTTTTGAACGGAAGATATTTCCTTTTTCACCATAGCCCTCTATGGGCTTCCAAATATCCCTTTGCCAATTCCACAGGAACAGGCGTAGCGAAAGGCTTCTTGAAGGGAAAGATTTAACTCTGTGAGATGAATTAACAGAACACAGAGCAGTTTCTCAGAAAGCTTCTTTCCAGTTTTGAACGGAAGATATTTCCTTTTTCACTTTAGCCCTCTATGGGCTTCCAAATATCCCTTTGCCAATTCCACAAGAATAGCCTTAGTGAAAGGCTTCTTGAAGGGAAAGATGTAACTCTGTGAGATGAATTAACAGAACACGGAGCAGTTTCTTACAAAGCTTGTTTCCAGTTTTGAACGGAAGATATTTCCTTTATCACCATAGCCCTCTATGGGCTTCCAAATATCCCTTTGCCAATTCCACAAGAACAGCCTTAGCGAAAGGCTTCTTGAAGGGAAAGATGTAACTCTGTGAGATGAATTTACAGAACACAGAGCAGTTTCTCAGAAAGCTTCTTTCCAGTTTTGAACGGAAGATATTTCCATTTTCACCATAGCCCTCTATGGGCTTCCAAATATCCCTTTGCCAATTCCAAAAGAACAGCCTTAGCGAAAGGTTTCTTGAAGGGAAAGATGTAACTCTGTGAGATGAATTAACAGAACACAGAGCAGTTTCTCAGAAAGCTTCTTTCCAGTTTTGAACGGAAGATATTTCCTTTTTCACCATAGCCCTCTATGGGCTTCCAAATATCCCTTTGCCAATTCCACAAGAACAGCCTTAGCGAAAGGCTTCTTGAAGGGAAAGATGTAACTCTGTGAGATGAATTAACAGAACACAGAGCAGTTTCTCAGAAAGCTTCTTTCCAGTTTTGAAAGGAAGATATTTCCTTTTTCACCATAGCCCTCTATCGGCTTCCAAATATCCCTTTGCCAATTCCACAAGAACAGCCTTAGCGAAAGGCTTCTTGAAGGGAAAGATGTAACTCTGTGAGATGAATTAAAAGAACACAGAGCAGTTTCTCAAAAGGCTTTTTTCCAGTTTTCAACGGAAGATATTTCCTTTTTCACCATAGCCCTCTATGGGCTTCCAAATATCCCTTTGCCAATTCCACAGGAACAGCCTTAGTGAAAGGCTTCTTGAAGGGAAAGATGTAACTCTGTGAGATGAATTAACAGAACACAGAGCAGTTTCTCAGAAAGCTTCTTTCCAGTTTTGAACGGAAGATATTTCCTTTTTCACCATAGCCCTCTATGGGCTTCCAAATATCCCTTTGCCAATTCCACAAGAACAGCCTTAGCGAAAGGCTTCTTGAAGGGAAAGATGTAACTCTGTGAGATGAATTAAAAGAACACAGAGCAGTTTCTCAAAAGGCTTGTTTCCAGTTTTCAACGGAAGATATTTCCTTTTTCACCATAGCCCTCTATGGGCTTCCAAATATCCCTTTTCCAATTCCACAAGAACAGCCTTAGCGAAAGGCTTCTTGAAGGGAAAGATGTAACTCTGTGAGACGAATTAACAGAACACAGAGCAGTTTCTCAGAAAGCTTCTTTCCAGTTTTGAACGGAAGATATTTCCTTTTACACCATAGCCCTCTATGGGCTTCCAAATATCCATTTGCCAATTCCACAAGAACAGCCTTAGCGAAAGGCTCCTTGAAGGGAACGATGTAACTCTGTGAGATGAATTAACAGAACACAGAGCAGTTTCTCAGAAAGCTTCTTTCTAGTTTTGAACGGAAGATATTTCCTTTTTCACGATAGCCCTCTATGGGTTTCCAAATATCCCTTTGCCAATTCCACAAGAACAGCCTTAGCGAAAGGCTTCTTGAAGGGAAAGATGTAACTCTGTGAGATGAATTAACAGAACACAGAGCAGTTTCTCAGAAAGCTTCTTTCCAGTTTTGAACGGAAGATCTTCCCTTTTTCACCATAGCCCTCTATGGGCTTCCAAATATCCCTTTGCCAATTCCACAAGAACAGCCTTAGCGAAAGGCTTCATGAAGGGAAAGATGTAACTCTGTGAGATGAATTAACAGAACACAGAGCAGTTTCTCAAAAGGCTTGTTTCCAGTTTTCAACGGAAGATATTTCCTTTTTCACCATAGCCCTCTATGGGCTTCCAAATATCCTTTGCCAATTCCACAAGAACAGCCTTAGCGAAAGGCTTCTTGAAGGGAAAGATGTAACTCTGTGAGACGAATTAACAGAACTCAGAGCAGTTTCTCAGAAAGCTTCTTTCCAGTTTTGAACGGAAGATATTTCCTTTTTCACCATAGCCCTCTATGGGCTTCCAAATATCCCTTTGCCAATTCCACAAGAACAGCCTTAGCGAAAGGCTTCTTCGAGGGAAAGATGTAACTCTGTGAGATGAATTAACAGAACTCAGAGTAGTTTCTCAGAAAGCTTCTTTCCAGTTTTGAAGGGAAGATATTTCCTTTTTCACCATAGCCCTCTATGGGCTTACAAATATCCATTTGCCAATTCCCCAGAACAGCCTTAGCGAAAGGCTTCTTGAAGGGAAAGATGTAATTCTGCGAGATGAATTAACAGAACTCAGAGCAGTTTCTCAGAAAGCTTCTTTCCAGTTTTGAACGGAAGATATTTCCTTTTTCACCATAACCCTCTATGGGCTTCCAAATATCCCTTTGCCAATTCCACAAGAACAGCCTTAGCGAAAGGCTTCCTGAAGGGAAAGATGTAACTCTGTGAGATGAATTAACAGAACACAGAGCAGTTTCTCAGAAAGCTTCTTTCCAGTTTTGAACGGAAGATATTTCCTTTTTCACCATAGCCCTCTATGGGCTTCCAAATATCCCTTTGCCAATTCCACAAGAACAGCCTTAGCGAAAGGCTTCTTGAAGGGAAAGATGTAATTCTGTGAGATGAATTAACAGAACTCAGAGCAGTTTCTCAGAAAGCTTCTTTCCAGTTTTGAACGGAAGATATTTCCTTTTTCACCGTAGCCCTCTATGGGCTTCCAAATATCCCTTTGCCAATTCCACAAGAACAGCCTTAGCGAAATACTTTTTGAAGGGAAAGATGTAACTCTGTGAGATGAATTAGCAGAACACAGAGCAGATTCTCAGAAAGCTTCTTTCCAGTTTTGAACGGAAGATATTTCCTTTTTCACCATAGCCCTCTATGGGCTTCCAAATATCCCTTTGCCAATTCCACAAGAACAGCCTTAGCGAAAGGCTTCTTGAAGGGAAAGATGTAACTCTGTGAGATGAATTAACAGAACACAGAGCAGTTTCTCAGAAAGCTTCTTTCTAGTTTTGAACGGAAGGTATTTCCTTTTTCACCATAGCCCTCTATGGGCTTCCAAATATCCCTCTGCCAATTCCACAAGAACAGCCTTAGCGAAAGGCTTCTTGAAGAGAAAGATGTAACTCTGTGAGATGAATTAACAGAACACAGAGCAGTTTCTCAGAAAGCTTCTTTCCAGTTTTAAACGGAAGATATTTCCTTTTTCACCATAGCCCTCTATGGGCTTCCAAATATCCCTTTGCCAATTCCACAAGAACAGCCTTAGCGAAAGGCTTCTTGAAGAGAAAGATGTAACTCTGTGAGATGAATTAGCAGACCACAGAGCAGTTTCTCAGAAAGCTTCTTTCCCGTTTTGAACGGAAGATATTTCCTTTTTCACCATAGCCCTCTATGGGCTTCCAAATATCCCTTTGCCAATTCCACAAGAACAGCCTTAGCGAAAGGCTTCTTTAAGGGAAAGATGTAACTCTGTGAGATGAATTAACAGAACACAGAGCAGTTTCTCAGAAAGCTTCTTTCCAGTTTTGAACGGAAGATATTTCCTTTTTCACCATAGCCCTCTATGGGCTTCCAAATATCCCTTTGCCAATTCCACAAGAACAGTCTTAGCGAAAGGCTTCTTGAAGGGAAAGATGTAACTCTGTGAGATGAATTAACAGAACACAGAGCAGTTTCTCAGAAAGCTTCTTTCCAGTTTTGAACGGAAGATATTTCCTTTTTCAACATAGCCCCCTATGGGCTTCCAAATATCCCTTTGCCAATTCCACAAGAACAGCCTTAGCGAAAGGCTTCTTGAAGGGAAAGATGCAACTCTGTGAGATGAATTAACAGAACACAGAGCAGATTCTCAGAAAGCTTCTTTCCAGTTTTGAACGGAAGATATTTCCTTTTTCACCATAGAACTCTATGGGCTTCCAAATATCCCTTTGCCAATTCCACAAGAACAGCCTTAGCGAAAGACTTCTGGAAGGGAAAGATGTAACTCTGTGTGATGAATGAACAGAACACAGAGCAGTTTCTCAGAAAGCTTCTTTAAAGTTATGAACGGAAGATATTTCCTTTTTCACCATAGCCCTCTAAGGGCTTCCAAATATCCCTTTGCCAATTCCACAAGAATAGCCTTAGTGAAAGGCTTCCTGAAGGGAAAGATGTAACTCTGTGAGATGAATGAACAGAACACGGAGCAGTTTCTTACAAACCTTGTTTCCAGTTTTGAACGGAAGATATTTCCTTTTTCACCATAGCCCTCTATGGGCTTCCACATATCCCTTTGCGAAATCCACAAGAACAGCCTTAGCGAAAGGCTTCTTGAAGGGAAAGATGTAACTCTGTGAGATGAATTAACAGAACTCAGAGCAGTTTCTCAGAAAGCTTCTTTCCAGTTTTGAACGGAAGATCTTTCCTTTTTCACCATAGCCCTCTATGGGCTTCCAAATATCCCTTTGCCAATTCCACAAGAACAGCCTTAGCGAAAGGCTTCATGAAGGGAAAGATGTAACTCTGTGAGATGAATTAACAGAACACAGAGCAGTTTCTCAAAAGGCTTGTTTCCAGTTTTCAACGGAAGATATTTCCTTTTTCACCATAGCCCTCTATGGGCTTCCAAATATCCTTTGCCAATTCCACAAGAACAGCCTTAGCGAAAGGCTTCTTGAAGTGAAAGATGTAACTCTGTGAGACGAATTAACAGAACTCAGAGCAGTTTCTCAGAAAGCTTCTTTCCAGTTTTGAACGGAAGATATTTTCTTTTTCACCATAGCCCTCTATGGGCTTCCAAATATCCCTTTGCGAATTCCACAAGAACAGCCTTAGCGAAAGACTTCTTGAAGGGAAAGATGTAACTCTGTGAGATGAATTAACAGAACACAGAGCAGTTTCTCAGAAAGGTTCTTTCCAGTTTTGAACGGAAGATATTTCCTTTTTCACCATAGCCCTCTATGGGCTTACAAATATCCATTTGCCAATTCCACAAGAACAGCCTTAGCGAAAGGCTTCTTGAAGGGAAAGATGTAATTCTGTGAGATGAATTAACAGAACTCAGAGCAGTTTCTCAGAAAGCTTCTTTCCAGTTTTGAACGGAAGATATTTCCTTTTTCACCATAGCCCTCTATGGGCTTCGAAATATCCCTTTGCCAATTCCACAAGAACAGCCTTAGCGAAATACTTTTTGAAGGGAAAGATGTAACTCTGTGAGATGAATTAGCAGAACACAGAGAAGATTCTCAGAAACCTTCTTTCCAGTTTTGAACCGAAGACATTTCCTTTTTCACCAGAGACCTCTATGGGCTTCCAAATATCCCTTTGCCAATTCCACAAGAACAGCCTTAGCGAAAGGCTTCTTGAAGGGAAAGATGTAACTCTGTGAGATTAATTAACAGAACACAGAGCAGTTTCTCAAAAGGCTTGTTTCCAGTTTTCAACGGAAGATATTTCCTTTTTCACCATAGCCCTCTATGGGCTTCCAAATATCCCTTTGCCAATTCCACAAGAACAGCCTTAGCGAAAGGCTTCTTGAAGGGAAAGATGTAATTCTGTGAGATGAATTAACAGAACTCAGAGCAGTTTCTCAGAAAGCTTCTTTCCAGTTTTGAACGGAAGATATTTCCTTTTTCACCGTAGCCCTCTATGGGCTTCCAAATATCCCTTTGCCAATTCCACAAGAACAGCCTTAGCGAAATACTTTTTGAAGGGAAAGATGTAACTCTGTGAGATGAATTAGCAGAACACAGAGCAGATTCTCAGAAAGCTTCTTTCCAGTTTTGAACGGAAGATATTTCCTTTTTCACCATAGCCCTCTATGGGCTTCCAAATATCCCTTTGCCAATTCCACAAGAACAGCCTTAGCGAAAGGCTTCTTGAAGGGAAAGATGTAACTCTATGAGATGAATTAACAGAACACAGAGCAGTTTCTCAGAAAGCTTCTTTCCAGTTTTGAACGGAAGATATTTCCTTTTTCACCATAGCCCTCTATGGGCTTCCAAATATCCCTTTGCCAATTCCACAAGAACAGCCTTAGCGAAAGGCTTCTTGAAGGGAAAGATGTAATTCTGTGAGATGAATTAACAGAACTCAGAGCAGTTTCTCAGAAAGCTTCTTTCCAGTTTTGAACGGAAGATATTTCCTTTTTCACCGTAGCCCTCTATGGGCTTCCAAATATCCCTTTGCCAATTCCACAAGAACAGCCTTAGCGAAATACTTTTTGAAGGGAAAGATGTAACTCTGTGAGATGAATTAGCAGAACACAGAGCAGATTCTCAGAAAGCTTCTTTCCAGTTTTGAACGGAAGATATTTCCTTTTTCACCATAGCCCTCTATGGGCTTCCAAATATCCCTTTGCCAATTCCACAAGAACAGCCTTAGCGAAAGTCTTCTTGAAGGGAAAGATGTAACTGTGTGTGATGAATGAACAGAACACCGAGCAGTTTCTCAGAAAGCTTCTTTCCAGTTTTAAACGGAAGATATTTCCTTTTTCACCATAGCCCTCTATGGGCTTCCAAATATCCCTTTGCCAATTCCACAAGAACAGCCTTAGCGAAAGTCTTCTTGAAGGGAAAGATGTAACTGTGTGTGATGAATGAACAGAACACAGAGCAGTTTCTCAGAAAGCTTCTTTCCAGTTATGAACGGAAGATATTTCCTTTTTCACCATAGCCCTCTATGGGCTTCCAAATAACCCTTTGCCAATTCCACAAGAATAGCCTTAGTGAAAGGCTTCCTGAAGGGAAAGATGTAACTCTGTGAGATGAATTAACAGAACACGAAGCAGTTTCTTACAAACCTTGTTTCCAGTTTTGAACGCATGATATTTCCTTTTTCACCATAGCCCTCTTTGGGCTTCCATATATCCCTTTGCGAAATCCACAAGAACAGCCTTAGCGAAAGGCTTCTTGAAGGGAAAGATGTAACTCTGTGAGATGAATTAACAGAACACAGAGCAGTTTCTCTGAAAGCTTCTTTCCAGTTTTGAACGGAAGATATTTCCTTTTTCACCATAGCCCTCTATGGGCTTCCAAATATCCCTTTGCCAATTGCACAAGAACAGCCTTAGCGAAAGGCTTCTTGAAGGGAAAGATGCAACTCTGTGAGATGAATTAACAGAACACAGAGCAGATTCTCAGAAAGCTTCTTTCCAGTTTTGAACGGAAGATATTTCCTTTTTCACCATAGAACTCTATGGGCTTCCAAATATCCCTTGCCAATTCCACAAGAACAGCCTTAGCGAAAGACTTCTTGAAGGGAAAGATGTAACTCTGTGTGATGAATGAACAGAACACAGAGCAGTTTCTCAGAAAGCTTCTTTCCAGTTATGAACGGAAGATATTTCCTTTTTCACCATAGCCCTCTAAGGGCTTCCAAATATCCCTTTGCCAATTCCACAAGAATAGCCTTAGTGAAAGGCTTCCTGAAGGGAAAGATGTAACTCTGTGAGATGAATTAACAGAACACGGAGCAGTTTCTTACAAACCTTGTTTCCAGTTTTGAACGGAAGATATTTCCTTTTTCACCATAGCCCTCTATGGGCTTCCATATATCCCTTTGCGAAATCCACAAGAACAGCCTTGCGAAAGGCTTCTTGAAGGGAAAGATGTAACTCTGTGAGATGAATTAACAGAACACAGAGCAGTTTCTCAGAAGGCTTCTTTCCAGTTTTGAACGGAAGATATTTCCTTTTTCACCATAGCCCTCTACGGGCTTCCAAATATCCCTTTGCCAATTCCACAAGAACAGTCTTAGCGAAAGGCTTCTTGAAGGGAAAGATGTAACTCTGTGAGATGAATTAACAGAACACAGAACAGTTTCTCAGAAAGCTTCTTTCCAGTTTTGAACGGAAGATATTTTCTTTTTCACCATAGCCCTCTATGGGCTTCCAAATATCCCTTTGCCAATTCCACAAGAACAGCCTTAGCGAAAGACTTCTTGAAGGGAAAGATGTAACTCTGTGAGATGAATTAACAGAACACAGAGCAGTTTCTCAGAAAGCTTCTTTCCAGTTTTGAACGGAAGATATTTCCTTTTTCACCATAGCCCTCTATGGGCTTACAAATATCCATTTGCCAATTCCACAAGAACAGCCTTAGCGAAAGGCTTCTTGAAGGGAAAGATGTAATTCTGTGAGATGAATTAACAGAACTCAGAGCAGTTTCTCAGAAAGCTTCTTTCCAGTTTTGAACGGAAGATATTTCCTTTTTCACCATAGCCCTCTATGGGCTTCGAAATATCCCTTTGCCAATTCCACAAGAACAGCCTTAGCGAAATACTTTTTGAAGGGAAAGATGTAACTCTGTGAGATGAATTAGCAGAACACAGAGAAGATTCTCAGAAACCTTCTTTCCAGTTTTGAACGGAAGATATTTCCTTTTTCACCATAGCCCTCTATGGGCTTCCAAATATCCCTTTGCCAATTCCACAAGAACAGCCTTAGCGAAAGGCTTCTTGAAGGGAAAGATGTAACTCTGTGAGATTAATTAACAGAACACAGAGCAGTTTCTCAAAAGGCTTGTTTCCAGTTTTCAACGGAAGATATTTCCTTTTTCAACATAGCCCTCTATGGGCTTCCAAATATCCATTTGCCAATTCCACAAGAACAGCCTTAGCGAAAGGCTTCTTGAAGGGAAAGATGTAATTCTGTGAGATGAATTAACAGAACTCAGAGCAGTTTCTCAGAAAGCTTCTTTCCAGTTTTGAACGGAAGATATTTCCTTTTTCACCGTAGCCCTCTATGGGCTTCCAAATATCCCTTTGCCAATTCCACAAGAACAGCCTTAGCGAAATACTTTTTGAAGGGAAAGATGTAACTCTGTGAGATGAATTAGCAGAACACAGAGCAGATTCTCAGAAAGCTTCTTTCCAGTTTTGAACGGAAGATATTTCCTTTTTCACCATAGCCCTCTATGGGCTTCCAAATATCCCTTTGCCAATTCCACAAGAACAGCCTTAGCGAAAGGCTTCTTGAAGGGAAAGATGTAACTCTATGAGATGAATTAACAGAACACAGAGCAGTTTCTCAGAAAGCTTCTTTCCAGTTTTGAACTGAAGATATTTCCTTTTTCACCATAGCCCTCTATGGGCTTCCAAATATCCCTTTGCCAATTCCACAAGAACAGCCTTAGCGAAAGGCTTCTTGAAGGGAAAGATGTAATTCTGTGAGATGAATTAACAGAACTCAGAGCAGTTTCTCAGAAAGCTTCTTTCCAGTTTTGAACGGAAGATATTTCCTTTTTCACCGTAGCCCTCTATGGGCTTCCAAATATCCCTTTGCCAATTCCACAAGAACAGCCTTAGCGAAATACTTTTTGAAGGGAAAGATGTAACTCTGTGAGATGAATTAGCAGAACACAGAGCAGATTCTCAGAAAGCTTCTTTCCAGTTTTGAACGGAAGATATTTCCTTTTTCACCATAGCCCTCTATGGGCTTCCAAATATCCCTTTGCCAATTCCACAAGAACAGCCTTAGCGAAAGGCTTCTTGAAGGGAAAGATGTAACTCTGTGAGATTAATTAACAGAACACAGAGCAGTTTCTCAGAAAGCTTCTTTCCAGTTTTGAACGGAAGATATTTCCTTTTTCACCATAGCCCTCTATGGGCTTACAAATATCCATTTGCCAATTCCACAAGAACAGCCTTAGCGAAAGGCTTCTTGAAGGGAAAGATGTAATTCTGTGAGATGAATTAACAGAACTCAGAGCAGTTTCTCAGAAAGCTTCTTTCCAGTTTTGAACGGAAGATATTTCCTTTTTCACCATAGCCCTCTATGGGCTTCGAAATATCCCTTTGCCAATTCCACAAGAACAGCCTTAGCGAAATACTTTTTGAAGGGAAAGATGTAACTCTGTGAGATGAATTAGCAGAACACAGAGAAGATTCTCAGAAACCTTCTTTCCAGTTTTGAACGGAAGATATTTCCTTTTTCACCATAGCCCTCTATGGGCTTCCAAATATCCCTTTGCCAATTCCACAAGAACAGCCTTAGCGAAAGGCTTCTTGAAGGGAAAGATGTAACTCTGTGAGATTAATTAACAGAACACAGAGCAGTTTCTCAAAAGGCTTGTTTCCAGTTTTCAACGGAAGATATTTCCTTTTTCACCATAGCCCTCTATGGGCTTCCAAATATCCATTTGCCAATTCCACAAGAACAGCCTTAGCGAAAGGCTTCTTGAAGGGAAAGATGTAATTCTGTGAGATGAATTAACAGAACTCAGAGCAGTTTCTCAGAAAGCTTCTTTCCAGTTTTGAACGGAAGATATTTCCTTTTTCACCGTAGCCCTCTATGGGCTTCCAAATATCCCTTTGCCAATTCCACAAGAACAGCCTTAGCGAAATACTTTTTGAAGGGAAAGATGTAACTCTGTGAGATGAATTAGCAGAACACAGAGCAGATTCTCAGAAAGCTTCTTTCCAGTTTTGAACGGAAGATATTTCCTTTTTCACCATAGCCCTCTATGGGCTTCCAAATATCCCTTTGCCAATTCCACAAGAACAGCCTTAGCGAAAGGCTTCTTGAAGGGAAAGATGTAACTCTATGAGATGAATTAACAGAACACAGAGCAGTTTCTCAGAAAGCTTCTTTCCAGTTTTGAACGGAAGATATTTCCTTTTTCACCATAGCCCTCTATGGGCTTCCAAATATCCCTTTGCCAATTCCACAAGAACAGCCTTAGCGAAAGGCTTCTTGAAGGGAAAGATGTAATTCTGTGAGATGAATTAACAGAACTCAGAGCAGTTTCTCAGAAAGCTTCTTTCCAGTTTTGAACGGAAGATATTTCCTTTTTCACCGTAGCCCTCTATGGGCTTCCAAATATCCCTTTGCCAATTCCACAAGAACAGCCTTAGCGAAATACTTTTTGAAGGGAAAGATGTAACTCTGTGAGATGAATTAGCAGAACACAGAGCAGATTCTCAGAAAGCTTCTTTCCAGTTTTGAACGGAAGATATTTCCTTTTTCACCATAGCCCTCTATGGGCTTCCAAATATCCCTTTGCCAATTCCACAAGAACAGCCTTAGCGAAAGTCTTCTTGAAGGGAAAGATGTAACTGTGTGTGATGAATGAACAGAACACAGAGCAGTTTCTCAGAAAGCTTCTTTCCAGTTTTAAACGGAAGATATTTCCTTTTTCACCATAGCCCTCTATGGGCTTCCAAATATCCCTTTGCCAATTCCACAAGAACAGCCTTAGCGAAAGTCTTCTTGAAGGGAAAGATGTAACTGTGTGTGATGAATGAACAGAACACAGAGCAGTTTCTCAGAAAGCTTCTTTCCAGTTATGAACGGAAGATATTTCCTTTTTCACCATAGCCCTCTATGGGCTTCCAAATATCCCTTTGCCAATTCCACAAGAATAGCCTTAGTGAAAGGCTTCCTGAAGGGAAAGATGTAACTCTGTGAGATGAATTAACAGAACACGAAGCAGTTTCTTACAAACCTTGTTTCCAGTTTTGAACGCATGATATTTCCTTTTTCACCATAGCCCTCTATGGGCTTCCATATATCCCTTTGCGAAATCCACAAGAACAGCCTTAGCGAAAGGCTTCTTGAAGGGAAAGATGTAACTCTGTGAGATGAATTAACAGAACACAGAGCAGTTTCTCTGAAAGCTTCTTTCCAGTTTTGAACGGAAGATATTTCCTTTTTCACCATAGCCCTCTATGGGCTTCCAAATATCCCTTTGCCAATTGCACAAGAACAGCCTTAGCGAAAGGCTTCTTGAAGGGAAAGATGCAACTCTGTGAGATGAATTAACAGAACACAGAGCAGATTCTCAGAAAGCTTCTTTCCAGTTTTGAACGGAAGATATTTCCTTTTTCACCATAGAACTCTATGGGCTTCCAAATATCCCTTGCCAATTCCACAAGAACAGCCTTAGCGAAAGACTTCTTGAAGGGAAAGATGTAACTCTGTGTGATGAATGAACAGAACACAGAGCAGTTTCTCAGAAAGCTTCTTTCCAGTTATGAACGGAAGATATTTCCTTTTTCACCATAGCCCTCTAAGGGCTTCCAAATATCTCTTTGCCAATTCCACAAGAATAGCCTTAGTGAAAGGCTTCCTGAAGGGAAAGATGTAACTCTGTGAGATGAATTAACAGAACACGGAACAGTTTCTTACAAACCTTGTTTCCAGTTTTGAACGGAAGATATTTCCTTTTTCACCATAGCCCTCTATGGGCTTCCATATATCCCTTTGCGAAATCCACAAGAACAGCCTTAGCGAAAGGCTTCTTGAAGGGAAAGATGTAACTCTGTGAGATGAATTAACAGAACACAGAACAGTTTCTCAGAAAGCTTCTTTCCAGTTTTGAACGGAAGATATTTTCTTTTTCACCATAGCCCTCTATGGGCTTCCAAATATCCCTTTGCCAATTCCACAAGAACAGCCTTAGCGAAAGACTTCTTGAAGGGAAAGATGTAACTCTGTGAGATGAATTAACAGAACACAGAGCAGTTTCTCAGAAAGCTTCTTTCCAGTTTTGAACGGAAGATATTTCCTTTTTCACCATAGCCCTCTATGGGCTTACAAATATCCATTTGCCAATTCCACAAGAACAGCCTTAGCGAAAGGCTTCTTGAAGGGAAAGATGTAATTCTGTGAGATGAATTAACAGAATTCAGAGCAGTTTCTCAGAAAGCTTCTTTCCAGTTTTGAACGGAAGATATTTCCTTTTTCACCATAGCCCTCTATGGGCTTCGAAATATCCCTTTGCCAATTCCACAAGAACAGCCTTAGCGAAATACTTTTTGAAGGGAAAGATGTAACTCTGTGAGATGAATTAGCAGAACACAGAGAAGATTCTCAGAAACCTTCTTTCCAGTTTTGAACGGAAGATATTTCCTTTTTCACCATTGCCCTCTATGGGCTTCCAAATATCCCTTTGCCAATTCCACAAGAACAGCCTTAGCGAAAGGCTTCTTGAAGGGAAAGATGTAACTCTGTGAGATTAATTAACAGAACACAGAGCAGTTTCTCAAAAGGCTTGTTTCCAGTTTTCAACGGAAGATATTTCCTTTTTCACCATAGCCCTCTATGGGCTTCCAAATATCCATTTGCCAATTCCACAAGAACAGCCTTAGCGAAAGGCTTCTTGAAGGGAAAGATGTAATTCTGTGAGATGAATTAACAGAACTCAGAGCAGTTTCTCAGAAAGCTTCTTTCCAGTTTTGAACGGAAGATATTTCCTTTTTCACCGTAGCCCTCTATGGGCTTCCAAATATCCCTTTGCCAATTCCACAAGAACAGCCTTAGCGAAATACTTTTTGAAGGGAAAGATGTAACTCTGTGAGATGAATTAGCAGAACACAGAGCAGATTCTCAGAAAGCTTCTTTCCAGTTTTGAACGGAAGATATTTCCTTTTTCACCATAGCCCTCTATGGGCTTCCAAATATCCCTTTGCCAATTCCACAAGAACAGCCTTAGCGAAAGTCTTCTTGAAGGGAAAGATGTAACTGTGTGTGATGAATGAACAGAACACAGAGCAGTTTTTCAGAAAGCTTCTTTCCAGTTTTAAACGGAAGACATTTCCTTTTTCACCATAGCCCTCTATGGGCTTCCAAATATCCCTTTGCCAATTCCACAAGAACAGCCTTAGCGAAAGTCTTCTTGAAGGGAAAGATGTAACTGTGTGTGATGAATGAACAGAACACAGAGCAGTTTCTCAGAAAGCTTCTTTCCAGTTATAAACGGAAGATATTTCCTTTTTCACCATAGCCCTCTATGGGCTTCCAAATATCACTTTGCCAATTCCACAAGAATAGCCTTAGTGAAAGGCTTCCTGAAGGGAAAGATGTAACTCTGTGAGATGAATTAACAGAACACGAAGCAGTTTCTTACAAACCTTGTTTCCAGTTTTGAACGCATGATATTTCCTTTTTCACCATAGCCCTCTATGGGCTTCCATATATCCCTTTGCGAAATCCACAAGAACAGCCTTAGCGAAAGGCTTCTTGAAGGGAAAGATGTAACTCTGTGAGATGAATTAACAGAACACAGAGCAGTTTCTCAGAAGGCTTCTTTCCAGTTTTGAACGGAAGATATTTCCTTTTTCACCATAGCCCTCTAGGGGCTTCCAAATATCCCTTTGCCAATTCCACAAGAACAGCCTTAGTGAAAGGCTTCTTGAAGGGAAAGATATAACTCTGTGAGATGAATTAACAGAACACAGAGCAGTTTCTCAGAAATCTTCTTTCCATTTGTGAACGGAAGATATTTCCTTTTTTACCATAGCCCTCTATGGGCTTCCAAATATCCCTTTGCCAATTCCACAAGAACAGTCTTAGCGAAAGGCTTCTTGAAGGGAAAGATGTAACTCTGTGAGATGAATTAACAGAACACAGAACAGTTTCTCAGAAAGCTTCTTTCCAGTTTTGAACGGAAGATATTTTCTTTTTCACCATAGCCCTCTATGGGCTTCCAAATATGCCTTTGCCAATTCCACAAGAACAGCCTTAGCGAAAGACTTCTTGAAGGGAAAGATGTAACTCTGTGAGAGGAATTAATAGAACACAGAGCAGTTTCTCAGAAAGCTTCTTTCCAGTTTTGAACGGAAGATATTTCCTTTTTCACCATAGCCTCTATGGGCTTACAAATATCCATTTGCCAATTCCACAAGAACAGCCTTAGCGAAAGGCTTCTTGCAGGGAAAGATGTAATTCTGTGAGATGAATTAACAGAACTCAGAGCAGTTTCTCAGAAAGCTTCTTTCCAGTTTTGAACGGAAGATATTTCCTTTTTCACCATAGCCCTCTATGGGCTTCCAAATATCCCTTTGCCAATTCCACAAGAACAGTCTTAGCGAAAGGCTTCTTGAAGGGAAAGATGTAACTCTGTGAGATGAATTAACAGAACACAGAACAGTTTCTCAGAAAGCTTCTTTCCAGTTTTGAACGGAAGATATTTTCTTTTTCACCATAGCCCTCTATGGGCTTCCAAATATCCCTTTGCCAATTCCACAAGAACAGCCTTAGCGAAAGACTTCTTGAAGGGAAAGATGTAACTCTGTGAGATGAATTAACAGAACACAGAGCAGTTTCTCAGAAAGCTTCTTTCCAGTTTTGAACGGAAGATATTTCCTTTTTCACCATAGCCCTCTATGGGCTTACAAATATCCATTTGCCAATTCCACAAGAACAGCCTTAGCGAAATACTTTTTGAAGGGAAAGATGTAACTCTGTGAGATGAATTAGCAGAACACAGAGAAGATTCTCAGAAACCTTCTTTCCAGTTTTGAACGGAAGATATTTCCTTTTTCACCATAGCCCTCTATGGGCTTCCAAATATCCCTTTGCCAATTCCACAAGAACAGCCTTAGCGAAAGGCTTCGTGAAGGAAAAGATGTAACTCTGTGAGATTAATTAACAGAACACAGAGCAGTTTCTCAAAAGGCTTGTTTCCAGTTTTCAACGGAAGATATTTCCTTTTTCACCATAGCCCTCTATGGGCTTCCAAATATCCCTTTGCCAATTCCACAAGAACAGCCTTAGCGAAAGGCTTCTTGAAGGGAAAGATGTAATTCTGTGAGATGAATTATCAGAACTCAGAGCAGTTTCTCAGAAAGCTTCTTTCCAGTTTTGAACGGAAGATATTTCCTTTTTCACCGTAGCCCTCTATGGGCTTCCAAATATCCCTTTGCCAATTCCACAAGAACAGCCTTAGCGAAATACTTTTTGAAGGGAAAGATGTAACTCTGTGAGATGAATTAGCAGAACACAGAGCAGATTCTCAGAAAGCTTCTTTCCAGTTTTGAACGGAAGATATTTCCTTTTTCACCATAGCCCTCTATGGGCTTCCAAATATCCCTTTGCCAATTCCACAAGAACAGCCTTAGCGAAAGGCTTCTTGAAGGGAAAGATGGAACTCTATGAGATGAATTAACAGAACACAGAGCAGTTTCTCAGAAAGCTTCTTTCCAGTTTTGAACGGAAGATATTTCCTTTTTCACCATAGCCCTCTATGGGCTTCCAAATATCCCTTTGCCAATTCCACAAGAACAGCCTTAGCGAAAGGCTTCTTGAAGGGAAAGATGTAATTCTGTGAGATGAATTAACAGAACTCAGAGCAGTTTCTCAGAAAGCTTCTTTCCAGTTTTGAACGAAGATATTTCCTTTTTCACCGTAGCCCTCTATGGGCTTCCAAATATCCCTTTGCCAATTCCACAAGAACAGCCTTAGCGAAATACTTTTTGAAGGGAAAGATGTAACTCTGTGAGATGAATTAGCAGAACACAGAGCAGATTCTCAGAAAGCTTCTTTCCAGTTTTGAACGGAAGATATTTCCTTTTTCACCATAGCCCTCTATGGGCTTCCAAATATCCCTTTGCCAATTCCACAAGAACAGCCTTAGCGAAAGGCTTCTTGAAGGGAAAGATGTAACTCTGTGAGATGAATTAACAGAACACAGAGCAGTTTCTCAGAAAGCTTCTTTCCAGTTTTGAACGGAAGATATTTCCTTTTTCACCATAGCCCTCTATGGGCTTCCAAATATCCCTTTGCCAATTCCACAAGAACAGCCTTAGCGAAAGGCTTCTTGAAGAGAAAGATGTAACTCTGTGAGATGAATGAACAGAACACAGAGCAGTTTCTCAGAAAGCTTCTTTCCAGTTTTAAACGGAAGATATTTCCTTTTTCACCATAGCCCTCTATGGGCTTCCAAATATCCCTTTGCCAATTCCACAAGAACAGCCTTAGCGAAAGTCTTCTTGAAGGGAAAGATGTAACTGTGTGTGATGAATGAACGGAACACAGAGCAGTTTCTCAGAAAGCTTCTTTCCAGTTATGAACGGAAGATATTTCCTTTTTCACCATAGCCCTCTATGGGCTTCCATATATCCCTTTGCCAATTCCACAAGAATAGCCTTAGTGAAAGGCTTCCTGAAGGGAAAGATGTAACTCTGTGAGATGAATTAACAGAACACGGAGCAGTTTCTTACAAACCTTGTTTCCAGTTTTGAACGGAAGATATTTCCTTTTTCACCATAGCCCTCTATGGGCTTCCATATATCCCTTTGCGAAATCCACAAGAACAGCCTTAGCGAAAGGCTTCTTGAAGGGAAAGATGTAACTCTGTGAGATGAATTAACAGAACACAGAGCAGTTTCTCAGAAAGCTTCTTTCCAGTTTTGAACGGAAGATATTTCCTTTTTCACCATAGCCCTCTATGGGCTTCCAAATATCCCTTTGCCAATTCCACAAGAACAGCCTTAGCGAAAGGCTTCTTGAAGGGAAAGATGTAACTCTGTGAGATGAATTAACAGAACACAGAGCAGTTTCTCAAAAGGCTTCTTTCCAGTTTTGAACGGAAGATATTTCCTTTTTCACCATAGCCCTCTATGGGCTTCCAAATATTCCTTTGCCAATTCCACAAGAACAGTCTTAGCGAAAGGATTCTTGAAGAGAAAGATGTAACACTGTGAGATGAATTAACAGAACACAGAGCAGTTTCTCAGAAGGCTTCTTTCCAGTTTTGAACGGAAGATATTTCCTGTTTCACCATAGCCCTCTATGGGTTTCCAAATATCCCTTTGCCAATTCCACAAGAACAGCCTTAGTGAAAGGCTTCTTGAAGGGAAAGATATAACTCTGTGAGATGAATTAACAGAACACAGAGCAGTTTCTCAGAAAGCTTCTTTCCAGTTGTGAACGGAAGATATTTCCTTTTTCACCAAAGCCCTCTATGGGCTTCCAAATATCCCTTTGCCAATTCCACAAGAACAGTCTTAGCGAAAGGCTTCTTGAAGGGAAAGATGTAACTCTGTGAGATGAATTAACAGAACACAGAACAGTTTCTCAGAAAGCTTCTTTCCAGTTTTGAACGGAAGATATTTTCTTTTTCAACATAGCCCTCTATGGGCTTCCAAATATCCCTTTGCCAATTCCACAAGAACAGCCTTAGCGAAAGAATTCTTGAAGGGAAAGATGTAACTCTGTGAGATGAATTAACAGAACACAGAGCAGTTTCTCAGAAAGCTTCTTTCCAGTTTTGAACGGAAGATATTTCCTTTTTCACCATAGCCCTCTATGGGCTTCCAAATATCGCTTTTCCAATTCCACAAGAACAGCCTTAGCGAAAGGCTTCTTGAAGGGAAAGATGTAACTCTGTGAGATGAATTAAAAGAACACAGAGCAGATTCTCAGAAAGCTTCTTTCCAGTTTTGAACGGAAGATATTTCCTTTTTCACCATAGCCCTCTATGGGCTTCCAAATATCCCTTTGCCAATTCCACAAGAACAGCCTTAGCGAAAGACTTCTTGAAGGGAAAGATGTAACTGTGTGTGATGAATGAACAGAACACAGAGCAGTTTCTCAGAAAGCTTCTTTCCAGTTATGAACGGAAGATATTTCCTTTTTCACCATAGCCCTCTATGGGCTTCCAAATATCCCTTTGCCAATTCCACAAGAATAGCCTTAGTGAAAGGCTTCCTGAAGGGAAAGATGTAACTCTTTGAGATGAATTAACAGAACACGGAGCAGTTTCTTACAAACCTTGTTTCCAGTTTTGAACGGAAGATATTTCCTTTTTCACCATAGCCCTCTATGGGCTTCCATATATCCCTTTGCGAAATCCACAAGAACAGCCTTAGCGAAAGGCTTCTTGAAGGGAAAGATGTAACTCTGTGAGATGAATTAACAGAACACAGAGCAGTTTCTCAGAAAGCTTCTTTCCAGTTTTGAACGGAAGATATTTCCTTTTTCACCGTAGCCCTCTATGGGCTTCCAAATATCCCTTTGCCAATTGCACAAGAACAGCCTTAGCGAAAGGCTTCTTGAAGGGAAAGATGTAACTCTGTGAGATGAATTAACAGAACACAGAGCAATTTCTCAGAAAGCTTCTTTCCAGTTTTGAACTGAAGATATTTCCTTTTTCACCATAGCCCTCTAGGGGCTTCCAAATATCCCTTTGCCAATTCCACAAGAACAGCCTTAGCGAAAGGCTTCTTGAAGGGAAAGATGTAACTCTGTGAGATGAATTAACACAACACAGAGCAGTTTCTCAAAAGGCTTCTTTCCAGTTTTGAACGGAAGATATTTCCTTTTTCACCATAGCCCTCTATGAGCTTCCAAACATCCCTTTGCCAATTCCACAAGAACAACCTTAGCGAAAGGCTTCTTGAAGAGAAAGATGTAGCTCTGTGAGATGAATTAACAGAACACAGAGCAGTTTCTCAGAAGGCTTCTTTCCAGTTTTGAACGGAAGATATTTCCTTTTTCACCATAGCCCTCTATGGGCTTCCAAATATCCCTTTGCCAATTCCACAAGAACAGCCTTAGTGAAAGGCTTCTTGAAGGGAAAGATATAACTCTGTGAGATGAATTAACAGAACACAGAGCAGTTTCTCAGAAATCTTCTTTCCAGTTGTGAACGGAAGATATTTCCTTTTTCACCATAGCCCTCTATGGGCTTCCAAATATCCCTTTGCCAATTCCACAAGAACAGTCTTAGCGAAAGGCTTCTTGAAGGGAAAGATGTAACTCTGTGAGATGAATTAACAGAACACAGAACAGTTTCTCAGAAAGCTTCTTTCCAGTTTTGAACGGAAGATATTTTCTTTTTCACCATAGCCCTCTATGGGCTTCCAAATATGCCTTTGCCAATTCCACAAGAACAGCCTTAGCGAAAGACTTCCTGAAGGGAAAGATGTAACTCTGTGAGAGGAATTAACAGAACACAGAGCAGTTTCTCAGAAAGCTTCTTTCCAGTTTTGAACGGAAGATATTTCCTTTTTCACCATAGCCTCTATGGGCTTACAAATATCCATTTGCCAATTCCACAAGAACAGCCTTAGCGAAAGGCTTCTTGCAGGGAAAGATGTAATTCTGTGAGATGAATTAACAGAACTCAGAGCAGTTTCTCAGAAAGCTTCTTTCCAGTTTTGAACGGAAGATATTTCCTTTTTCACCGTAGCCCTCTATGGGCTTCCAAATATCCCTTTGCCAATTCCACAAGAACAGCCTTAGCGAAAGACTTCTTGAAGGGAAAGATGTAACTCTGTGAGATGAATTAACAGAACACAGAGCAGTTTCTCAGAAAGCTTCTTTCCAGTTTTGAACGGAAGATATTTCCTTTTTCACCATATCCCTCTATGGGCTTCCAAATATCCCTTTTCCAATTCCACAAGAACAGCCTTAGCGAAAGGCTTCTTGAAGGGAAAGATGTAACTCTGTGAGATGAATTAACAGAACACAGAGCAGTTTCGCAGAAAGCTTCTTTCCAGTTTTGAACGGAAGATATTTCCTTTTTCACCATAGCCCTCTATGGGCTTCCAAATATCCCTTTGCCAATTGCACAAGAACAGCCTTAGCGAAAGGCTTCTTGAAGGGAAAGATGTAACTCTGTGAGATGAATTAACAGAACACAGAGCAATTTCTCAGAAAGCTTCTTTCCAGTTTTGAACTGAAGATATTTCCTTTTTCACCATAGCCCTCTAGGGGCTTCCAAATATCCCTTTGCCAATTCCACAAGAACAGCCTTAGCGAAAGGCTTCTTGAAGGGAAAGATGTAACTCTGTGAGATGAATTAACAGAACACAGAGCAGTTTCTCAAAAGGCTTCTTTCCAGTTTTGAACGGAAGATATTTCCTTTTTCACCATAGCCCTCTATGAGCTTCCAAATATCCCTTTGCCAATTCCACAAGAACAACCTTAGCGAAAGGCTTCTTGAAGAGAAAGATGTAACTCTGTGAGATGAATTAATAGAAAACAGAGCAGTTTCTCAGAAGGCTTCTTTCCAGTTTTGAACGGAAGATATTTCCTTTTTCACCATAGCCCTCTATGGGCTTCCAAATATCCCTTTGCCAATTCCACAAGAACAGCCTTAGAGAAATACTTTTTAAAGGGAAAGATGTAACTCTGTGAGATGAATTAGCAGAACACAGAGCAGATTCTCAGAAAGCTTCTTTCCAGTTTTGAACGGAAGATATTTCCTTTTTCACCATAGCCCTCTATGGGCTTCCAAATATCCCTTTGCCAATTCCACAAGAACAGCCTTAGCGAAAGACTTCTGGAAGGGAAAGATGTAACTCTGTGAGATGAATTAACAGAACACAGAGCAGTTTCTCAGAAAGCTTCTTTCCAGTTCTGAACGGAAGATATTTCCTTTTTCACCATAGCCCTCTATGGGCTTCCAAATATCCCTTTGCCAATTCCACAAGAACAGCCTTAGCGAAAGGCTTCTTGAAGGGAAAGATGTAACTCTGTGTGATGAATGAACAGAACACAGAGCAGTTTCTCAGAAAGCTTGTTTCCAGTTTTGAACGGAAGATATTTCCTTTTTCACCATAGCCCTCTATGGGCTTCCAAATATCCCTTTGCCAATTCCACAAGAACAGCCTTAGCGAAAGGCTTCTTGAAGGGAACGATGTAACTCTGTGAGATGAATTAACAGAACACAGAGCAGTTTCTCAGAAAGCTTCTTTCCAGTTTTGAACGGAAGATATTTCCTTTTTCACGATAGCCGTCTATGGGCTTCCAAATATCCCTTTGCCAATTCCACAAGAACAGCCTTAGCGAAAGGCTTCTTGAAGCGAAAGATGTAACTCTGTGAGATGAATTAACAGAACACAGAGCAGTTTCTCAGAAAGCTTCTTTCCAGTTTTGAACGGAAGATATTTCCTTTTTCACCATAGCCCTCTATGGGCTTCCAAATATCCCTTTGCCAATTCCACAAGAACAGCCTTAGCGAAAGGCTTCTTGAAGGGAAAGATGTAACTGTGTGAGATGAATTAACAGAACACAGAGCAGTTTCTCAAAAGGCTTGTTTCCAGTTTTCAACGGAAGATACTTTCTTTTTCACCATAGCCCTCTATGGGCTTCCAAATATCCATTTGCCAATTCCACAAGAACAGTCTTAGCGAAAGGCTTCTTGAAGGGAAAGATGTAATTCTGTGAGATGAATTAACAGAACTCAGAGCAGTTTCTCAGAAAGCTTCTTTCCAGTTTTGAACGGAAAATATTTCCTTTTTCACCGTAGCCCTCTATGGGCTTCCAAATATCCCTTTGCCAATTCCACAAGAACAGCCTTAGCGAAATACTTTTTGAAGGGAAAGATATAACTCTGTGAGATGAATTAGCAGAACACAGAGCAGATTCTCAGAAAGCTTCTTTCCAGTTTTGAACGGAAGATATTTCCTTTTTCACCATAGCCCTCTATGCGCTTCCAAATATCCCTTTGCCAATTCCACAAGAACAGCCTTAGCGAAAGGCTTCTTGAAGGGAAAGATGTAACTCTGTGAGATGAATTAACAGAACACAGAGCAGTTTCTCAGAAAGCTTCTTTCCAGTTTTGAACGGAAGATATTTCCTTTTTCACCATATCCCTCTATGGGCTTCCAAATATCCCTTTGCCAATTCCACAAGAACAGCCTTAGCGAAAGGCTTCTTGAAGAGAAAGATGTAACTCTGTGAGATGAATGAACAGAACACAGAGCAGTTTCTCAGAAAGCTTCTTTCCAGTTTTAAACGGAAGATATTTCCTTTTTCACCATAGCCCTCTAGGGGCTTCCAAATATCCCTTTGCCAATTCCACAAGAACAGCCTTAGTGAAAGACTTCTTGAAGGGTAAGATGTAACTCTGTGAGATGAATTAACAGAACACAGAGCAGTTTCTCAGAAAGCTTCTTTCCAGTTTTGAACGGAAGATATTTCCTTTTTCACCATAGCCCTCTATGGGCTTCGAAATATCCCTTTGCCAATTCCACAAGAACAGCCTTAGCGAAAGGCTTCTTGAAGGGAAAGATGTAACTGTGTGTGATGAATGAACAGAACACAGAGCAGTTTCTCAGAAAGCTTCTTTCCAGTTATGAACGGAAGATATTTCCTTTTTCACCATAGCCCTCTATGGGCTTAAAAATATCCCTTTGCCAATTCCACAAGAATAGCCTTAGTGAAAGGCTTCCTGAAGGGAAAGATGTAACTCTGTGAGATGAATTAACAGAACACGTAGCAGTTTCTTACAAACCTTGTTTCCAGTTTTGAACGGAAGATATTTCCTTTTTCACCATAGCCCTCTATGGGCTTCCAAATATCCCTTTGCCAATTCCACAAGAACAGCCTTAGCGAAAGACTTCTTGAAGGGAAAGATGTAACTCTGTGAGATGAATTAACAGAACACAGAGCAGTTTCTCAGAAAGCTTCTTTCCAGTTTTGAACGGAAGGTATTTCCTTTTTCACCATAGCCCTCTATGGGCTTCCAAATATCCCTTTGCCAATTCCACAAGAACAGCCTTAGCGAAAGGCTTCTTGAAGGGAAAGATGTAACTCTGTGAGATGAATTAACAGAACACAGAGCAGTTTCTCAGAAAGCTTCTTTCCAGTTTTGAACGGAAGATATTTCCTTTTTCACCATAGCCCTCTATGGGCTTCCAAATATCCCTTTGCCAATTCCACAAGAACAGCCTTAGCGAAAGGCTTCTTGAAGGGAAAGATGTAACTCTGTGAGATGAATTAACAGAACACAGAGCAGTTTCTCAGAAAGCTTCTTTCCAGTTTTGAACGGAAGATATTTCCTTTTTCACCATAGCCCTCTATGGGCTTCCAAATATCCCTTTGCCAATTCCACAAGAACAGTCTTAGCGAAAGGCTTCTTGAAGGGAAAGATGTAACTCTGTGAGATGAATTAACAGAACACAGAGCAGTTTCTCAGAAAGCTTCTTTCCAGTTTTGAACGGAAGATATTTCCTTTTTCACCATAGCCCTCTATGGGCTTACAATTATCCCTTTGCCAATTCCACAAGAACAGCCTTAGCGAAAGGCTTCTTGAAGGGAAAGATGCAACTCTGTGAGATGAATTAACAGAACACAGAGCAGATTCTCAGAAAGCTTCTTTCCAGTTTTGAACGAAAGATATTTCCTTTTTCACCATAGCCCTCTATGGGGTTCCAAATATCCCTTTGCAATTCCACAAGAACAGCCTTAGCGAAAGGCTTCTTGAAGGGACAGATGTAACTCTGTGTGATGAATGAACAGAACACAGAGCAGTTTCTCAGAAAGCTTGTTTCCAGTTTTGAACGGAAGATATTTCCTTTTTCACCATAGCCCTCTATGGGCTTCCAAATATCCCTTTGCCAATTCCACAAGAACAGCCTTAGCGAAAGGCTTCTTGAAGGGAACGATGTAACTCTGTGAGATGAATTAACAGAACACAGAGCAGTTTCTCAGAAAGCTTCTTTCCAGTTTTGAACGGAAGATATTTCCTTTTTCACGATAGCCCTCTATGGGCTTCCAAATATCCCTTTGCCAATTCCACAAGAACAGCCTTAGCGAAAGGCTTCTTGAAGCGAAAGATGTAACTCTGTGAGATGAATTAACAGAACACAGAGCAGTTTCTCAGAAAGCTTCTTTCCAGTTTTGAACGGAAGATATTTCCTTTTTCACCATAGCCCTCTATGGGCTTCCAAATATTCCTTTGCCAATTCCACAAGAACAGCCTTAGCGAAAGGCTTCTTGAAGGGAAAGATGTAACTGTGTGAGATGAATTAACAGAACACAGAGCAGTTTCTCAAAAGGCTTGTTTCCAGTTTTCAACGGAAGATATTTCCTTTTTCACCATAGCCCTCTATGGGCTTACAAATATCCATTTGCCAATTCCACAAGAACAGCCTTAGCGAAAGGCTTCTTGAAGGGAAAGATGTAATTCTGTGAGATGAATTAACAGAACTCAGAGCAGTTTCTCAGAAATCTTCTTTCCAGTTTTGAACGGAAGATATTTCCTTTTTCACCATAGCCCTCTATGGGCTTCCAAATATCCCTTTGCCAATTCCACAAGAACAGCCTTAGCGAAAGACTTCTTGAAGGGAAAGATGTAACTCTGTGAGATGAATTAACAGAACACAGAGCAGTTTCTCAGAAAGCTTCTTTCCAGTTTTGAACGGAAGATATTTCCTTTTTCACCATAGCCCTCTAGGGGCTTCCAAATATCCCTTTGCCAATTCCACAAGAACAGCCTTAGCGAAAGACTTCTTGAAGGGTAAGATGTAACTCTGTGAGATGAATTAACAGAACACAGAGCAGTTTCTCAGGAAGCTTCTTTCCAGTTTTGAACGGAAGATATTTCCTTTTTCACCATAGCCCTCTATGGGCTTCGAAATTTCCCTTTGCCAATTCCACAAGAACAGCCTTAGCGAAAGGCTTCTTGAAGGGAAAGATGTAACTGTGTGTGATGAATGAACAGAACACAGAGCAGTTTCTCAGAAAGCTTCTTTCCAGTTATGAACGGAAGATATTTCCTTTTTCACCATAGCCCTCTATGGGCTTAAAAATATCCCTTTGCCAATTCCACAAGAATAGCCTTAGTGAAAGGCTTCCTGAAGGGAAAGATGTAACTCTGTGAGATGAATTAACAGAACACGGAGCAGTTTCTTACAAACCTTGTTTCCAGTTTTGAACGGAAGATATTTCCTTTTTCACCATAGCCCTCTATGGGCTTCCAAATATCCCTTTGCCAATTCCACAAGAACAGCCTTAGCGAAAGACTTCTTGAAGGGAAAGATGTAACTCTGTGAGATGAATTAACAGAACACAGAGCAGTTTCTCAGAAAGCTTCTTTCCAGTTTTGAACGGAAGATATTTCCTTTTTCACCATAGCCCTCTATGGGCTTCCAAATATCCCTTTGCCAATTCCACAAGAACAGCCTTAGCGAAAGGCTTCTTGAAGGGAAAGATGTAACTCTGTGAGATGAATTAACAGAATACGGAGCAGTTTCTTACAAACCTTGTTTCCAGTTTTGAACGGAAGATATTTCCTTTTACACCATAGCCCTCTATGGGCTTCCAAATATCCCTTTGCCAATTCCACAAGAACAGCCTTAGCGAAAGGCTTCTTGAAGGGAAAGATGTAACTCTGTGAGATGAATTTACAGAACACAGAGCAGTTTCTCAGAAAGCTTCTTTCCAGTTTTGAACGGAAGATATTTCCTTTTTCACCATAGCCCTCTATGGGCTTCCAAATATCCCTTTGCCAATTCCACAAGAACAGCCTTAGCGAAAGACTTCTTGAAGGGAAAGATGTAACTCTGTGAGATGAATTAACAGAACACAGAGCAGTTTCTCAGAAAGATTCTTTCCAGTTTTGAACGGAAGATATTTCCTTTTTCACCATAGCCCTCTATGGGCTTCCAAATATCCCTTTGCCAATTCCACAAGAACAGCCTTAGCGAAAGGCTTCTTGAAGGGAAAGATGTAACTCTGTGAGATGAATTAACAGACCACAGAGCAGTTTCTCAGAAAGCTTCTTTCCAGTTTTGAACGGAAGATATTTCCTTTTTCACCATAGCCCTCTATGGGCTTCCAAATATCCCTTTGCCAATTCCACAAGAACAGCCTTAGCGAAAGGCTTCTTGAAGGGAAAGATGTAACTCTGTGAGATGAATTAACAGAACACAGAGCAGTTTCTCAGAAAGCTTCTTTCCAGTTTTGAACGGAAGATATTTCCTTTTTCACCATAGCCCTCTATGGGCTTCCAAATATCCCTTTGCCAATTCCACAAGAACAGTCTTAGCGAAAGGCTTCTTGAGGGGAAAGATGTAACTCTGTGAGATGAATTAACAGAACACAGAGCAGTTTCTCAGAAAGCTTCTTTCCAGTTTTGAACGGAAGATATTTCCTTTTTCACCTTAGCCCTCTATGGGCTTCCAAATATCCCTTTGCCAATTCCACAAGAACAGCCTTAGCGAAAGGCTTCTTGAAGGGAAAGATGCAACTCTGTGAGATGAATTAACAGAACACAGAGCAGATTCTCAGAAAGCTTCTTTCCAGTTTTGAACGAAAGATATTTCCTTTTTCACCGTAGCCCTCTATGGGGTTCCAAATATCCCTTTGCAATTCCACAAGAACAGCCTTAGCGAAAGGCTTCTTGAAGGGACAGATGTAACTCTGTGTGATGAATGAACAGAACACAGAGCAGTTTCTCAGAAAGCTTGTTTCCAGTTTTGAACGGAAGATATTTCCTTTTTCACCGTAGCCCTCTATGGGCTTCCAAATATCCCTTTGCCAATTCCACAAGAACAGCCTTAGCGAAAGGCTTCTTGAAGGGAACGATGTAACTCTGTGAGATGAATTATCAGAAAACAGAGCAGTTTCTCAGAAAGCTTCTTTCCAGTTTTGAACGGAAGATATTTCCTTTTTCACGATAGCCCTCTATGGGCTTCCAAATATCCCTTTGCCAATTCCACAAGAACAGCCTTAGGGAAAGGCTTCTTGAAGCGAAAGATGTAACTCTGTGAGATGAATTAACAGAACACAGAGCAGTTTCTCAGAAAGCTTCTTTCCAGTTTTGAACGGAAGATATTTCCTTTTTCACCATAGCCCTCTATGGGCTTCCAAATATTCCTTTGCCAATTCCACAAGAACAGCCTTAGCGAAAGGCTTCTTGAAGGGAAAGATGTAACTGTGTGAGATGAATTAACAGAACACAGAGCAGTTTCTCAAAGGCTTCTTTCCAGTTTTCAACGGAAGATATTTCCTTTTTCACCATAACCCTCTATGGGCTTACAAATATCCATTTGCCAATTCCACAAGAACAGCCTTAGCGAAAGGCTTCTTGAAGGGAAAGATGTAATTCTGTGAGATGAATTAACAGAACTCAGAGCAGTTTCTCAGAAATCTTCTTTCCAGTTTTGAACGGAAGATATTTCCTTTTTCACCATAGCCCTCTATGGGCTTCCAAATATCCCTTTGCCAATTCCACAAGAACAGCCTTAGCGAAAGACTTCTTGAAGGGAAAGATGTAACTCTGTGAGATGAATTAACAGAACACAGAGCAGTTTCTCAGAAAGCTTCTTTCCAGTTTTGAACGGAAGATATTTCCTTTTTCACCATAGCCCTCTATGGGCTTCCAAATATCCCTTTGCCAATTCCAGAAGAACAGCCTTAGCGAAAGGCTTTTTGAAGGGAAAGATGTAACTCTGTGAGATGAATTAACAGAACACAGAGCAGTTTCTCAGAAAGTTTCTTTCCAGTTTTGAACGGAAGATATTTCCTTTTTCACCATAGCCCTCTATGGGCTTCCAAATATCCCTTTGCCAATTGCACAAGAATAGCCTTAGTGAAAGGCTTCTTGAAGGGAAAGATGTAGCTCTGTGAGATGAATTAACAGAACACGGAGCAGTTTCTTACAAAGCTTGTTTCCAGTTTTGAACGGAAGATATTTCCTTTTTCACCATAGCCCTCTATGGGCTTCGAAATATCCCTTTGCCAATTCCACAAGAACAGCCTTAGCGAAAGGCTTCTTGAAGGGAAAGATGTAACTCTGTGAGATGAATTTACAAAACACAGAGCAGTTTCTCAGAAAGCTTCTTTCCAGTTTTGAACGGAAGATATTTCCATTTTCACCATAGCCCTCTATGGGCTTCCAAATATCTCTTTGCCAATTACACAAGAACAGCCTTAGCGAAAGGCTTCTTGAAGAGAAAGATGTAACTCTGTGAGATGAATTAACAGGACACAGAACAGTTTCTCAGAAAGCTTCTTTCCAGTTTTGAACGGAAGATATTTCCTTTTTCACCATAGCCTTCTATGGGCTTCCAAATATCCCTTTGCCAATTCCACAAGAACAGCCTTAGCGAAAGACTTCTTGAAGGGAAAGATGTAACTCTGTGAGATGAATTAACAGAACACAGAGCAGTTTCTCAGAAAGCTTCTTTCCAGTTTTGAACGGAAGATATTTCCTTTTTCACCATAGCCCTCTATGGGCTTCCAAATATCCCTTTGCCAATTCCACAAGAACAGCCTTAGCGAAAGGCTTCTTGAAGGGAAAGATGTAACTCTGTGAGATGAATTTACAGAACACAGAGCAGTTTCTCAGAAAGCTTCTTTCCAGTTTTGAAAGGAAGATATTTCCTTTTTCACCATAGTCCTCTATGGGCTTCCAAATATCCCTTTGCCAATTCCACAAGAACAGCCTTAGCGAAAGGCTTCTTGAAGGGAAAGATGTAACTCTGTGAGATGAATTAACACAACTCAGAGCAGTTTCACAGAAAGCTTCTTTCCAGTTTTGAACGGAAGATATTTCCTTTTTCACCGTAGCCCTCTATGGGCTTCCAAATATCCCTTTGCCAATTCCACAAGAACAGCCTTAGCGAAAGGCTTCTTGAAGGGAAAGATGTAACTCTGTGAGATGAATTAACAGAACACAGAGCAGTTTCTCAGAAAGCTTCTTTCCAGTTTTGAACGGAAGATATTTCCTTTTTCACCATAGCCCTCTATGGGGTTCCAAATATCCCTTTGCCAATTCCACAAGAACAGCCTTAGCGAAAGACTTCTTGAAGGGAAAGATGTAACTCTGTGTGATGAATGAACAGAACACAGAGCAGTTTCTCAGAAAGCTTGTTTCCAGTTTTGAACGGAAGATATTTCCTTTTTCACCATAGCCCTCTATGGGCTTCCAAATATCCCTTTGCCAATTCCACAAGAACAGCCTTAGCGAAAGGCTTCTTGAAGGGAACGATGTAACTCTGTGAGATGAATTAACAGAACACAGAGCAGTTTCTCAAAAGGCTTGTTTCCAGTTTTCAACGGAAGATATTTCCTTTTTCACCATAGCCCTCTATGGGTTTACAAATATCCATTTGCCAATTCCACAAGAACAGCCTTAGCGAAAGGCTTCTTGAAGGGAAAGATGTAATTCTGTGAGATGAATTAACAGAACTCAGAGCAGTTTCTTAGAAATCTTCTTTCCAGTTTTGAACGGAAGATATTTCCTTTTTCACCATAGCCTTCTATGGGCTTCCAAATATCCCTTTGCCAATTCCACAAGAACAGCCTTAGCGAAATACTTTTTGAAGGGAAAGATGTAACTCTGTGAGATGAATTAGCAGAACACAGAGCAGATTCTCAGAAAGCTTCTTTCCAGTTTTGAACGGAAGATATTTCCTTTTTCACCATAGCCCTCTATGCGCTTCCAAATATCCCTTTGCCAATTCCACAAGAACAGCCTTAGCGAAAGGCTTCTTGAAGGGAAAGATGTAACACTGTGAGATGAATTAACAGAACACAGAGCAGTTTCTCAGAAAGCTTCTTTCCAGTTTTGAACGGAAGATATTTCCTTTTTCACCATATCCCTCTATGGGCTTCCAAATATCCCTTTGCCAATTCCACAAGAACAGCCTTAGCGAAAGGCTTCTTGAAGAGAAAGATGTAACTCTGTGAGATGAATGAACAGAACACAGAGCAGTTTCTCAGAAAGCTTCTTTCCAGTTTTAAACGGAAGATATTTCCTTTTTCACCATAGCCCTCTAGGGGCTTCCAAATATCCCTTTGCCAATTCCACAAGAACAGCCTTAGCGAAAGACTTCTTGAAGGGTAAGATGTAACTCTGTGAGATGAATTAACAGAACACAGAGCAGTTTCTCAGGAAGCTTCTTTCCAGTTTTGAACGGAAGATATTTCCTTTTTCACCATAGCCCTCTATGGGCTTCGAAATATCCCTTTGCCAATTCCACAAGAACAGCCTTAGCGAAAGGCTTCTTGAAGGGAAAGATGTAACTGTGTGTGTTGAATGAACAGAACACAGAGCAGTTTCTCAGAAAGCTTCTTTCCAGTTATGAACGGAAGATATTTCCTTTTTCACCATAGCCCTCTATGGGCTTAAAAATATCCCTTTGCCAATTCCACAAGAATAGCCTTAGTGAAAGGCTTCCTGAAGGGAAAGATGTAACTCTGTGAGATGAATTAACAGAACACGGAGCAGTTTCTTACAAACCTTGTTTCCAGTTTTGAACGGAAGATATTTCCTTTTTCACCATAGCCCTCTATGGGCTTCCAAATATCCCTTTGCCAATTCCACAAGAACAGCCTTAGCGAAAGACTTCTTGAAGGGAAAGATGTAACTCTGTGAGATGAATTAACAGAACACAGAGCAGTTTCTCAGAAAGCTTCTTTCCAGTTTTGAACGGAAGATATTTCCTTTTTCACCATAGCCCTCTATGGGCTTCCAAATATCCCTTTGCCAATTCCACAAGAACAGCCTTAGCGAAAGGCTTCTTGAAGGGAAAGATGTAACTCTGTGAGATGAATTAACAGAACACGGAGCAGTTTCTTACAAACCTTGTTTCCAGTTTTGAACGGAAGATATTTCCTTTTTCACCATAGCCCTCTATGGGCTTCCAAATATCCCTTTGCCAATTCCACAAGAACAGCCTTAGCGAAAGGCTTCTTGAAGGGAAAGATGTAACTCTGTGAGATGAATTTACAGAACACAGAGCAGTTTCTCAGAAAGCTTCTTTCCAGTTTTGAACGGAAGATATTTCCTTTTTCACCATAGCCCTCTATGGGCTTCCAAATATCCCTTTGCCAATTCCACAAGAACAGCCTTAGCGAAAGACTTCTTGAAGGGAAAGATGTAACTCTGTGAGATGAATTAACAGAACACAGAGCAGTTTCTCAGAAAGATTCTTTCCAGTTTTGAACGGAAGATATTTCCTTTTTCACCATAGCCCTCTATGGGCTTCCAAATATCCCTTTGCCAATTCCACAAGAACAGCCTTAGCGAAAGGCTTCTTGAAGGGAAAGATGTAACTCTGTGAGATGAATTAACAGAACACAGAGCAGTTTCTCAGAAAGCTTCTTTCCAGTTTTGAACGGAAGATATTTCCTTTTTCACCATAGCCCTCTATGGGCTTCCAAATATCCCTTTGCCAATTCCACAAGAACAGCCTTAGCGAAAGGCTTCTTGAAGGGAAAGATGTAACTCTGTGAGATGAATTAACAGAACACAGAGCAGTTTCTCAGAAAGCTTCTTTCCAGTTTTGAACGGAAGATATTTCCTTTTTCACCATAGCCCTCTATGGGCTTCCAAATATCCCTTTGCCAATTCCACAAGAACAGCCTTAGCGAAAGGCTTCTTGAAGGGAAAGATGTAACTCTGTGAGATGAATTAACACAACTCAGAGCAGTTTCACAGAAAGCTTCTTTCCAGTTTTGAACGGAAGATATTTCCTTTTTCACCGTAGCCCTCTATGGGCTTCCAAATATCCCTTTGCCAATTCCACAAGAACAGCCTTAGCGAAAGGCTTCTTGAAGGGAAAGATGTAACTCTGTGAGATGAATTAACAGAACACAGAGCAGTTTCTCAGAAAGCTTCTTTCCAGTTTTGAACGGAAGATATTTCCTTTTTCACCATAGCCCTCTATGGGGTTCCAAATATCCCTTTGCCAATTCCACAAGAACAGCCTTAGCGAAAGACTTCTTGAAGGGAAAGATGTAACTCTGTGTGATGAATGAACAGAACACAGAGCAGTTTCTCAGAAAGCTTGTTTCCAGTTTTGAACGGAAGATATTTCCTTTTTCACCATAGCCCTCTATGGGCTTCCAAATATCCCTTTGCCAATTCCACAAGAACAGCCTTAGCGAAAGGCTTCTTGAAGGGAACGATGTAACTCTGTGAGATGAATTAACAGAACACAGAGCAGTTTCTCAGAAAGCTTCTTTCCAGTTTTGAACGGAAGATATTTCCTTTTTCACGATAGCCCTCTATGGGCTTCCAAATATCCCTTTGCCAATTCCACAAGAACAGCCTTAGCGAAAGGCTTCTTGAAGCGAAAGATGTAACTCTGTGAGATGAATTAACAGAACACAGAGCAGTTTCTCAGAAAGCTTCTTTCCAGTTTTGAACGGAAGATATTTCCTTTTTCACCATAGCCCTCTATGGGCTTCCAAATATTCCTTTGCCAATTCCACAAGAACAGCCTTAGCGAAAGGCTTCTTGAAGGGAAAGATGTAACTCTGTGAGATGAATTAGCAGAACACAGAGCAGTTTCTCAAAAGGCTTGTTTCCAGTTTTCAACGGAAGATATTTCCTTTTTCACCATAGCCCTCTATGGGTTTACAAATATCCATTTGCCAATTCCACAAGAACAGCCTTAGCGAAAGGCTTCTTGAAGGGAAAGATGTAATTCTGTGAGATGAATTAACAGAACTCAGAGCAGTTTCTTAGAAATCTTCTTTCCAGTTTTGAACGGAAGATATTTCCTTTTTCACCATAGCCTTCTATGGGCTTCCAAATATCCCTTTGCCAATTCCACAAGAACAGCCTTAGCGAAATACTTTTTGAAGGGAAAGATGTAACTCTGTGAGATGAATTAGCAGAACACAGAGCAGATTCTCAGAAAGCTTCTTTCCAGTTTTGAACGGAAGATATTTCCTTTTTCACCATAGCCCTCTATGCGCTTCCAAATATCCCTTTGCCAATTCCACAAGAACAGCCTTAGCGAAAGGCTTCTTGAAGGGAAAGATGTAACTCTGTGAGATGAATTAACAGAACACAGAGCAGTTTCTCAGAAAGCTTCTTTCCAGTTTTGAACGGAAGATATTTCCTTTTTCACCATATCCCTCTATGGGCTTCCAAATATCCCTTTGCCAATTCCACAAGAACAGCCTTAGCGAAAGGCTTCTTGAAGAGAAAGATGTAACTCTGTGAGATGAATGAACAGAACACAGAGCAGTTTCTCAGAAAGCTTCTTTCCAGTTTTAAACGGAAGATATTTCCTTTTTCACCATAGCCCTCTAGGGGCTTCCAAATATCCCTTTGCCAATTCCACAAGAACAGCCTTAGCGAAAGACTTCTTGAAGGGTAAGATGTAACTCTGTGAGATGAATTAACAGAACACAGAGCAGTTTCTCAGGAAGCTTCTTTCCAGTTTTGAACGGAAGATATTTCCTTTTTCACCATAGCCCTCTATGGGCTTCGAAATATCCCTTTGCCAATTCCACAAGAACAGCCTTAGCGAAAGGCTTCTTGAAGGGAAAGATGTAACTGTGTGTGTTGAATGAACAGAACACAGAGCAGTTTCTCAGAAAGCTTCTTTCCAGTTATGAACGGAAGATATTTCCTTTTTCACCATAGCCCTCTATGGGCTTAAAAATATCCCTTTGCCAATTCCACAAGAATAGCCTTAGTGAAAGGCTTCCTGAAGGGAAAGATGTAACTCTGTGAGATGAATTAACAGAACACGGAGCAGTTTCTTACAAACCTTGTTTCCAGTTTTGAACGGAAGATATTTCCTTTTTCACCATAGCCCTCTATGGGCTTCCAAATATCCCTTTGCCAATTCCACAAGAACAGCCTTAGCGAAAGACTTCTTGAAGGGAAAGATGTAACTCTGTGAGATGAATTAACAGAACACAGAGCAGTTTCTCAGAAAGCTTCTTTCCAGTTTTGAACGGAAGATATTTCCTTTTTCACCATAGCCCTCTATGGGCTTCCAAATATCCCTTTGCCAATTCCACAAGAACAGCCTTAGCGAAAGGCTTCTTGAAGGGAAAGATGTAACTCTGTGAGATGAATTAACAGAACACGGAGCAGTTTCTTACAAACCTTGTTTCCAGTTTTGAACGGAAGATATTTCCTTTTTCACCATAGCCCTCTATGGGCTTCCAAATATCCCTTTGCCAATTCCACAAGAACAGCCTTAGCGAAAGGCTTCTTGAAGGGAAAGATGTAACTCTGTGAGATGAATTTACAGAACACAGAGCAGTTTCTCAGAAAGCTTCTTTCCAGTTTTGAACGGAAGATATTTCCTTTTTCACCATAGCCCTCTATGGGCTTCCAAATATCCCTTTGCCAATTCCACAAGAACAGCCTTAGCGAAAGACTTCTTGAAGGGAAAGATGTAACTCTGTGAGATGAATTAACAGAACACAGAGCAGTTTCTCAGAAAGATTCTTTCCAGTTTTGAACGGAAGATATTTCCTTTTTCACCATAGCCCTCTATGGGCTTCCAAATATCCCTTTGCCAATTCCACAAGAACAGCCTTAGCGAAAGGCTTCTTGAAGGGAAAGATGTAACTCTGTGAGATGAATTAACAGACCACAGAGCAGTTTCTCAGAAAGCTTCTTTCCAGTTTTGAACGGAAGATATTTCCTTTTTCACCATAGCCCTCTATGGGCTTCCAAATATCCCTTTGCCAATTCCACAAGAACAGCCTTAGCGAAAGGCTTCTTGAAGGGAAAGATGTAACTCTGTGAGATGAATTAACAGAACACAGAGCAGTTTCTCAGAAAGCTTCTTTCCAGTTTTGAACGGAAGATATTTCCTTTTTCACCATAGCCCTCTATGGGCTTCCAAATATCCCTTTGCCAATTCCACAAGAACAGTCTTAGCGAAAGCCTTCTTGAAGGGAAAGATGTAACTCTGTGAGATGAATTAACAGAACACAGAGCAGTTTCTCAGAAAGCTTCTTTCCAGTTTTGAACGGAAGATATTTCCTTTTTCACCTTAGCCCTCTATGGGCTTCCAAATATCCCTTTGCCAATTCCACAAGAACAGCCTTAGCGAAAGGCTTCTTGAAGGGAAAGATGCAACTCTGTGAGATGAATTAACAGAACACAGAGCAGATTCTCAGAAAGCTTCTTTCCAGTTTTGAACGAAAGATATTTCCTTTTTCACCGTAGCTCTCTATGGGGTTCCAAATATCCCTTTGCAATTCCACAAGAACAGCCTTAGCGAAAGGCTTCTTGAAGGGACAGATGTAACTCTGTGTGATGAATGAACAGAACACAGAGCAGTTTCTCAGAAAGCTTGTTTCCAGTTTTGAACGGAAGATATTTCCTTTTTCACCATAGCCCTCTATGGGCTTCCAAATATCCCTTTGCCAATTGCACAAGAATAGCCTTAGTGAAAGGCTTCTTGAAGGGAAAGATGTAGCTCTGTGAGATGAATTAACAGAACACGGAGCAGTTTCTTACAAAGCTTGTTTCCAGTTTTGAACGGAAGATATTTCCTTTTTCACCATAGCCCTCTATGGGCTTCGAAATATCCCTTTGCCAATTCCACAAGAACAACCTTAGCGAAAGGCTTCTTGAAGGGAAAGATGTAACTCTGTGAGATGAATTTATAGAACACAGAGCAGTTTCTCAGAAAGCTTCTTTCCAGTTTTGAACGGAAGATATTTCCATTTTCACCATAGCCCTCTATGGGCTTCCAAATATCTCTTTGCCAATTACACAAGAACAGCCTTAGCGAAAGGCTTCTTGAAGAGAAAGATGTAACTCTGTGAGATGAATTAACAGGACACAGAACAGTTTCTCAGAAAGCTTCTTTCCAGTTTTGAACGGAAGATATTTCCTTTTTCACCATAGCCTTCTATGGGCTTCCAAATATCCCTTTGCCAATTCCACAAGAACAGCCTTAGCGAAAGACTTCTTGAAGGGAAAGATGTAACTCTGTGAGATGAATTAACAGAACACAGAGCAGTTTCTCAGAAAGCTTCTTTCCAGTTTTGAACGGAAGATATTTCCTTTTTCACCATAGCCCTCTATGGGCTTCCAAATATCCCTTTGCCAATTCCACAAGAACAGCCTTAGCGAAAGGCTTCTTGAAGGGAAAGATGTAACTCTGTGAGATGAATTTACAGAACACAGAGCAGTTTCTCAGAAAGCTTCTTTCCAGTTTTGAACGGAAGATATTTCCTTTTTCACCATAGTCCTCTATGGGCTTCCAAATATCCCTTTGCCAATTCCACAAGAACAGCCTTAGCGAAAGGCTTCTTGAAGGGAAAGATGTAACTCTGTGAGATGAATTAACACAACTCAGAGCAGTTTCACAGAAAGCTTCTTTCCAGTTTTGAACGGAAGATATTTCCTTTTTCACCGTAGCCCTCTATGGGCTTCCAAATATCCCTTTGCCAATTCCACAAGAACAGCCTTAGCGAAAGGCTTCTTGAAGGGAAAGATGTAACTCTGTGAGATGAATTAACAGAACACAGAGCAGTTTCTCAGAAAGCTTCTTTCCAGTTTTGAACGGAAGATATTTCCTTTTTCACCATAGCCCTCTATGGGCTTCCAAATATCCCTTTGCCAATTCCACAAGAACAGCCTTAGCGAAAGGCTTCTTGAAGGGAAAGATGTAACTCTGTGAGATGAATTAACAGAACACAGAACAGTTTCTCAGAAAGCTTCTTTAAAGTTTTGAACGGAAGATATTTCCTTTTTCACCATAGCCCTCTGTGGGCTTCCAAATATCACTTTGCCAATTCCACAAGAACAGCCTTAGCGAAAGGCTTCTTGAAGAGAAAGATGTAACTCTGTGAGATGAATTAACAGAACACAGAGCAGTTTCTCAGAAAGCTTCTTTCCAGTTTTGAACGGAAGATATTTCCTTTTTCACCATAGCCCTGTATGGGCTTCCAAATATCCCTTTGCCAAATCCACAAGAACAGCCTTAGCGAAAGGCTTCTTGAAGGGAAAGATGTAACTCTGTGAGATAAATTAACAGAACACAGAGCAGTTTCTCAAAAGGCTTGTTTCCAGTTTTCAACGGAAGATATTTCCTTTTTCACCATAGCCCTCTATGGGCTTCCAAATATCCCTTTGCCAATTCCACAAGAACAGCCTTAGCGAAAGGCTTCTTGAAGGGAAAGATGTAACTCTGTGAGACGAATTAACAGAACTCAGAGCAGTTTCTCAGAAAGCTTCTTTCCTGTTTGGAACGGAAGATATTTCCTTTTTCACCATAGCCCTCTATGGGCTTCCAAATATCCCTTTGCCAATTCCACAAGAACAGCATTAGCGAAAGGCTTCTTGGAGGGAAAGATGTAACTCTGTGAGATGAATTAACAGAACTCAGAGCAGTTTCTCAGAAAGCTTCTTTCCAGTTTTGAACGGAAGTTATTTCCTTTTTCACCATAGCCCTCTCTGGGCTTCCAAATATCCCTTTGTCAATTCCACAAGAACAGCCTTAGTGACAGGCTTCTTGAAGGGAAAGATGTAACTCTGTGAGATGAATTAACAGAACACAGAGCAGTTTCTCAGAAACCTTCTTTCCAGTTTTGAACGGAAGATATTTCCTTTTTCACCATAGCCCTCTATGGGCTTCCAAATATCCCTTTGCCAATTCCACAAGAACAGTCTTAGCGAAAGGCTTCTTGAAGGGAAAGATGTAACTCTGTGAGATGAATTAACAGAACACAGAACAGTTTCTCAGAAAGCTTCTTTCCAGTTTTGAACGGAAGATATTTTCTTTTTCACCATAGCCCTCTATGGGCTTCCAAATATCCCTTTGCCAATTCCACAAGAACAGCCTTAGCGAAAGGCTTCTTGAAGGGAAAGATGTAACTCTGTGAGATGAATTAACAGAACACAGAGCAGTTTCTCAGAAAGCTTCTTTCCAGTTTTGAACGGAAGATATTTCCTTTTTCACCATAGCCCTCTATGGGCTTCCAAATATCCCTTTGCCAATTCCACAAGAACAGCCTTAGAGAAAGGCTTCTTGAAGAGAAAGATGTAACTCTGTGAGATGAATGAACAGAACACAGAGCAGTTTCTCAGAAAGCTTCTTTCCAGTTTTAAACGGAAGATATTTCCTTTTTCACCATAGCCCTCTATGGGCTTCCTAATATCCCTTTGCCAATTCCACAAGAACAGCCTTAGCGAAAGGCTTTTTGAAGGAAAATATGTAACTCTGTGAGATGAATTTACAGAACACAGAGCAGTTTCTCAGAAAGCTTCTTTCCAGTTTTAAAAGGAAGATATTTCCTTTTTCACCATAGCCCTCTATGGGCTTCCAAATATCCCTTTGCCAATTCCACAAGAACAGCCTTAGCGAAAGGCTTCTTGAAGGGAAAGATGTAACTCTGTGAGATGAATTAACAGAACACAGAGAAGTTTCTCAGAAAGCTTCTTTCCAGTTTTGAACGGAAGATATTTCCTTTTTCACCATAGCCCTCTATGGGCTTCCAAATATCCCTTTGCCAATTCCACAAGAACAGCCTTAGCGAAAGGCTTCTTGAAGGGAAAGATGTAACTCTGTGAGATGAATTAACAGAACACAGAGCAGTTTCTCAAAAGGCTTGTTTCCAGTTTTGAACGGAAGATATTTCCTTTTTCACCATAGCCCTCTATGGGCTTCCAAATATCCCTTTGCCAATTCCACAAGAACAGCCTTAGGGAAAGGCTTCTTGAAGGGAAAGATGTAACTCTGTGAGATGAATTAACAGACCACAGAGCAGTTTCTCAGAAAGCTTCTTTCCAGTTTTGAACGGAAGATATTTCCTTTTTCACCATAGCCCTCTATGGGCTTCCAAATATCCCTTCGCCAATTCCACAAGAACAGCCTTAGCCAAAGCCTTCTTGAAGGGAAAGATGTAACTCTGTGAGATGAATTAACAGAACACAGAGCAGTTTCTCAGAAAGCTTCTTTCCAGTTTTGAACGGAAGACATTCCCTTTTTCACCATAGCCCTCTCTGGGCTTTCAAATATCCCTTTGCCAATTCCACAAGAACAGCCTTAGCGAAAGGCTTCTTGAAGGGAAAGATGTAACTCTGTGAGATGAATTAACAGACCACAGAGCAGTTTCTCAGAAAGCTTCTTTCCAGTTTTGAACGGAAGATATTTCCTTTTTCACCATAGCCCTCTATGGGCTTCCAAATATCCCTTTGCCAATTCCACAAGAACAGCCTTAGCGAAAGGCTTCTTGAAGGGAAAGATGTAACTCTGTGAGATGAATTAACAGAACACAGAGCAGATTCTCAGAAAGCTTCTTTCCAGTTTTGAACGGAAGATATTTCCTTTTTCACCATAGCCCTCTATGGGCTTCCAAATATCCCTTTGCCAATTCCACAAGAATATCCTTAGTGAAAGGCTTCCTGAAGGGAAAGATGTAACTCTGTGAGATGAATTAACAGAACACGGAGCAGTTTCTTACAAACCTTGTTTCCAGTTTTGAACGGAAGATATTTCCTTTTTCACCATAGCCCTCTATGGGCTTCCAAATATCCCTTTGCCAATTCCACAAGAACAGCCTTAGCGAAAGGCTTCTTGAAGGGAAAGATGCAACTCTGTGAGATGAATTTACAGAACACAGAGCAGATTCTCAGAAAGCTTCTTTCCAGTTTTGAACGGAAGATATTTCCTTTTTCACCATAGCCCTCTATGGGCTTCCAAATATCCCTTTGCCAATTCCACAAGAACAGCCTAAGCGAAAGACTTCTTGAAGGGAAAGATGTAACTCTGTGTGATGAATGAACAGAACACAGAGCAGTTTCTCAGAAAGCTTCTCTCCAGTTTTGAACGGAAGATATTTCCTTTTTCACCATAGCCCTCTATGGGCTTCCAAATATCCCTTTGCCAATTCCACAAGAACAGCCTTAGCGAAATGCTTCTTGAAGGGAACGATGTAACTCTGTGAGATGAATTAACAGAACACAGAGCAGTTTCTCAGAAAGCTTCTTTCCAGTTTTGAACGGATGATATTTCCTTTTTCACGATAGCCATCTATGGGCTTCCAAATATCCCTTTGCCAATTCCACAAGAACAGCCTTAGCGAAAGGCTTCTTGAAGGGAAAGATGTAACTCTGTGAGATGAATTAGCAGAACACAGAGCAGTTTCTCAGAAAGCTTCTTTCCAGTTTTGAACGGAAGATATTTCCTTTTTCACCATAGCCCTCTGTGGGCTTCCAAATATCCCTTTGCCAATTCCACAAGAACAGCCTTAGCGAAAGGCTTCTTGAAGGGAAAGATGTAACTCTGTGAGATGAATTAACAGAACACAGAGCAGTTTCTCAAAAGGCTTGTTTCCAGTTTTCAACGGAAGATATTTCCTTTTTCACCATAGCCCTCTATGGGCTTCCAAATATCCATTTGCCAATTCCACAAGAACAGCCTTAGCGAAAGGCTTCTTGAAGGGAAAGATGTAATTCTGTGAGATGAATTAACAGAACTCAGAGCAGTTTCTCAGAAAGCTTCTTTCCAGTTTTGAACGGAAGTTATTTCCTTTTTCACCATAACCCTCTATGGGCTTCCAAATATCCCTTTGCCAATTCCACAAGAACAGCCTTAGCGAAATACTTTTTGAAGGGAAAGATGTAACTCTGTGAGATGAATTAGCAGAACACAGAGCAGATTCTCAGAAAGCTTCTTTCCAGTTTTGAACGGAAGATATTTCGTTTTTCACCATAGCCCTCTATGGGCTTCCAAATATCCCTTTGCCAATTCCACAAGAACAGCCTTAGCGAAAGGCTTCTTGAAGGGAAAGATGTAACTCTGTGAGATGAATTAACAGAACACAGAGCAGTTTCTCAGAAAGCTTCTTTCCAGTTTTCAATGGAAGATATTTCCTTTTTCACCATAGCCCTCTATGGGCTTCAAAATATCCCTTTGCCAATTCCACAAGAACAGCCTTAGCGAAAGGCTTCTTGAAGGGAAAGATGTAACTCTGTAAGATGAATGAACAGAACACAGAACAGTTTCTCAGAAAGCTTCTTTCCAGTTTTGAACGGAAGATATTTCCTTTTTCACCATAGCCCTCTATGGGCTTCCAAATATCCCTTTGCCAATTCCACAAGAACAGCCTTAGCGAAAGACTTCTTGAAGGGTAAGATGTAACTCTGTGAGATGAATTAACAGAACACAGAGCAGTTTCTCAGAAAGCTTCTTTCCAGTTTTGAACGGAAGATATTTCCTTTTTCACCATAGCCCTCTATGGGCTTCCAAATATCCCTTTGCCAATTCCACAAGAACAGCCTTAGCGAAAGGCTTCTGGAAGGGAAAGATGTAACTCTGTGACATGAATTAACAGACCACAGAGCAGTTTCTCAGAAAGCTTCTTTCCCGTTTTGAACGGAAGATATTTCCTTTTTCACCATAGCCCTCTATGGGCTTCCAAATATCCCTTTGCCAATTCCACAAGAACAGCCTTAGCGAAAGGCTTCTTGAAGGGAAAGATGTAACTCTGTGAGATGAATTAACAGAACACAGAGCAGTTTCTCAGAAAGCTTCTTTCCAGTTTTGAACGGAAGATATTTCCTTTTTCACCATAGCCCTCTATGGGCTTCCAAATATCCCTTTGCCAATTACACAAGAACAGTCTTAGCGAAAGGCTTCTTGAAGGGAAAGATGTAACTCTGTGAGATGAATTAACAGAACACAGAGCAGTTTCTCAGAAAGCTTCTTTCCAGTTTTGAACGGAAGATATTTCCTTTTTCAACATAGCCCCCTATGGGCTTCCAAATATCCCTTTGCCAATTCCACAAGAACAGCCTTAGAGAAAGGCTTCCTGAAGGGAAAGATGCAACTCTGTGAGATGAATTAACAGAACACAGAGCAGATTCTCAGAAAGCTTCTTTCCAGTTTTGAACGGAAGATATTTCCTTTTTCACCATAGCCCTCTATGGGCTTCCAAATATCCCTTTGCCAATTCCACAAGAACAGCCTTAGCGAAAGACTTCTTGAAGGGAAAGATGTAACTCTGTGTGATGAATGAATAGAACACAGAGCAGTTTCTCAGAAAGCTTCTTTCCAGTTATGAACGGAAGATATTTTCTTTTTCACCATAGCCCTCTAAGGGCTTCCAAATATCCCTTTGCCAATTCCACAAGAACAGCCTTAGCGAAAGGCTTTTTGAAGGGAAAGATGTAACTCAGTGAGATGAATTAACAGAACACAGAGCAGTTTCTCAGAAAGCTTCTTTCCAGTTTTGAACGGAAGATATTTCCTTTTTCACCATAGCCCTCTATGGGCTTCCAAATATCCCTTTGCCAATTCCACAAGAATAGCCTTAGTGAAAGGCTTCCTGAAGGGAAAGATGTAACTCTGTGAGATGAATTAACAGAACACGGAGCAGTTTCTTACAAACCTTGTTTCCAGTTTTGAACGGAAGATATTTCCTTTTTCACCATAGCCCTCTATGGGCTTCCAAATATCCCTTTGCGAAATCCGAAAGAAGAGCCTTAGCGAAAGGCTTCTTGAAGGGAAAGATGTAACACTGTGAGATGAATTAACAGAACACAGAGCAGTTTCTCAGAAAGCTTCTTTCCAGTTTTGAACGGAAGATATTTCCTTTTTCACCATAGCCCTCTATGGGCTTCCAAATATCCCTTTGCCAATTGCACAAGAACAGCCTTAGCGAAAGGCTTCTTGAAGGGAAAGATGTAACTCTGTGAGATGAATTAACAGAACACAGAGCAATTTCTCAGAAAGCTTCTTTCCAGTTTTGAACGGAAGATATTTCCTTTTTCACCATAGCCCTCTAGGGGCTTCCAAATATCCCTTTGCCAATTCCACAAGAACAGCCTTAGCGAAAGGCTTCTTGAAGGGAAAGATGTAACTCTGTGAGATGAATTAACAGAACACAGAGCAGTTTCTCAAAAGGCTTCTTTCCAGTTTTGAACGGAAGATATTTCCTTTTTCACCATAGCCCTCTATGGGCTTCCAAATATCCCTTTGCCAATTCCACAAGAACAGCCTTAGCGAAAGCCTTCTGGAAGGGAAAGATGTAACTCTGTGAGATGAATTAACAGAACACAGAGCAGTTTCTCAGAAAGCTTCTTTCCAGTTTTGAACGGAAGATATTTCCTTTTTCACCATAGCCCTCTATGGGCTTCCAAATATCCCTTTGCCAATTCCACAAGAACAGCCTTAGCGAAAGGCTTCTTGAAGGGAAAGATATAACTCTGTGAGATGAATTAACAGAACACAGAGCAGTTTCTCAAAAGGCTTGTTTCCAGTTTTCAACGGAAGATATTTCCTTTTTCACCATAGCCCTCTATGGGCTTCCAAATATCCATTTGCCAATTCCACAAGAACAGCCTTAGCAAAAGGCTTCTTGAAGGGAAAGATGTAATTCTGTGAGATGAATTAACAGAACTCAGAGCAGTTTCTCAGAAAGCTTCTTTCCAGTTTTGAACGGAAGATATTTCCTTTTTCACGATAGCCCTCTATGGGCTTCCAAATATCCCTTTGCCAATTCCACAAGAACAGCCTTAGCGAAAGGCTTCTTGAAGCGAAAGATGTAACTCTGTGAATTGAATTAACAGAACACAGAGCAGTTTCTCAGAAAGCTTCTTTCCAGTTTTCAACGGAAGATATTACCTTTTTCACCATAGCCCTCTATGGGCATCCAAATATCCCTTTGCCAATTCCACAAGAACAGCCTTAGCGAAATACTTTTTGAAGGGAACGATGTAACTCTGTGAGATGAATTAGCAGAACACAGAGCAGATTCTCAGAAAGCTTCTTTCCAGTTTTGAACGGAAGATATTTCCTTTTTCACCATAGCCCTCTATGGGCTTCGAAATATCCCTTTGCCAATTCCACAAGAACAGCCTTAGCGAAAGGCTTCTTGAAGGGAAAGATGTAACTCTGTGAGATGAATTAACAGAACACAGAGCAGTTTCTCAGAAAGCTTCTTTAAAGTTTTGAACGGAAGATATTTCCTTTTTCACCATAGCCCTCTATGGGCTTCCAAATATCCTTTGCCAATTCCACAAGAACAGCCTTAGCGAAAGGCTTCTTGAAGGGAAAGATGTAACTCTGTCAGATGAATGAACAGAACACAGAGCAGTTTCTCAGAAAGCTTCTTTCCAGTTTTGAACGGAAGATATTTCCTTTTACACCATAGCCCTCTATGGGCTTCCAAATATCCCTTTGCCAATTCCACAAGAACAGCCTTATCGAAAGGCTTCTTGAAGAGAAAGATGTAACTCTGTGAGATGAATTAACAGAACACAGAACAGTTTCTCAGAAAGCTTCTTTCCAGTTTTGAACGGAAGATATTTCCTTTTTCACCATAGCCCTCTATGGGCTTCCAAATATCCCTTTGCCAATTCCACAAGAACAGCCTTAGCGAAAGGCTTCTTGAAGGGAAAGATGTAACTCTGTGAGATGAATTAACAGACCACAGAGCAGTTTCTCAGAAAGCTTCTTTCCAGTTTTGAACGGAAGATATTTCCTTTTTCACCATAGCCCTCTATGGGCTTCCAAATATCCCTTTGCCAATTCCACAAGAACAGCCTTAGCGAAAGGCTTCTTGAAGGGAAAGATGTAACTCTGTGAGATGAATTAACAGAACACAGAGCAGTTTCTCAGAAAGCTTCTTTCCAGTTTTGAACGGAAGATATTTCCTTTTTCACCATAGCCCTCTATGGGCTTCCAAATATCCCTTTGCCAATTCCACAAGAACAGTCTTAGCGAAAGGCTTCTTGAAGGGAAAGATGTAACTCGGTGAGATTAATTAACAGAACACAGAGCAGTTTCTCAGAAAGATTCTTTCCAGTTTTGAACGGAAGATATTTCCTTTTTCACCATAGCCCTCTATGGGCTTCCAAATAACCCTTTGCCAATTCCACAAGAACAGTCTTAGCGAAAGGCTTCTTGAAGGGAAAGATGCAACTCTGTGATATGAATTAACAGAACACAGAGCAGATTCTCAGAAAGCTTCTTTACAGTTTTGAACGAAAGATATTTCCTTTTTCACCATAGCCCTCTATGGGCTTCCAAATATCCCTTTGCCAATTCCACAAGAACAGCCTTAGCGAAAGACTTCTTGAAGGGAAAGATGTAACTCTGTGTGATGAATGAACAGAACACAGAGCAGTTTCTCAGAAAGCTTCTTTCCAGTTTTGAACGGAAGATATTTCCTTTTTCACCATAGCCCTCTATGGGCTTCCAAATATCCCTTTGCCAATTCCACAAGAACAGCCTTAGCGAAAGGCTTCTTGAAGGGAACGATGTAACTCTGTGAGATGAATTAACAGAACACAGAGCAGTTTCTCAGAAAGCTTCTTTCCAGTTTTGAACGGAAGATATTTCCTTTTTCACGATAGCCCTCTATGGGCTTCCAAATATCCCTTTGCCAATTCCACAAGAACAGCCTTAGCGAAAGGCTTCTTGAAGAGAAAGATGTAACTCTGTGAGATGTATTAACAGAACACAGAGCAGTTTCTCAGAAAGCTTCTTTCCAGTTTTAAACGGAAGATATTTCCTTTTTCACCATAGCCCTCTATGGGCTTCCAAATATCCCTTTGCCAATTCCACAAGAACAGCCTTAGCGAAAGGCTTCTTGAAGGGAAAGATGTAACTCTGTGAGATGAATTAACAGAACACAGAGCAGTTTCTCAAAAGGCTTGTTTCCAGTTTTCAACGGAAGATATTTCCTTTTTCACCATAACCCTCTATGGGCTTACAAATATCCCTTTGCCAATTCCACAAGAACAGCCTTAGCGAAAGGCTTCTTGAAGGGAAAGATGTAACTCTGTGAGATGAATTAACAGAACACAGAGCAGATTCTCAGAAAGCTTCTTTCCAGTTTTGAACGGAAGATATTTCCTTTTTCACCATAGCCCTCTATGGGCTTCCAAATATCCCTTTGCCAACTCCACAAGAACAGCCTTAGCGAAAGGCTTCTTGAAGGGAAAGATGTAACTCTGACAGATGAATGAACAGAACACAGAGCAGTTTCTCAGAAAGCTTCTTTCCAGTTTTGAACGGAAGATATTTTCTTTTACACCTTAGCCCTCTATGGGCTTCCAAATATCCCTTTGCCAATTCCACAAGAACAGCCTTATCGAAAGGCTTCTTGAAGAGAAAGATGTAACTCTGTGAGTTGAATTAACAGAACACAGAACAGTTTCTCAGAAAGCTTCTTTCCAGTTTTGAACGGAAGATATTTCCTTTTTCACCATAGCCCTCTATGGGCTTCCAAATATCCCTTTGCCAATTCCACAAGAACAGCCTTAACGAAAGACTTCTTGAAGGGAAAGATGTAACTCTGTGAGATGAATTAACAGAACACAGAGCAGTTTCTCAGAAAGCTTCTTTCCAGTTTTGAACGGAAGATATTTCCTTTTTCACCATAGCTCTCTATGGGCTTCCAAATATCCCTTTGCCATTTCCACAAGAACAGCCTTAGCGAAAGGCTTCTTGAAGGGAAAGACATAACTCTGTGAGATGAATTAACAGACCACAGAGCAGTTTCTCAGAAAGCTTCTTTCCCGTTTTGAACGGAAGATATTTCCTTTTTCACCATAGCCCTCTAAGGGCTTCCAAATATCCTTTGCCAATTCCACAAGAACAGCCTTAGCGAAAGGGTTCCTGAAGGGAAAGATGTAACTCTGTGAGATGAATTAACAGACCACAGAGCAGTTTCTCAGAAAGCTTCTTTCCAGTTTTGAACGGAAGATATTTCCTTTTTCACCATAGCCCTCTAAGGGCTTCCAAATATCCCTTTGCCAATTCCACAAGAACAGCCTTAGCGAAAGGCTTCTTGAAGGGAAAGATGTAACTCTGTGAGATGAATTAACAGAACACAGAGCAGTTTCTCAGAAAGCTTCTTTCCAGTTTTGAACGGAAGATATTTCCTTTTTCACCATAGCCCTCTATGGGCTTCAAAATATCCCTTTGCCAATTCCACAAGAACAGCCTTAGCGAAAGGCTTCTTGAAGGGAAAGATGTAACTCGGTGAGATGAATTAACAGAACACAGAGCAGTTTCTCAGAAAGCTTCTTTCCAGTTTGGAACGGAAGATATTTCCTTTTTCACCATAGCCCTCTATGGGCTTCCAAATATCTCTTTGCCAATTCCACAAGAACAGCCTTAGCGAAAGGCTTCTTGAAGGAAAAGATGCAACTCTGTGATATGAATTAACAGAACACAGAGCAGATTCTCAGAAAGCTTCTTTCCAGTTTTGAACGAAAGATATTTCCTTTTTCACCATAGCCCTCTATGGGCTTCCAAATATCCCTTTGCCAATTCCACAAGAACAGCCTTAGCGAAAGACTTCTTGAAGGGAAAGATGTAACTCTGTGTGATGAATGAACAGAACACAGAGCAGTTTCTCAGAAAGCTTCTTTCCAGTTTTGAACGGAAGATATTTCCTTTTTCACCATAGCCCTCTATGGGCTTCCAAATATCCCTTTGCCAATTCCACAAGAACAGCCTTAGCGAAAGGCTTCTTGAAGGGAAAGATGTGACGCTGTGAGATGAATTAACAGAACACAGAGCAGTTTCTCAGAAAGCTTCTTTCCAGTTTTGAACGGAAGATATTTCCTTTTTCACGATAGCCCTCTATGGGCATCCAAATATCCCTTTGCCAATTCCACAAGAACAGCCTTAGCGAAAGGCTTCTTGAAGCGAAAGATGTAACTCTGTGAGATGAATTAACAGAACACAGAGCAGTTTCTCAGAAAGCTTCTTTCCACTTTTGAACGGAAGATATTTCCTTTTTCACCATAGCCCTCTATGGGCTTCCAAATATCCCTTTTCCAATTCCACAAGAACAGCCTTAGCGAAAGGCTTCTTGAAGGGAAAGATGTAACTCTGTGAGATGAATTAACAGAACACAGAGCAGTTTCTCATAAGGCTTGTTTCCAGTTTTCAAAGGAAGATATTTCCTTTTTCACCATAGCCCTCTATGGGCTTCGAAATATCCCTTTGCCAATTCCACAAGAACAGCCTTAGCGAAAGGCTTCTTGAAGGGAAAGATGTAACTCTGTGAGATGAATTAACAGAACACAGAGCAGATTCTCAGAAAGCTTCTTTCCAGTTTTGAACGGAAGATATTTCCTTTTTCACCATAGCCCTCTATGGGCTTCCAAATATCCCTTTGCCAATTCCACAAGAACAGCCTTAGCGAAAGGTTTCTTGAAGGGAAAGATGTAACTCTGTCAGATGAATGAACAGAACACAGAGCAGTTTCTCAGAAAGCTTCTTTCCAGTTTTGAACGGAAGATATTTCCTTTTACACCGTAGCCCTCTATGGGCTTCCAAATATCCCTTTGCCAATTCCACAAGAACAGCCTTATCGAAAGGCTTCTTGAAGAGAAAGATGTAACTCTGTGAGATGAATTAACAGAACACAGAGCAGTTTCTCAGAAAGCTTCTTTCCAGTTTTGAACGGAAGATATTTCCTTTTTCACCATAGCCCTCTATGGGCTTCCAAATATCCCTTTGCCAATTCCACAAGAACAGCCTTAGCGAAAGGCTTCTTGAAGGGAAAGATGTAACTCTGTGAGATGAATTAACAGAACACAGAGCAGTTTCTCAGAAAGCTTCTTTCCAGTTTTGAACGGAAGATATTTCCTTTTTCACCATAGCCCTCTATGGGCTTCCAAATATCCCTTTGCCAATTCCACAAGAACAGCCTTAGCGAAAGGCTTCTTGAAGGGAAAGATGTAACTCTGTGTGATGAATGAAAAGAACACAGAGCAGTTTCTCAGAAAGCTTCTTTCCAGTTTTGAACGGAAGATATTTCCTTTTTCACCATAGCCCTCTATGGGCTTCCAAATATCCCTTTGCCAATTCCACAAGAACAGCCTTAGCGAAAGGCTTCTTGAAGGGAAAGATGTAACTCTGTGAGGTGAATTAACAGAACACAGAGCAGTTTCTCAGAAAGCTTCTTTCCAGTTTGGAACGGAAGATATTTCCTTTTTCAACATAGCCCCGTATGGGCTTCCAAATATCCCTTTGCCAATTCCACAAGAACATCCTTAGAGAAAGGCTTCTTGAAGGGAAAGATGCAACTCTGTGAGATGAATTAACAGAACACAGAGCAGATTCTCAGAAAGCTTCTTTCCAGTTTTGAACGGAAGATATTTCCTTTTTCACCATAGCCCTCTATGGGCTTCCAAATATCCCTTTGCCAATTGCACAAGAACAGCCTTAGCGAAAGTCTACTAGAAGGGAAAGATGTAACTCTGTGAGATGAATTAACAGAACTCAGAGCAATTTCTCAGAAAGATTCTTTCCAGTTTTGAACGGAAGATATTTCCTTTTTCACCATAGCCCTCTAGGGGCTTCCAAATATCCCTTTGCCAATTCCACAAGAACAGCCTTAGCGAAAGACTTCTTGAAGGGAAAGATGTAACTCTGTGAGATGAATTAACAGAACACAGAGCATTTTCTCAAAAGGCTTCTTTCCAGTTTTGAACGGAAGATATTTCCTTTTTCACCATAGCCCTCTAAGGGCTTCCAAATATCCCTTTGCCAATTCCACAAGAACAGCCTTAGCGAAAGGCTTCTTGAAGGGAAAGATGTAACTCTGTGAGATGAATTAACAGAACACAGAGCAGTTTCTCAGAAAGCTTCTTTCCAGTTTTGAACGGAAGATATTTCCTTTTTCACCATAGCTCTCTATAGGCTTCCAAATATCCCTTTGCCAATTCCACAAGAACAGCCTTAGCGAAAGGCTTCTTGAAGGGAAAGATGTAACTCTGTGAGATGAATTAACAGACCACAGAGCAGTTTCTCAGAAAGCTTCTTTCCCGTTTTGAACGGAAGATATTTCCTTTTTCACCATAGCACTCTAGGGGCTTCCAAATATCCCTTTGCCAATTCCAGAAGAACAGGCTTAGCGAAAGGCTTCTTGAAGGGAAAGATGTAACTCTGTGAGATGAATTAACAGAACACAGAGCAGTTTCTCAGAAAGCTTCTTTCCAGTTTTGAACGGAAGATATTTCCTTTTTCACCATAGCCCTCTTTGGGCTTCCAAATATCCCTTTGCCAATTGCACAACAACAGCCTTAGCGAAAGGCTTCTTGAAGGGAAAGATTTAACTCTGTGAGATGAATTAACAGAACACAGAGCAGTTTCTCAGAAAGCTTCTTTCCAGTTTTGAACGGAAGATATTTCCTTTTTCACCATAGCCCTCTATGGGCTTCCAAATATCCCTTTGCCAATTCCACAAGAACAGCCTTAGCGAAAGGCTTCTTGAAGGGAAAGATGTAACTCTGTGTGATGAATGAAAAGAACACAGAGCAGTTTCTCAGAAAGCTTCTTTCCAGTTTTGAACGGAAGATATTTCCTTTTTCACCATAGCCCTCTATGGGCTTCCAAATATCCTTTGCCAATTCCACAAGAACAGCCTTAGCGAAAGGGTTCCTGAAGGGAAAGATGTAACTCTGTGAGATGAATTAACAGACCACAGAGCAGTTTCTCGGAAAGCTTCTTTCCCGTTTTGAACGGAAGATATTTCCTTTTTCACCGTAGCACTCTATGGGCTTCCAAATATCCCTTTGCCAATTCCACAAGAACAGGCTTAGCGAAAGGCTTCTTGAAGGGAAAGATGTAACTCTGTGAGATGAATTAACAGAACACAGAGCAGTTTCTCAGAAAGCTTCTTTCCAGTTTTGAACGGAAGATATTTCCTTTTTCACCATAGCCCTCTTTGGGCTTCCAAATATCCCTTTGCCAATTGCACAACAACAGCCTTAGCGAAAGGCTTCTTGAAGGGAAAGATGTAACTCTGTGAGATGAATTAACAGAACACAGAGCAGTTTCTCAGAAAGCTTCTTTCCAGTTTTGAACGGAAGATATTTCCTTTTTCACCATAGCCCTCTATGGGCTTCCAAATATCCCTTTGCCATTTCCACAAGAACAGCCTTAGCGAAAGGCTTCTTGAAGGGAAAGATGTAACTCTGTGTGATGAATGAAAAGAACACAGAGCAGTTTCTCAGAAAGCTTCTTTCCAGTTTTGAACGGAAGATATTTCCTTTTTCACCATAGCCCTCTATGGGCTTCCAAATATCCTTTGCCAATTCCACAAGAACAGCCTTAGCGAAAGGGTTCCTGAAGGGAAAGATGTAACTCTGTGAGATGAATTAACAGACCACAGAGCAGTTTCTCAGAAAGCTTCTTTCCAGTTTTGAACGGAAGATATTTCCTTTTTCACCATAGCCCTCTAAGGGCTTCCAAATATCCCTTTGCCAATTCCACAAGAACAGCCTTAGCGAAAGGCTTCTTGAAGGGAAAGATGTAACTCTGTGAGATGAATTAACAGAACACAGAGCAGTTTCTCAGAAAGCTTCTTTCCAGTTTTGAACGGAAGATATTTCCTTTTTCACCATAGCCCTCTATGGGCTTCCAAATATCCCTTTGCCAATTCCACAAGAACAGTCTTAGCGAAAGGCTTCTTGAAGGGAAAGATGTAACTCGGTGAGATGAATTAACAGAACACAGAGCAGTTTCTCAGAAAGCTTCTTTCCAGTTTTGAACGGAAGATATTTCCTTTTTCACCATAGCCCTCTATGGGCTTCCAAATATCCCTTTGACAATTCCACAAGAACAGCCTTAGCGAAAGGCTTCTTGAAGGAAAAGATGCAACTCTGTGATATGAATTAACAGAACACAGAGCAGATTCTCAGAAAGCTTCTTTCCAGTTTTGAACGAAAGATATTTCCTTTTTCACCATAGCCCTCTATGGGCTTCCAAATATCCCTTTGCCAATTCCACAAGAACAGCCTTAGCGAAAGACTTCTTGAAGGGAAAGATGTAACTCTGTGTGATGAATGAACAGAACACAGAGCAGTTTCTCAGAAAGCTTCTTTCCAGTTTTGAACGGAAGATATTTCCTTTTTCACCATAGCCCTCTATGGGCTTCCAAATATCTCTTTGCCAATTCCACAAGAACAGCCTTAGCGAAAGACTTCTTGAAGGGAACGATGTAACTCTGTGAGATGAATTAACAGAACACAGAGCAGTTTCTCAGAAAGCTTCTTTCCAGTTTTGAACGGAAGATATTTCCTTTTTCACGATAGCCCTCTATGGGCTTCCAAATATCCCTTTGCCAATTCCACAAGAACAGCCTTAGCGAAAGGCTTCTTGAAGCGAAAGATGTAACTCTGTGAGATGAATTAACAGAACACAGAGCAGTTTCTCAGAAAGCTTCTTTCCACTTTTGAACGGAAGATATTTCCTTTTTCACCATAGCCCTCTATGGGCTTCCAAATATCCCTTTTCCAATTCCACAAGAACAGCCTTAGCGAAAGGCTTCTTGAAGGGAAAGATGTAACTCTGTGAGATGAATTAACAGAACACAGAGCAGTTTCTCAGAAAGCTTCTTTCCAGTTTGGAACGGAAGATATTTCCTTTTTCAACATAGCCCCGTATGGGCTTCCAAATATCCCTTTGCCAATTCCACAAGAACATCCTTAGCGAAAGGCTTCTTGAAGGGAAAGATGCAACTCTGTGAGATGAATTAACAGAACACAGAGCAGATTCTCAGAAAGCTTCTTTCCAGTTTTGAACGGAAGATATTTCCTTTTTCACCATAGCCCTCTATGGGCTTCCAAATATCCCTTTGCCAATTGCACAAGAACAGCCTTAGCGAAAGTCTACTTGAAGGGAAAGATGTAAGTCTGTGAGATGAATTAACAGAACTCAGAGCAATTTCTCAGAAAGATTCTTTCCAGTTTTGAACGGAAGATATTTCCTTTTTCAGCATAGCCCTCTAGGGGCTTCCAAATATCCCTTTGCCAATTCCACAAGAACAGCCTTAGCGAAAGACTTCTTGAAGGGAAAGATGTAACTCTGTGAGATGAATTAACAGAACACAGAGCATTTTCTCAAAAGGCTTCTTTCCAGTTTTGAACGGAAGATATTTCCTTTTTCACCATAGCCCTCTAAGGGCTTCCAAATATCCCTTTGCCAATTACACAAGAACAGCCTTAGCGAAAGGCTTCTTGAAGGGAAAGATGTAACTCTGTGAGATGAATTAACAGAACACAGAGCAGTTTCTCAGAAAGCTTCTTTCCAGTTTTGAACGGAAGATATTTCCTTTTTCACCATAGCCCTCTAAGGGCTTCCAAATATCCCTTTGCCAATTCCACAAGAACAGCCTTAGCGAAAGGCTTCTTGAAGGGAAAGATGTAACTCTGTGAGATGAATTAACAGAACACAGAGCAGTTTCTCAGAAAGCTTCTTTCCAGTTTTGAACGGAAGATATTTCCTTTTTCACCATAGCCCTCTATGGGCTTCCAAATATCCCTTTGCCAATTCCACAAGAACAGTCTTAGCGAAAGGCTTCTTGAAGGGAAAGATGTAACTCGGTGAGATGAATTAACAGAACACAGAGCAGTTTCTCAGAAAGCTTCTTTCCAGTTTTGAACGGAAGATATTTCCTTTTTCACCATAGCCCTCTATGGGCTTCCAAATATCCCTTTGACAATTCCACAAGAACAGCCTTAGCGAAAGGCTTCTTGAAGGAAAAGATGCAACTCTGTGATATGAATTAACAGAACACAGAGCAGATTCTCAGAAAGCTTCTTTCCAGTTTTGAACGAAAGATATTTCCTTTTTCACCATAGCCCTCTATGGGCTTCCAAATATCCCTTTGCCAATTCCACAAGAACAGCCTTAGCGAAAGACTTCTTGAAGGGAAAGATGTAACTCTGTGTGATGAATGAACAGAACACAGAGCAGTTTCTCAGAAAGCTTCTTTCCAGTTTTGAACGGAAGATATTTCCTTTTTCACCATAGCCCTCTATGGGCTTCCAAATATCTCTTTGCCAATTCCACAAGAACAGCCTTAGCGAAAGACTTCTTGAAGGGAACGATGTAACTCTGTGAGATGAATTAACAGAACACAGAGCAGTTTCTCAGAAAGCTTCTTTCCAGTTTTGAACGGAAGATATTTCCTTTTTCACGATAGCCCTCTATGGGCTTCCAAATATCCCTTTGCCAATTCCACAAGAACAGCCTTAGCGAAAGGCTTCTTGAAGCGAAAGATGTAACTCTGTGAGATGAATTAACAGAACACAGAGCAGTTTCTCAGAAAGCTTCTTTCCACTTTTGAACGGAAGATATTTCCTTTTTCACCATAGCCCTCTATGGGCTTCCAAATATCCCTTTTCCAATTCCACAAGAACAGCCTTAGCGAAAGGCTTCTTGAAGGGAAAGATGTAACTCTGTGAGATGAATTAACAGAACACAGAGCAGTTTCTCAGAAAGCTTCTTTCCAGTTTGGAACGGAAGATATTTCCTTTTTCAACATAGCCCCGTATGGGCTTCCAAATATCCCTTTGCCAATTCCACAAGAACATCCTTAGCGAAAGGCTTCTTGAAGGGAAAGATGCAACTCTGTGAGATGAATTAACAGAACACAGAGCAGATTCTCAGAAAGCTTCTTTCCAGTTTTGAACGGAAGATATTTCCTTTTTCACCATAGCCCTCTATGGGCTTCCAAATATCCCTTTGCCAATTGCACAAGAACAGCCTTAGCGAAAGTCTACTTGAAGGGAAAGATGTAACTCTGTGAGATGAATTAACAGAACTCAGAGCAATTTCTCAGAAAGATTCTTTCCAGTTTTGAACGGAAGATATTTCCTTTTTCACCATAGCCCTCTATGGGCTTCCAAATATCCCTTTGCCAATTCCACAAGAACAGCCTTAGCGAAAGACTTCTTGAAGGGAAAGATGTAACTCTGTGAGATGAATTAACAGAACACAGAGCATTTTCTCAAAAGGCTTCTTTCCAGTTTTGAACGGAAGATATTTCCTTTTTCACCATAGCCCTCTAAGGGCTTCCAAATATCCCTTTGCCAATTCCACAAGAACAGCCTTAGCGAAAGGCTTCTTGAAGGGAAAGATGTAACTCTGTGAGATGAATTAACAGAACACAGAGCAGTTTCTCAGAAAGCTTCTTTCCAGTTTTGAACGGAAGATATTTCCATTTTCACCATAGCTCTCTATGGGCTTCCAAATATCCCTTTGCCAATTCCACAAGAACAGCCTTAGCGAAAGGCTTCTTGAAGGGAAAGATGTAACTCAGTGAGATGAATTAACAGACCACAGAGCAGTTTCTCAGAAAGCTTCTTTCCCGTTTTGAACGGAAGATATTTCCTTTTTCACCATAGCACTCTATGGGCTTCCAAATATCCCTTTGCCAATTCCACAAGAACAGGCTTAGCGAAAGGCTTCTTGAAGGGAAAGATGTAACTCTGTGAGATGAATTAACAGAACACAGAGCAGTTTCTCAGAAAGCTTCTTTCCAGTTTTGAACGGTAGATATTTCCTTTTTCACCATAGCCCTCTTTGGGCTTCCAAATATCCCTTTGCCAATTGCACAACAACAGCCTTAGCGAAAGGCTTCTTGAAGGGAAAGATGTAACTCTGTGAGATGAATTAACAGAACACAGAGCAGTTTCTCAGAAAGCTTCTTTCCAGTTTTGAACGGAAGATATTTCCTTTTTCACCATAGCCCTCTATGGGCTTCCAAATATCCTTTGCCAATTCCACAAGAACAGCCTTAGCGAAAGGCTTCTTGAAGGGAAAGATGCAACTCTGTGATATGAATTAACAGAACACAGAGCAGATTCTCAGAAAGCTTCTTTCCAGTTTTGAACGAAAGATATTTCCTTTTTCACCATAGCCCTGTATGGGCTTCCAAATATCCCTTTGCCAATTCCACAAGAACAGCCTTAGCGAAAGGCTTCTTGAAGGGAAAGATGCAACTCTGTGATATGAATTAACAGAACACAGAGCAGATTCTCAGAAAGCTTCTTTCCAGTTTTGAACGAAAGATATTTCCTTTTTCACCATAGCCCTCTATGGGCTTCCAAATATCCCTTTGCCAATTCCACAAGAACAGCCTTAGCGAAAGACTTCTTGAAGGGAAAGATGTAACTCTGTGTGATGAATGAACAGAACACAGAGCAGTTTCTCAGAAAGCTTCTTTCCAGTTTTGAACGGAAGATATTTCCTTTTTCACCATAGCCCTCTATGGGCTTCCAAATATCCCTTTGCCAATTCCACAAGAACAGCCTTAGCGAAAGACTTCTTGAAGGGAACGATGTAACTCTGTGAGATGAATTAACAGAACACAGAGCAGTTTCTCAGAAAGCTTCTTTCCAGTTTTGAACGGAAGATATTTCCTTTTTCACGATAGCCCTCTATGGGCTTCCAAATATCCCTTTGCCAATTCCACAAGAACAGCCTTAGCGAAAGGCTTCTTGAAGCGAAAGATGTAACTCTGTGAGATGAATTAACAGAACACAGAGCAGTTTCTCAGAAAGCTTCTTTCCACTTTTGAACGGAAGATATTTCCTTTTTCACCATAGCCCTCTATGGGCTTCCAAATATCCCTTTGCCAATTCCACAAGAACAGCCTTAGCGAAAGGCTTCTTGAAGGGAAAGATGTAACTCTGTGAGATGAATTAACAGAACACAGAGCAGTTTCTCAAAAGGCTTGTTTCCAGTTTTCAAAGGAAGATATTTCCTTTTTCACCATAGCCCTCTATGGGCTTCGAAATATCCCTTTGCCAATTCCACAAGAACAGCCTTAACGAAAGGCTTCTTGAAGGGAAAGATGTAACTCTGTGAGATGAATTAACAGAACACAGAGCAGATTCTCAGAAAGCTTCTTTCCAGTTTTGAACGGAAGATATTTCCTTTTTCACCATAGCCCTCTATGGGCTTCCAAATATCCCTTTGCCAATTCCACAAGAACAGCCTTAGCGAAAGGCTTCTTGAAGGGAAAGATGTAACTCTGTCAGATGAATGAACAGAACACAGAGCAGTTTCTCAGAAAGCTTCTTTCCAATTTTGAACGGAAGATATTTCCTTTTACACCATAGCCCTCTATGGGCTTCCAAATATCCCTTTGCCAATTCCACAAGAACAGCCTTATCGAAAGGCTTCTTGAAGAGAAAGATGTAACTCTGTGAGATGAATTAACAGAACACAGAGCAGTTTCTCAGAAAGCTTCTTTCCAGTTTTGAACGGAAGATATTTCCTTTTTCACCATAGCCCTCTATGGGCTTCCAAATATCCCTTTGCCAATTCCACAAGAACAGCCTTAGCGAAAGGCTTCTTGAAGGGAAAGATGTAACTCTGTGAGATGAATTAACAGACCACAGAGCAGTTTCTCAGAAAGCTTCTTTCCCGTTTTGAACGGAAGATATTTCCTTTTTCACCATAGCCCTCTATGGGCTTCCAAATATCCCTTTGCCAATTCCACAAGAACAGCCTTAGGGAAAGGCTTCTTGAAGGGAAAGATGTAACTCTGTGTGATGAATGAAAAGAACACAGAGCAGTTTCTCAGAAAGCTTCTTTCCAGTTTTGAACGGAAGATATTTCCTTTTTCACCATAGCCCTCTATGGGCTTCCAAATATCCCTTTGCCAATTCCACAAGAATTGCCTTAGTGAAAGGCTTCCTGAAGGGAAAGATGTAACTCTGTGAGATGAATTAACAGAACACGGAGCAGTTTCTTACAAACCTTGTTTCCAGTTTTGAACGGAAGATATTTCCTTTTTCACCATAGCCCTCTATGGGCTTCCAAATATCCCTTTGCGAAATCCACATGAACAGCCTTAGCGAAAGGCTTCTTGAAGGGAAAGATGTAACTCTGTGAGATGAATTAACAGAACACAGAGCAGTTTCTCAGAAAGCTTCTTTCCAGTTTGGAACGGAAGATATTTCCTTTTTCAACATAGCCCCCTAAGGGCTTCCAAATATCCCTTTGCCAATTCCACAAGAACAGCCTTAGCGAAAGGCTTCTTGAAGGGAAAGATGCAACTCTGTGAGATGAATTAACAGAACACAGAGCAGATTCTCAGAAAGCTTCTTTCCAGTTTTGAACGGAAGATATTTCCTTTTTCACCATAGCCCTCTATGGGCTTGCAAATATCCCTTTGCCAATTCCACAAGAACAGCCTTAGCGAAAGACTTCTTGAAGGGAAAGATGTAACTCTGTGTGATGAATGAACAGAACACAGAGCAGTTTCTCAGAAAGCTTCTTTCCAGTTATGAACGGAAGATATTTCCTTTTTCACCATAGCCCTCTATGGGCTTCCAAATATCCCTATGCCAATTCCACAAGAACAGCCTTAGCGAAAGGCTTTTTGAAGGGAAAGATGTAACTCAGTGAGATGAATTAACAGAACACAGAGTAGTTTCTCAGAAAGCTTCTTTCCAGTTTTGAACGGAAGATATTTCCTTTTTCACCATAGCCCTCTATGGGCTTCCAAATATCCCTTTGCCAATTCCACAAGAACAGCCTTAGCGAAAGGCTTCTTGAAGGGAAAGATGTAACTCTGTGAGATGAATTAACAGAACTCAGAGCAGTTTCTCAGAAAGCTTCTTTCCAGTTTTGAACGGAAGATATTTCCTTTTTCACCATAGCCCTCTATGGGCTTCCAAATATCCCTTTGCCAATTCCACAAGAACAGCCTTAGCGAAAGGCTTCTTGAAGGGAAAGATGTAACTCTGTGAGATGAATTAACAGAACACAGAGCAGTTTCTCAAAAGGCTTGTTTCCAGTTTTCAACGGAAGATATTTCCTTTTTCACCATAGCCCTCTATGGGCTTCCAAATATCCCTTTGCCAATTCCACAAGAACAGTCTTAGCGAAAGGCTTCTTGAAGGGAAAGATGTAACTCTGTGAGTCGAATTAACAGAACTCAGAGCAGTTTCTCAGAAAGCTTCTTTCCAGTTTTGAACGGAAGATATTTCTTTTTTCACCATAGCCCTCTATGGGCTTCCGAATATCCCTTTGCCAATTCCACAAGAACAGCCTTAGCGAAAGGCTTCTTGGAGGGAAAGATGTAACTCTGTGAGATGAATTAACAGAACTCAGAGCAGTTTCTCAGAAAGCTTCTTTCCAGTTTTGAACGGAAGTTATTTCCTTTTTCACCATAGCCCTCTATGGGCTTCCAAATATCCCTTTGCGAATTCCACAAGAACAGCCTTCGTGAAAGGCTTCTTGAAGGGAAAGATATAACTCTGTGAGATGAATTAACAGAACACAGAGCAGTTTCTCATAAAGCTTCTTTCCAGTTTTGAACGGAAGATATTTCCTTTTTCACCATAGCCCTCTATGGGCTTCCAAATATCCCTTTGCCAATTCCACAAGAACAGTCTTAGCGAAAGGCTTCTTGAAGGGTAAGATGTAACTCTGTGAGATGAATTAACAGAACACAGAACAGTTTCTCAGAAAGCTTCTTTCCAGTTTTGAACGGAAGATATTTTCTTTTTCACCATAGCCCTCTATGGGCTTCGAAATATCCCTTTGCCAATTCCACAAGAACAGCCTTAGCGAAAGGCTTCTTGAATGGAAAGATGTAACTCTGTGAGATGAATTAACAGAACACAGAGCAGATTCTCAGAAAGCTTCTTTCCAGTTTTGAACGGAAGATATTTCCTTTTTCACCATAGCCCTCTATGGGCTTCCAAATATCCCTTTGCCAATTCCACAAGAACAGCCTTAGCGAAAGGCTTCTTGAAGGGAAAGATGTAACTCTGTCAGATGAATGAACAGAACACAGAGCAGTTTCTCAGAAAGCTTCTTTCCAGTTTTGAACGGAAGATATTTCCTTTTACACCATAGCCCTCTATGGGCTTCCAAATATCCCTTTGCCAATTCCACAAGAACAGCCTTATCGAAAGGCTTCTTGAAGAGAAAGATGTAACTCTGTGAGATGAATTAACAGAACACAGAGCAGTTTCTCAGAAAGCTTCTTTCCAGTTTTGAACGGAAGATATTTCCTTTTTCACCATAGCCCTCTATGGGCTTCCAAATATCCCTTTGCCAATTCCACAAGAACAGCCTTAGCGAAAGGCTTCTTGAAGGGAAAGATGTAACTCTGTGAGATGAATTAACAGACCACAGAGCAGCTTCTCAGAAAGCTTCTTTCCCGTTTTGAACGGAAGATATTTCCTTTTTCACCATAGCCCTCTATGGGCTTCCAAATATCCCTTTGCCAATTCCACAAGAACAGCCTTAGCGAAAGGCTTCTTGAAGGGAAAGATGTAACTCTGTGTGATGAATGAAAAGAACACAGAGCAGTTTCTCAGAAAGCTTCTTTCCAGTTTTGAACGGAAGATATTTCCTTTTTCACCATAGCCCTCTATGGGCTTCCAAATATCCCTTTGCCAATTCCACAAGAACAGCCTTAGCGAAAGGCTTCTTGAAGGGAAAGATGTAACTCTGTGAGATGAATTAACAGAACACAGAGCAGTTTCTCAGAAAGCTTCTTTCCAGTTTGGAACGGAAGATATTTCCTTTTTCAACATAGCCCTCTATGGGCTTCCAAATATCCCTTTGCCAATTCCACAAGAACATCCTTAGCGAAAGGCTTCTTGATGGGAAAGATGCAACTCTGTGAGATGAATTAACAGAACACAGAGCAGATTCTCAGAAAGCTTCTTTCCAGTTTTGAACGGAAGATATTTCCTTTTTCACCATAGCCCTCTATGGGCTTCAAAATATCCCTTTGCCAATTCCACAAGAACAGCCTTAGCGAAAGACTTCTTGAAGGGAAAGATGTAACTCTGTGTGATGAATAAACAGAACACAGAGCAGTTTCTCAGAAAGCTTCTTTCCAGTTATGAACGGAAGATATTTCCTTTTTCACCATAGCCCTCTAGGGGCTTCCAAATATCCCTATGCCAATTCCACAAGAACAGCCTTAGCGAAAGGCTTTTTGAAGGGAAAGATGTAACTCAGTGAGATGAATTAACAGAACACAGAGCAGTTTCTCAGAAAGCTTCTTTCCAGTTTTGAACGGAAGATATTTCCTTTTTCACCATAGCCCTCTATGGGCTTCCAAATATCCCTTTGCCAATTCCACAAGAACAGCCTTAGCGAAAGGCTTCTTGAAGGGAAAGATGTAACTCTGTGTGATGAATGAACAGAACTCAGAGCAGTTTCTCAGAAACCTTCTTTCCAGTTTTGAACGGAAGATATTTCCTTTTTCACCATAGCCCTCTATGGGCTTCCAAATATCCCTTTGCCAATTCCACAAGAACAGCCTTAGCGAAAGGCTTCTTGAAGGGAAAGATGTAACTCTGTGAGATGAATTAACAGAACACAGAGCAGTTTCTCAGAAAGCTTCTTTCCAGTTTTGAACGGAAGATATTTCCTTTTTCACCATAGCCCTCTATGGGCTTCCAAATATCCCTTTGCGAATTCCACAAGAACAGCCTTAGCGAAAGGCTTCTTGAAGGGAAAGATGTAACTCTGTGAGATGAATTAACAGAACACAGAACAGTTTCTCAGAAAGCTTCTTTCCAGTTTTGAACGGAAGATATTTCCTTTTTCACCATAGCCCTCTATGGGCTTCCAAATATCCCTTTGCCAATTCCACAAGAACAGCCTTAGCGAAAGGCTTCTTGAAGAGAAAGATGTAACTCTGTGAGATGAATTAACAGAACACAGAGCAGTTTCCCAGAAAGCTTCTTTCCAGTTTTGAACGGAAGATATTTCCTTTTTCACCATAGCCCTCTATGGGCTTCCATATATCCCTTTGCCAATTCCACAAGAACAGCCTTAGCGAAAGGCTTCTTGAAGGGAAAGATGTAACTCTGTGAGATGAATTAACAGAACACAGAGCAGTTTCTCAGAAAGCTTCTTTCCAGTTTTGAACGGAAGATATTTCCTTTTTCACCATAGCCCTCTATGGGCTTCCAAATATCCCTTTGCCAATTCCCCAAGAATAGCCTTAGTGAAAGGCTTCCTGAAGGGAAAGATGTAACTCTGTGAGATGAATTAACAGAACACGGAGCAGTTTCTTACAAACCTTGTTTCCAGTTTTGAACGGAAGATATTTCCTTTTTCACCATAGCCCTCTATGGGCTTCCAAATATCCCTTTGCGAAATCCACAAGAACAGCCTTAGCGAAAGGCTTCTTGAAGGGAAAGATGTAACTCTGTGAGATGAATTAACAGAACACAGAGCAGTTTCTCAGAAAGCTTCTTTCCAGTTTTGAACGGAAGATATTTCCTTTTTCACCATAGCCCTCTATGGGCTTCCAAATATCCCTTTGCCAATTGCACAAGAACAGCCTTAGCGAAAGGCTTCTTGAAGGGAAAGATGTAACTCTGTGAGATGAATGAACAGTACACAGAGCAGTTTCTCAGAAAGCTTCTTTCCAGTTTTGAACGGAAGATATTTCCTTTTTCACCATAGCCCTCTATGGGCTTCCAAATATCCCTTTGCCAATTCCACAAGAACAGCCTTAGCGAAAGGCTTCTTGAAGGGAAAGATGTAACTCTGTGTGATGAATGAAAAGAACACAGAGCAGTTTCTCAGAAAGCTTCTTTCCAGTTTTGAACGGAAGATATTTCCTTTTTCACCATAGCCCTCTATGGGCTTCCAAATATCCCTTTGCCAATTCCACAAGAACAGCCTTAGCGAAAGGCTTCTTGAACGGAAAGATGTAACTCTGTGAGATGAATGAACAGAACACAGAGCAGTTTCTCAGAAAGCTTCTTTCCAGTTTGGAACGGAAGATATTTCCTTTTTCAACATAGCCCCCTATGGGCTTCGAAATATCCCTTTGCCAATTCCACAAGAACAGCCTTAGCGAAAGGCTTCTTGAAGGGAAAGATGCAACTCTGTGAGATGAATTAACAGAACACAGAGCAGATTCTCAGAAAGCTTCTTTCCAGTTTTGAACGGAAGATATCTCCTTTTTCACCATAGCCCTCTATGGGCTTCCAAATATCCCTTTGCCAATTCCAGAAGAACAGCCTTAGCGAAAGACTTCTTGAATGGAAAGATGTAACTCTGTGTGATGAATGAACAGAACACAGAGCAGTTTCTCAGAAAGCTTCTTTCCAGTTATGAACGGAAGATATTTCCTTTTTCACCATAGCCCTCTATGGGCTTCCAAATATCCCTATGCCAATTCCACAAGAACAGCCTTAGCGAAAGGCTTTTTGAAGGGAAAGATGTAACTCAGTGAGATGAATTAACAGAACACAGAGCAGTTTCTCAGAAAGCTTCTTTCCAGTTTTGAACGGAAGATAATTCCTTTTTCACCATAGCCCTCTATGGGCTTCCAAATATCCCTTTGCCAATTCCACAAGAATAGCCTTAGTGAAAGTCTTCCTGAAGGGAAAGATGTAACTCTGTGAGATGAATTAACAGAACACGGAGCAGTTTCTCAGAAAGCTTCTTTCCAGTTTTGAACGGAAGATATTTCCTTTTTCACCATAGCCCTCTATGGGCTTCCAAATATCCCTTTGCCAATTCCACAAGAACAGCCTTAGCGAAAGACTTCTTGAAGGGAAAGATGTAACTCTGTGTGATGAATGAACAGAACACAGAGCAGTTTCTCAGAAAGCTTCTTTCCAGTTATGAACGGAAGATATTTCCTTTTTCACCATAGCCCTCTATGGGCTTCCAAATATCCCTATGCCAATTCCACAAGAACAGCCTTAGCGAAAGGCTTTTTGAAGGGAAAGATGTAACTCAGTGAGATGAATTAACAGAACACAGAGTAGTTTCTCAGAAAGCTTCTTTCCAGTTTTGAACGGAAGATATTTCCTTTTTCACCATAGCCCTCTATGGGCTTCCAAATATCCCTTTGCCAATTCCACAAGAACAGCCTTAGCGAAAGGCTTCTTGAAGGGAAAGATGTAACTCTGTGAGATGAATTAACAGAACTCAGAGCAGTTTCTCAGAAAGCTTCTTTCCAGTTTTGAACGGAAGATATTTCCTTTTTCACCATAGCCCTCTATGGGCTTCCAAATATCCCTTTGCCAATTCCACAAGAACAGCCTTAGCGAAAGGCTTCTTGAAGGGAAAGATGTAACTCTGTGAGATGAATTAACAGAACACAGAGCAGTTTCTCAAAAGGCTTGTTTCCAGTTTTCAACGGAAGATATTTCCTTTTTCACCATAGCCCTCTATGGGCTTCCAAATATCCCTTTGCCAATTCCACAAGAACAGTCTTAGCGAAAGGCTTCTTGAAGGGAAAGATGTAACTCTATGAGTCGAATTAACAGAACTCAGAGCAGTTTCTCAGAAAGCTTCTTTCCAGTTTTGAACGGAAGATATTTCTTTTTTCACCATAGCCCTCTATGGGCTTCCAAATATCCCTTTGCCAATTCCACAAGAACAGCCTTAGCGAAAGGCTTCTTGGAGGGAAAGATGTAACTCTGTGAGATGAATTAACAGAACTCAGAGCAGTTTCTCAGAAAGCTTCTTTCCAGTTTTGAACGGAAGTTATTTCCTTTTTCACCATAGCCCTCTATGGGCTTCCAAATATCCCTTTGCGAATTCCACAAGAACAGCCTTCGTGAAAGGCTTCTTGAAGGGAAAGATATAACTCTGTGAGATGAATTAACAGAACACAGAGCAGTTTCTCATAAAGCTTCTTTCCAGTTTTGAACGGAAGATATTTCCTTTTTCACCATAGCCCTCTATGGGCTTCCAAATATCCCTTTGCCAATTCCACAAGAACAGTCTTAGCGAAAGGCTTCTTGAAGGGTAAGATGTAACTCTGTGAGATGAATTAACAGAACACAGAACAGTTTCTCAGAAAGCTTCTTTCCAGTTTTGAACGGAAGATATTTTCTTTTTCACCATAGCCCTCTATGGGCTTCGAAATATCCCTTTGCCAATTCCACAAGAACAGCCTTAGCGAAAGGCTTCTTGAATGGAAAGATGTAACTCTGTGAGATGAATTAACAGAACACAGAGCAGATTCTCAGAAAGCTTCTTTCCAGTTTTGAACGGAAGATATTTCCTTTTTCACCATAGCCCTCTATGGGCTTCCAAATATCCCTTTGCCAATTCCACAAGAACAGCCTTAGCGAAAGGCTTCTTTAAGGGAAAGATGTAACTCTGTCAGATGAATGAACAGAACACAGAGCAGTTTCTCAGAAAGCTTCTTTCCAGTTTTGAACGGAAGATATTTCCTTTTACACCATAGCCCTCTATGGGCTTCCAAATATCCCTTTGCCAATTCCACAAGAACAGCCTTATCGAAAGGCTTCTTGAAGAGAAAGATGTAACTCTGTGAGATGAATTAACAGAACACAGAGCAGTTTCTCAGAAAGCTTCTTTCCAGTTTTGAACGGAAGATATTTCCTTTTTCACCATAGCCCTCTATGGGCTTCCAAATATCCCTTTGCCAATTCCACAAGAACAGCCTTAGCGAAAGGCTTCTTGAAGGGAAAGATGTAACTCTGTGAGATGAATTAACAGACCACAGAGCAGCTTCTCAGAAAGCTTCTTTCCCGTTTTGAACGGAAGATATTTCCTTTTTCACCATAGCCCTCTATGGGCTTCCAAATATCCCTTTGCCAATTCCACAAGAACAGCCTTAGCGAAAGGCTTCTTGAAGGGAAAGATGTAACTCTGTGAGATGAATTAACAGAACACAGAGCAGTTTCTCAGAAAGCTTCTTTCCAGTTTGGAACGGAAGATATTTCCTTTTTCAACATAGCCCTCTATGGGCTTCCAAATATCCCTTTGCCAATTCCACAAGAACATCCTTAGCGAAAGGCTTCTTGATGGGAAAGATGCAACTCTGTGAGATGAATTAACAGAACACAGAGCAGATTCTCAGAAAGCTTCTTTCCAGTTTTGAACGGAAGATATTTCCTTTTTCACCATAGCCCTCTATGGGCTTCAAAATATCCCTTTGCCAATTCCACAAGAACAGCCTTAGCGAAAGGCTTCTTGAAGGGAAAGATGCAACTCTGTGATATGAATTAACAGAACACAGAGCAGATTCTCAGAAAGCTTCTTTCCAGTTTTGAACGAAAGATATTTCCTTTTTCACCATAGCCCTCTATGGGCTTCCAAATATCCCTTTGCCAATTCCACAAGAACAGCCTTAGCGAAAGACTTCTTGAAGGGAAAGATGTAACTCTGTGTGATGAATGAACAGAACACAGAGCAGTTTCTCAGAAAGCTTCTTTCCAGTTTTGAACGGAAGATATTTCCTTTTTCACCATAGCCCTCTATGGGCTTCCAAATATCCCTTTGCCAATTCCACAAGAACAGCCTTAGCGAAAGACTTCTTGAAGGGAACGATGTAACTCTGTGAGATGAATTAACAGAACACAGAGCAGTTTCTCAGAAAGCTTCTTTCCAGTTTTGAACGGAAGATATTTCCTTTTTCACGATAGCCCTCTATGGGCTTCCAAATATCCCTTTGCCAATTCCACAAGAACAGCCTTAGCGAAAGGCTTCTTGAAGCGAAAGATGTAACTCTGTGAGATGAATTAACAGAACACAGAGCAGTTTCTCAGAAAGCTTCTTTCCACTTTTGAACGGAAGATATTTCCTTTTTCACCATAGCCCTCTATGGGCTTCCAAATATCCCTTTGCCAATTCCACAAGAACAGCCTTAGCGAAAGGCTTCTTGAAGGGAAAGATGTAACTCTGTGAGATGAATTAACAGAACACAGAGCAGTTTCTCAAAAGGCTTGTTTCCAGTTTTCAAAGGAAGATATTTCCTTTTTCACCATAGCCCTCTATGGGCTTCGAAATATCCCTTTGCCAATTCCACAAGAACAGCCTTAACGAAAGGCTTCTTGAAGGGAAAGATGTAACTCTGTGAGATGAATTAACAGAACACAGAGCAGATTCTCAGAAAGCTTCTTTCCAGTTTTGAACGGAAGATATTTCCTTTTTCACCATAGCCCTCTATGGGCTTCCAAATATCCCTTTGCCAATTCCACAAGAACAGCCTTAGCGAAAGGCTTCTTGAAGGGAAAGATGTAACTCTGTCAGATGAATGAACAGAACACAGAGCAGTTTCTCAGAAAGCTTCTTTCCAGTTTTGAACGGAAGATATTTCCTTTTACACCATAGCCCTCTATGGGCTTCCAAATATCCCTTTGCCAATTCCACAAGAACAGCCTTATCGAAAGGCTTCTTGAAGAGAAAGATGTAACTCTGTGAGATGAATTAACAGAACACAGAGCAGTTTCTCAGAAAGCTTCTTTCCAGTTTTGAACGGAAGATATTTCCTTTTTCACCATAGCCCTCTATGGGCTTCCAAATATCCCTTTGCCAATTCCACAAGAACAGCCTTAGCGAAAGGCTTCTTGAAGGGAAAGATGTAACTCTGTGAGATGAATTAACAGACCACAGAGCAGTTTCTCAGAAAGCTTCTTTCCCGTTTTGAACGGAAGATATTTCCTTTTTCACCATAGCCCTCTATGGGCTTCCAAATATCCCTTTGCCAATTCCACAAGAACAGCCTTAGGGAAAGGCTTCTTGAAGGGAAAGATGTAACTCTGTGTGATGAATGAAAAGAACACAGAGCAGTTTCTCAGAAAGCTTCTTTCCAGTTTTGAACGGAAGATATTTCCTTTTTCACCATAGCCCTCTATGGGCTTCCAAATATCCCTTTGCCAATTCCACAAGAATTGCCTTAGTGAAAGGCTTCCTGAAGGGAAAGATGTAACTCTGTGAGATGAATTAACAGAACACGGAGCAGTTTCTTACAAACCTTGTTTCCAGTTTTGAACGGAAGATATTTCCTTTTTCACCATAGCCCTCTATGGGCTTCCAAATATCCCTTTGCGAAATCCACATGAACAGCCTTAGCGAAAGGCTTCTTGAAGGGAAAGATGTAACTCTGTGAGATGAATTAACAGAACACAGAGCAGTTTCTCAGAAAGCTTCTTTCCAGTTTGGAACGGAAGATATTTCCTTTTTCAACATAGCCCCCTAAGGGCTTCCAAATATCCCTTTGCCAATTCCACAAGAACAGCCTTAGCGAAAGGCTTCTTGAAGGGAAAGATGCAACTCTGTGAGATGAATTAACAGAACACAGAGCAGATTCTCAGAAAGCTTCTTTCCAGTTTTGAACGGAAGATATTTCCTTTTTCACCATAGCCCTCTATGGGCTTGCAAATATCCCTTTGCCAATTCCACAAGAACAGCCTTAGCGAAAGACTTCTTGAAGGGAAAGATGTAACTCTGTGTGATGAATGAACAGAACACAGAGCAGTTTCTCAGAAAGCTTCTTTCCAGTTATGAACGGAAGATATTTCCTTTTTCACCATAGCCCTCTATGGGCTTCCAAATATCCCTATGCCAATTCCACAAGAACAGCCTTAGCGAAAGGCTTTTTGAAGGGAAAGATGTAACTCAGTGAGATGAATTAACAGAACACAGAGTAGTTTCTCAGAAAGCTTCTTTCCAGTTTTGAACGGAAGATATTTCCTTTTTCACCATAGCCCTCTATGGGCTTCCAAATATCCCTTTGCCAATTCCACAAGAACAGCCTTAGCGAAAGGCTTCTTGAAGGGAAAGATGTAACTCTGTGAGATGAATTAACAGAACTCAGAGCAGTTTCTCAGAAAGCTTCTTTCCAGTTTTGAACGGAAGATATTTCCTTTTTCACCATAGCCCTCTATGGGCTTCCAAATATCCCTTTGCCAATTCCACAAGAACAGCCTTAGCGAAAGGCTTCTTGAAGGGAAAGATGTAACTCTGTGAGATGAATTAACAGAACACAGAGCAGTTTCTCAAAAGGCTTGTTTCCAGTTTTCAACGGAAGATATTTCCTTTTTCACCATAGCCCTCTATGGGCTTCCAAATATCCCTTTGCCAATTCCACAAGAACAGTCTTAGCGAAAGGCTTCTTGAAGGGAAAGATGTAACTCTGTGAGTCGAATTAACAGAACTCAGAGCAGTTTCTCAGAAAGCTTCTTTCCAGTTTTGAACGGAAGATATTTCTTTTTTCACCATAGCCCTCTATGGGCTTCCGAATATCCCTTTGCCAATTCCACAAGAACAGCCTTAGCGAAAGGCTTCTTGGAGGGAAAGATGTAACTCTGTGAGATGAATTAACAGAACTCAGAGCAGTTTCTCAGAAAGCTTCTTTCCAGTTTTGAACGGAAGTTATTTCCTTTTTCACCATAGCCCTCTATGGGCTTCCAAATATCCCTTTGCGAATTCCACAAGAACAGCCTTCGTGAAAGGCTTCTTGAAGGGAAAGATATAACTCTGTGAGATGAATTAACAGAACACAGAGCAGTTTCTCATAAAGCTTCTTTCCAGTTTTGAACGGAAGATATTTCCTTTTTCACCATAGCCCTCTATGGGCTTCCAAATATCCCTTTGCCTATTCCACAAGAACAGTCTTAGCGAAAGGCTTCTTGAAGGGTAAGATGTAACTCTGTGAGATGAATTAACAGAACACAGAACAGTTTCTCAGAAAGCTTCTTTCCAGTTTTGAACGGAAGATATTTTCTTTTTCACCATAGCCCTCTATGGGCTTCGAAATATCCCTTTGCCAATTCCACAAGAACAGCCTTAGCGAAAGGCTTCTTGAATGGAAAGATGTAACTCTGTGAGATGAATTAACAGAACACAGAGCAGATTCTCAGAAAGCTTCTTTCCAGTTTTGAACGGAAGATATTTCCTTTTTCACCATAGCCCTCTATGGGCTTCCAAATATCCCTTTGCCAATTCCACAAGAACAGCCTTAGCGAAAGGCTTCTTGAAGGGAAAGATGTAACTCTGTCAGATGAATGAACAGAACACAGAGCAGTTTCTCAGAAAGCTTCTTTCCAGTTTTGAACGGAAGATATTTCCTTTTACACCATAGCCCTCTATGGGCTTCCAAATATCCCTTTGCCAATTCCACAAGAACAGCCTTATCGAAAGGCTTCTTGAAGAGAAAGATGTAACTCTGTGAGATGAATTAACAGAACACAGAGCAGTTTCTCAGAAAGCTTCTTTCCAGTTTTGAACGGAAGATATTTCCTTTTTCACCATAGCCCTCTATGGGCTTCCAAATATCCCTTTGCCAATTCCACAAGAACAGCCTTAGCGAAAGGCTTCTTGAAGGGAAAGATGTAACTCTGTGAGATGAATTAACAGACCACAGAGCAGCTTCTCAGAAAGCTTCTTTCCCGTTTTGAACGGAAGATATTTCCTTTTTCACCATAGCCCTCTATGGGCTTCCAAATATCCCTTTGCCAATTCCACAAGAACAGCCTTAGCGAAAGGCTTCTTGAAGGGAAAGATGTAACTCTGTGTGATGAATGAAAAGAACACAGAGCAGTTTCTCAGAAAGCTTCTTTCCAGTTTTGAACGGAAGATATTTCCTTTTTCACCATAGCCCTCTATGGGCTTCCAAATATCCCTTTGCCAATTCCACAAGAACAGCCTTAGCGAAAGGCTTCTTGAAGGGAAAGATGTAACTCTGTGAGATGAATTAACAGAACACAGAGCAGTTTCTCAGAAAGCTTCTTTCCAGTTTGGAACGGAAGATATTTCCTTTTTCAACATAGCCCTCTATGGGCTTCCAAATATCCCTTTGCCAATTCCACAAGAACATCCTTAGCGAAAGGCTTCTTGATGGGAAAGATGCAACTCTGTGAGATGAATTAACAGAACACAGAGCAGATTCTCAGAAAGCTTCTTTCCAGTTTTGAACGGAAGATATTTCCTTTTTCACCATAGCCCTCTATGGGCTTCAAAATATCCCTTTGCCAATTCCACAAGAACAGCCTTAGCGAAAGACTTCTTGAAGGGAAAGATGTAACTCTGTGTGATGAATAAACAGAACACAGAGCAGTTTCTCAGAAAGCTTCTTTCCAGTTATGAACGGAAGATATTTCCTTTTTCACCATAGCCCTCTAGGGGCTTCCAAATATCCCTATGCCAATTCCACAAGAACAGCCTTAGCGAAAGGCTTTTTGAAGGGAAAGATGTAACTCAGTGAGATGAATTAACAGAACACAGAGCAGTTTCTCAGAAAGCTTCTTTCCAGTTTTGAACGGAAGATATTTCCTTTTTCACCATAGCCCTCTATGGGCTTCCAAATATCCCTTTGCCAATTCCACAAGAACAGCCTTAGCGAAAGGCTTCTTGAAGGGAAAGATGTAACTCTGTGTGATGAATGAACAGAACTCAGAGCAGTTTCTCAGAAACCTTCTTTCCAGTTTTGAACGGAAGATATTTCCTTTTTCACCATAGCCCTCTATGGGCTTCCAAATATCCCTTTGCCAATTCCACAAGAACAGCCTTAGCGAAAGGCTTCTTGAAGGGAAAGATGTAACTCTGTGAGATGAATTAACAGAACACAGAGCAGTTTCTCAGAAAGCTTCTTTCCAGTTTTGAACGGAAGATATTTCCTTTTTCACCATAGCCCTCTATGGGCTTCCAAATATCCCTTTGCGAATTCCACAAGAACAGCCTTAGCGAAAGGCTTCTTGAAGGGAAAGATGTAACTCTGTGAGATGAATTAACAGAACACAGAACAGTTTCTCAGAAAGCTTCTTTCCAGTTTTGAACGGAAGATATTTCCTTTTTCACCATAGCCCTCTATGGGCTTCCAAATATCCCTTTGCCAATTCCACAAGAACAGCCTTAGCGAAAGGCTTCTTGAAGAGAAAGATGTAACTCTGTGAGATGAATTAACAGAACACAGAGCAGTTTCCCAGAAAGCTTCTTTCCAGTTTTGAACGGAAGATATTTCCTTTTTCACCATAGCCCTCTATGGGCTTCCATATATCCCTTTGCCAATTCCACAAGAACAGCCTTAGCGAAAGGCTTCTTGAAGGGAAAGATGTAACTCTGTGAGATGAATTAACAGAACACAGAGCAGTTTCTCAGAAAGCTTCTTTCCAGTTTTGAACGGAAGATATTTCCTTTTTCACCATAGCCCTCTATGGGCTTCCAAATATCCCTTTGCCAATTCCACAAGAATAGCCTTAGTGAAAGGCTTCCTGAAGGGAAAGATGTAACTCTGTGAGATGAATTAACAGAACACGGAGCAGTTTCTTACAAACCTTGTTTCCAGTTTTGAACGGAAGATATTTCCTTTTTCACCATAGCCCTCTATGGGCTTCCAAATATCCCTTTGCGAAATCCACAAGAACAGCCTTAGCGAAAGGCTTCTTGAAGGGAAAGATGTAACTCTGTGAGATGAATTAACAGAACACAGAGCAGTTTCTCAGAAAGCTTCTTTCCAGTTTTGAACGGAAGATATTTCCTTTTTCACCATAGCCCTCTATGGGCTTCCAAATATCCCTTTGCCAATTGCACAAGAACAGCCTTAGCGAAAGGCTTCTTGAAGGGAAAGATGTAACTCTGTGAGATGAATGAACAGTACACAGAGCAGTTTCTCAGAAAGCTTCTTTCCAGTTTTGAACGGAAGATATTTCCTTTTTCACCATAGCCCTCTATGGGCTTCCAAATATCCCTTTGCCAATTCCACAAGAACAGCCTTAGCGAAAGGCTTCTTGAAGGGAAAGATGTAACTCTGTGTGATGAATGAAAAGAACACAGAGCAGTTTCTCAGAAAGCTTCTTTCCAGTTTTGAACGGAAGATATTTCCTTTTTCACCATAGCCCTCTATGGGCTTCCAAATATCCCTTTGCCAATTCCACAAGAACAGCCTTAGCGAAAGGCTTCTTGAACGGAAAGATGTAACTCTGTGAGATGAATGAACAGAACACAGAGCAGTTTCTCAGAAAGCTTCTTTCCAGTTTGGAACGGAAGATATTTCCTTTTTCAACATAGCCCCCTATGGGCTTCGAAATATCCCTTTGCCAATTCCACAAGAACAGCCTTAGCGAAAGGCTTCTTGAAGGGAAAGATGCAACTCTGTGAGATGAATTAACAGAACACAGAGCAGATTCTCAGAAAGCTTCTTTCCAGTTTTGAACGGAAGATATCTCCTTTTTCACCATAGCCCTCTATGGGCTTCCAAATATCCCTTTGCCAATTCCAGAAGAACAGCCTTAGCGAAAGACTTCTTGAATGGAAAGATGTAACTCTGTGTGATGAATGAACAGAACACAGAGCAGTTTCTCAGAAAGCTTCTTTCCAGTTATGAACGGAAGATATTTCCTTTTTCACCATAGCCCTCTATGGGCTTCCAAATATCCCTATGCCAATTCCACAAGAACAGCCTTAGCGAAAGGCTTTTTGAAGGGAAAGATGTAACTCAGTGAGATGAATTAACAGAACACAGAGTAGTTTCTCAGAAAGCTTCTTTCCAGTTTTGAACGGAAGATATTTCCTTTTTCACCATAGCCCTCTATGGGCTTCCAAATATCCCTTTGCCAATTCCACAAGAACAGCCTTAGCGAAAGGCTTCTTGAAGGGAAAGATGTAACTCTGTGAGATGAATTAACAGAACTCAGAGCAGTTTCTCAGAAAGCTTCTTTCCAGTTTTGAACGGAAGATATTTCCTTTTTCACCATAGCCCTCTATGGGCTTCCAAATATCCCTTTGCCAATTCCACAAGAACAGCCTTAGCGAAAGGCTTCTTGAAGGGAAAGATGTAACTCTGTGAGATGAATTAACAGAACACAGAGCAGTTTCTCAAAAGGCTTGTTTCCAGTTTTCAACCGAAGATATTTCCTTTTTCACCATAGCCCTCTATGGGCTTCCAAATATCCCTTTGCCAATTCCACAAGAACAGTCTTAGCGAAAGGCTTCTTGAAGGGAAAGATGTAACTCTATGAGTCGAATTAACAGAACTCAGAGCAGTTTCTCAGAAAGCTTCTTTCCAGTTTTGAACGGAAGATATTTCTTTTTTCACCATAGCCCTCTATGGGCTTCCAAATATCCCTTTGCCAATTCCACAAGAACAGCCTTAGCGAAAGGCTTCTTGGAGGGAAAGATGTAACTCTGTGAGATGAATTAACAGAACTCAGAGCAGTTTCTCAGAAAGCTTCTTTCCAGTTTTGAACGGAAGTTATTTCCTTTTTCACCATAGCCCTCTATGGGCTTCCAAATATCCCTTTGCGAATTCCACAAGAACAGCCTTCGTGAAAGGCTTCTTGAAGGGAAAGATATAACTCTGTGAGATGAATTAACAGAACACAGAGCAGTTTCTCATAAAGCTTCTTTCCAGTTTTGAACGGAAGATATTTCCTTTTTCACCATAGCCCTCTATGGGCTTCCAAATATCCCTTTGCCAATTCCACAAGAACAGTCTTAGCGAAAGGCTTCTTGAAGGGTAAGATGTAACTCTGTGAGATGAATTAACAGAACACAGAACAGTTTCTCAGAAAGCTTCTTTCCAGTTTTGAACGGAAGATATTTTCTTTTTCACCATAGCCCTCTATGGGCTTCGAAATATCCCTTTGCCAATTCCACAAGAACAGCCTTAGCGAAAGGCTTCTTGAATGGAAAGATGTAACTCTGTGAGATGAATTAACAGAACACAGAGCAGATTCTCAGAAAGCTTCTTTCCAGTTTTGAACGGAAGATATTTCCTTTTTCACCATAGCCCTCTATGGGCTTCCAAATATCCCTTTGCCAATTCCACAAGAACAGCCTTAGCGAAAGGCTTCTTGAAGGGAAAGATGTAACTCTGTCAGATGAATGAACAGAACACAGAGCAGTTTCTCAGAAAGCTTCTTTCCAGTTTTGAACGGAAGATATTTCCTTTTACACCATAGCCCTCTATGGGCTTCCAAATATCCCTTTGCCAATTCCACAAGAACAGCCTTATCGAAAGGCTTCTTGAAGAGAAAGATGTAACTCTGTGAGATGAATTAACAGAACACAGAGCAGTTTCTCAGAAAGCTTCTTTCCAGTTTTGAACGGAAGATATTTCCTTTTTCACCATAGCCCTCTATGGGCTTCCAAATATCCCTTTGCCAATTCCACAAGAACAGCCTTAGCGAAAGGCTTCTTGAAGGGAAAGATGTAACTCTGTGAGATGAATTAACAGACCACAGAGCAGCTTCTCAGAAAGCTTCTTTCCCGTTTTGAACGGAAGATATTTCCTTTTTCACCATAGCCCTCTATGGGCTTCCAAATATCCCTTTGCCAATTCCACAAGAACAGCCTTAGCGAAAGGCTTCTTGAAGGGAAAGATGTAACTCTGTGAGATGAATTAACAGAACACAGAGCAGTTTCTCAGAAAGCTTCTTTCCAGTTTGGAACGGAAGATATTTCCTTTTTCAACATAGCCCTCTATGGGCTTCCAAATATCCCTTTGCCAATTCCACAAGAACATCCTTAGCGAAAGGCTTCTTGATGGGAAAGATGCAACTCTGTGAGATGAATTAACAGAACACAGAGCAGATTCTCAGAAAGCTTCTTTCCAGTTTTGAACGGAAGATATTTCCTTTTTCACCATAGCCCTCTATGGGCTTCAAAATATCCCTTTGCCAATTCCACAAGAACAGCCTTAGCGAAAGACTTCTTGAAGGGAAAGATGTAACTCTGTGTGATGAATAAACAGAACACAGAGCAGTTTCTCAGAAAGCTTCTTTCCAGTTATGAACGGAAGATATTTCCTTTTTCACCATAGCCCTCTAGGGGCTTCCAAATATCCCTATGCCAATTCCACAAGAACAGCCTTAGCGAAAGGCTTTTTGAAGGGAAAGATGTAACTCAGTGAGATGAATTAACAGAACACAGAGCAGTTTCTCAGAAAGCTTCTTTCCAGTTTTGAACGGAAGATATTTCCTTTTTCACCATAGCCCTCTATGGGCTTCCAAATATCCCTTTGCCAATTCCACAAGAACAGCCTTAGCGAAAGGCTTCTTGAAGGGAAAGATGTAACTCTGTGTGATGAATGAACAGAACTCAGAGCAGTTTCTCAGAAACCTTCTTTCCAGTTTTGAACGGAAGATATTTCCTTTTTCACCATAGCCCTCTATGGGCTTCCAAATATCCCTTTGCCAATTCCACAAGAACAGCCTTAGCGAAAGGCTTCTTGAAGGGAAAGATGTAACTCTGTGAGATGAATTAACAGAACACAGAGCAGTTTCTCAGAAAGCTTCTTTCCAGTTTTGAACGGAAGATATTTCCTTTTTCACCATAGCCCTCTATGGGCTTCCAAATATCCCTTTGCGAATTCCACAAGAACAGCCTTAGCGAAAGGCTTCTTGAAGGGAAAGATGTAACTCTGTGAGATGAATTAACAGAACACAGAACAGTTTCTCAGAAAGCTTCTTTCCAGTTTTGAACGGAAGATATTTCCTTTTTCACCATAGCCCTCTATGGGCTTCCAAATATCCCTTTGCCAATTCCACAAGAACAGCCTTAGCGAAAGGCTTCTTGAAGAGAAAGATGTAACTCTGTGAGATGAATTAACAGAACACAGAGCAGTTTCCCAGAAAGCTTCTTTCCAGTTTTGAACGGAAGATATTTCCTTTTTCACCATAGCCCTCTATGGGCTTCCATATATCCCTTTGCCAATTCCACAAGAACAGCCTTAGCGAAAGGCTTCTTGAAGGGAAAGATGTAACTCTGTGAGATGAATTAACAGAACACAGAGCAGTTTCTCAGAAAGCTTCTTTCCAGTTTTGAACGGAAGATATTTCCTTTTTCACCATAGCCCTCTATGGGCTTCCAAATATCCCTTTGCCAATTCCACAAGAATAGCCTTAGTGAAAGGCTTCCTGAAGGGAAAGATGTAACTCTGTGAGATGAATTAACAGAACACGGAGCAGTTTCTTACAAACCTTGTTTCCAGTTTTGAACGGAAGATATTTCCTTTTTCACCATAGCCCTCTATGGGCTTCCAAATATCCCTTTGCGAAATCCACAAGAACAGCCTTAGCGAAAGGCTTCTTGAAGGGAAAGATGTAACTCTGTGAGATGAATTAACAGAACACAGAGCAGTTTCTCAGAAAGCTTCTTTCCAGTTTTGAACGGAAGATATTTCCTTTTTCACCATAGCCCTCTATGGGCTTCCAAATATCCCTTTGCCAATTGCACAAGAACAGCCTTAGCGAAAGGCTTCTTGAAGGGAAAGATGTAACTCTGTGAGATGAATGAACAGTACACAGAGCAGTTTCTCAGAAAGCTTCTTTCCAGTTTTGAACGGAAGATATTTCCTTTTTCACCATAGCCCTCTATGGGCTTCCAAATATCCCTTTGCCAATTCCACAAGAACAGCCTTAGCGAAAGGCTTCTTGAAGGGAAAGATGTAACTCTGTGTGATGAATGAAAAGAACACAGAGCAGTTTCTCAGAAAGCTTCTTTCCAGTTTTGAACGGAAGATATTTCCTTTTTCACCATAGCCCTCTATGGGCTTCCAAATATCCCTTTGCCAATTCCACAAGAACAGCCTTAGCGAAAGGCTTCTTGAACGGAAAGATGTAACTCTGTGAGATGAATGAACAGAACACAGAGCAGTTTCTCAGAAAGCTTCTTTCCAGTTTGGAACGGAAGATATTTCCTTTTTCAACATAGCCCCCTATGGGCTTCGAAATATCCCTTTGCCAATTCCACAAGAACAGCCTTAGCGAAAGGCTTCTTGAAGGGAAAGATGCAACTCTGTGAGATGAATTAACAGAACACAGAGCAGATTCTCAGAAAGCTTCTTTCCAGTTTTGAACGGAAGATATCTCCTTTTTCACCATAGCCCTCTATGGGCTTCCAAATATCCCTTTGCCAATTCCAGAAGAACAGCCTTAGCGAAAGACTTCTTGAATGGAAAGATGTAACTCTGTGTGATGAATGAACAGAACACAGAGCAGTTTCTCAGAAAGCTTCTTTCCAGTTATGAACGGAAGATATTTCCTTTTTCACCATAGCCCTCTATGGGCTTCCAAATATCCCTATGCCAATTCCACAAGAACAGCCTTAGCGAAAGGCTTTTTGAAGGGAAAGATGTAACTCAGTGAGATGAATTAACAGAACACAGAGCAGTTTCTCAGAAAGCTTCTTTCCAGTTTTGAACGGAAGATAATTCCTTTTTCACCATAGCCCTCTATGGGCTTCCAAATATCCCTTTGCCAATTCCACAAGAATAGCCTTAGTGAAAGTCTTCCTGAAGGGAAAGATGTAACTCTGTGAGATGAATTAACAGAACACGGAGCAGTTTCTTACAATCCTTGTTTCCAGTTTTGAACGGAAGATATTTCCTTTTTCACCATAGCCCTCTAGGGGCTTCCAAATATCCCTTTGCCAATTCCACAAGAACAGCCTTAGCGAAAGTCTTCTTGAAGGGAAAGATGTAACTCTGTGTGATGAATGAAAAGAACACAGAGCAGTTTCTCAGAAAGCTTCTTTCCAGTTTTGAACGGAAGAGATTTCCTTTTTCACCATAGCCCTCTATGGGCTTCCAAATATCCCTTTGCCAATTCCACAAGAACAGCCATAGCGAAAGGCTTTTTGAAGGGAAAGATGTAACTCTGTGAGATGAATTAACAGAACACAGAGCAGTTTCTCAGAAAGCTTCTTTCCAGTTTTGAACGGAAGATATTTCCTTTTTCACCATAGCCCTCTATGGACTTCCAAATATCCCTTTGCCAATTCCACAAGAATAGCCTTAGTGAAAGGCTTCCTGAAGGAAAGATGTAACTCTGTGAGATGAATTAACAGAACACGGAGCAGTTTCTTACAAACCTTGTTTCCAGTTTTGAACGGAAGATATTTCCTTTTTCACCATAGCCCTGTATGGGCTTCCAAATATCCCTTTGCCAATTCCACAAGAACAGCCATAGCGAAAGGCTTCTTGAAGGGAAAGATGTAACTCTGTGAGATGAATTAACAGAACACAGAGCAGTTTCTCAGAAAGCTTCTTTCCAGTTTTGAACGGAAGATATTTCCTTTTTCACCATAGCCCTCTATGGGCTTCCAAATATCCCTTTGCCAATTCCACAAGAACAGCCTTAGCGAAAGGCTTCTTGAAGGGAAAGATGTAACCCTGTGAGATGGATTAACAGAACACAGAGCAGTTTCTCAGAAAGCTTCTTTCCAGTTTTGAACCGAAGATATTCCCTTTTTCACCATAGCCCTCTATGGGCTTCCAAATATCCCTTTGCCAATTCCACAAGAACAGCCTTAGCGAAAGGCTTCTTGAAGGGAAAGATGTAACTCTGTGAGATGAATTAACAGAACACAGAGCAGTTTCTCAGAAAGCTTCTTTCCAGTTTTGAACGGAAGATATTCCCTTTTTCCCCATAGCCCTCTATGGGCTTCCAAATATCCCTTTGCCAATTCCATAATAACAGTCTTAGCGAAAGGCTACTTGAAGGGAAAGATGTAACTCTGTGAGATGAATTAAGAGAACACAGAGCAGTCTCTCAGAAAGCTTCTTTCCAGTTTTGAACGGAAGATATTTCCTTTTTCACCATAGCCCTCTATGGGCTTCCAAATATCCCTTTGCCAATTCCACAAGAACAGCCTTAGCGAAAGGCTTCTTGAAGGGAAAGATGTAACTCTGTGAGATGAATTAACAGATCACAGAGCAGTTTCTCAGAAAGCTTCTTTCCAGTTTTGAACGGAAGATATTTCCTTTTTCACCATAGCCCTCTATGGGCTTCCAAATATCCCTTTGCCAATTCCACAAGAACAGCCTTAGCGAAAGGCTTCTTGAAGGGAAAGATGTAACTCTGTGAGTTGAATTAACAGAACACAGAGCAGTTTCTCAGAAAGCTTCTTTCCAGTTTTGAACGGAAGATATTCCCTTTTTCACCATAGCCTTCTATGGGCTTCCAAATATCCCTTTGCCAATTCCACAAGAACAGACTTAGCGAAAGGCTTCTTGAAGGGAAAGATGTAACTCTGTGAGATGAATTAACAGAACACAGAGCAGTTTCTCAGAAAGCTTCATTCCAGTTTTGAACGGAAGATATTTCCTTTTTCACCATAGCCCTCTATGGGCTTCCAAATATCCCTCTGCCAATTCCACAAGAACAGCCTTAGCGAAAGGCTTCTTGAAGGGAAAGATGTAACTCTGTGATATGAATTAACAGAACACAGAGCAGTTTCTCAGAAAGCTTCCTTCCAGTTTTGAACGGAAGTTATTTCCTTTTTCACCATAGCCCTCTATGGGCTTCCAAATATCCCTTTGCCAATTCCACAAGAACAGCCTTAGCGAAAGGCTACTTGAAGGGAAAGATGTAACTCTTTGAGATGAATTAAGGGAACAAAGAGCAGTTTCTCAGAAAGCTTCTTTCCAGTTTTGAACGGAAGATATTTCCTTTTTCACCATAGCCCTCTATGGGCTTCCAAATATCCCTTTGCCAATTCCACAAGAACAGCCTTAGCGAAAGGCTTCTTGAAGGGAAAGATGTAACTCTGTGAGATGAATTAACAGAACACAGAGCAGTTTCTCAGAAAGCTTCTTTCCAGTTGTGAAGGGAAGTTATTTCCTTTTTCACCATAGCCCTCTATGGGCTTCCAAATATCCCTTTGCCAATTCCACAAGAACAGCCTTAGCGAAAGACTTCTTGAAGGGAAAGATGTAACTCTGTGAGATGAATTAACAGAACACAGAGCAGTTTCTCAGAAAGCTTCTTTCCAGTTTTGAACGGAAGATATTTCCTTTTTCACCATAGCCCTCTATGGGCTTCCAAATATCCCTTTGCCAATTCCACAAGAATAGCCTTAGTGAAAGGCTTCCTGAAGGAAAGATGTAACTCTGTGAGATGAATTAACAGAACACGGAGCAGTTTCTTACAAACCTTGTTTCCAGTTTTGAACGGAAGATATTTCCTTTTTCACCATAGCCCTCTATGGGCTTCCAAATATCCCTTTGCCAATTCCACAAGAACAGCCATAGCGAAAGGCTTCTTGAAGGGAAAGATGTAACTCTGTGAGATGAATTAACAGAACACAGAGCAGTTTCTCAGAAAGCTTCTTTCCAGTTTTGAACGGAAGATATTTCCTTTTTCACCATAGCCCTCTATGGGCTTCCAAATATCCCTTTGCCAATTCCACAAGAACAGCCTTAGCGAAAGGCTTCTTGAAGGGAAAGATGTAACCCTGTGAGATGAATTAACAGAACACAGAGCAGTTTCTCAGAAAGCTTCTTTCCAGTTTTGAACCGAAGATATTCCCTTTTTCACCATAGCCCTCTATGGGCTTCCAAATATCCCTTTGCCAATTCCACAAGAACAGCCTTAGCGAAAGGCTTCTTGAAGGGAAAGATGTAACTCTGTGAGATGAATTAACAGAACACAGAGCAGTTTCTCAGAAAGCTTCTTTCCAGTTTTGAACGGAAGATATTTCCTTTTTCACCATAGCCCTCTATGGGCTTCCAAATATCCCTCTGCCAATTCCACAAGAACAGCCTTAGCGAAAGGCTTCTTGAAGGGAAAGATGTAACTCTGTGAGATGAATTAACAGAACACAGAGCAGTTTCTCAGAAAGCTTCTTTCCAGTTGTGAAGGGAAGATATTTCCTTTTTCACCATAGCCCTCTATGGGCTTCCAAATATCCCTTTGCCAATTCCACAAGAACAGCCTTAGCGAAAGGCTTCTTGAAGGGAAAGATGTAACTCTGTGAGATGAATTAACAGAACACAGAGCAGTTTCTCAGAAAGCTTCTTTCCAGTTTTGAACGGAAGATATTCCCTTTTTCCCCATAGCCCTCTATGGGCTTCCAAATATCCCTTTGCCAATTCCATAATAACAGTCTTAGCGAAAGGCTACTTGAAGGGAAAGATGTAACTCTGTGAGATGAATTAAGAGAACACAGAGCAGTCTCTCAGAAAGCTTCTTTCCAGTTTTGAACGGAAGATATTTCCTTTTTCACCATAGCCCTCTATGGGCTTCCAAATATCCCTTTGCCAATTCCACAAGAACAGCCTTAGCGAAAGGCTTCTTGAAGGGAAAGATGTAACTCTGTGAGATGAATTAACAGAACACAGAGCAGTTTCTCAGAAAGCTTCTTTCCAGTTTTGAACGGAAGATATTTCCTTTTTCACCATAGCCCTCCATGGGCTTCCAAATATCCCTTTGCCAATTCCACAAGAACAGCCTTAGCGAAAGGCTTCTTGAAGGGAAAGATGTAACTCTGTGAGTTGAATTAACAGAACACAGAGCAGTTTCTCAGAAAGCTTCTTTCCAGTTTTGAACGGAAGATATTCCCTTTTTCACCATAGCCTTCTATGGGCTTCCAAATATCCCTTTGCCAATTCCACAAGAACAGCCTTAGCGAAAGGCTTCTTGAAGGGAAAGATGTAACTCTGTGAGATGAATTAACAGAACACAGAGCAGTTTCTCAGAAAGCTTCATTCCAGTTTTGAACGGAAGATATTTCCTTTTTCACCATAGCCCTCTATGGGCTTCCAAATATCCCTCTGCCAATTCCACAAGAACAGCCTTAGCGAAAGGCTTCTTGAAGGGAAAGATGTAACTCTGTGATATGAATTAACAGAACACAGAACAGTTTCTCAGAAAGCTTCCTTCCAGTTTTGAACGGAAGTTATTTCCTTTTTCACCATAGCCCTCTATGGGCTTCCAAATATCCCTTTGCCAATTCCACAAGAACAGCCTTAGCGAAAGGCTACTTGAAGGGAAAGATGTAACTCTTTGAGATGAATTAAGAGAACAAAGAGCAGTTTCTCAGAAAGCTTCTTTCCAGTTTTGAACGGAAGATATTTCCTTTTTCACCATAGCCCTCTATGGGCTTCCAAATATCCCTTTGCCAATTCCACAAGAATAGCCTTAGTGAAAGGCTTCCTGAAGGAAAGATGTAACTCTGTGAGATGAATTAACAGAACACGGAGCAGTTTCTTACAAACCTTGTTTCCAGTTTTGAACGGAAGATATTTCCTTTTTCACCATAGCCCTCTATGGGCTTCCAAATATCCCTTTGCCAATTCCACAAGAACAGCCATAGCGAAAGGCTTCTTGAAGGGAAAGATGTAACTCTGTGAGATGAATTAACAGAACACAGAGCAGTTTCTCAGAAAGCTTCTTTCCAGTTTTGAACGGAAGATATTTCCTTTTTCACCATAGCCCTCTATGGGCTTCCAAATATCCCTTTGCCAATTCCACAAGAACAGCCTTAGCGAAAGGCTTCTTGAAGGGAAAGATGTAACCCTGTGAGATGAATTAACAGAACACAGAGCAGTTTCTCAGAAAGCTTCTTTCCAGTTTTGAACCGAAGATATTCCCTTTTTCACCATAGCCCTCTATGGGCTTCCAAATATCCCTTTGCCAATTCCACAAGAACAGCCTTAGCGTAAGGCTTCTTGAAGGGAAAGATGTAACTCTGTGAGATGAATTAACAGAACACAGAGCAGTTTCTCAGAAAGCTTCTTTCCAGTTTTGAACGGAAGATATTTCCTTTTTCACCATAGCCCTCTATGGGCTTCCAAATATCCCTCTGCCAATTCCACAAGAACAGCCTTAGCGAAAGGCTTCTTGAAGGGAAAGATGTAACTCTGTGAGATGAATTAACAGAACACAGAGCAGTTTCTCAGAAAGCTTCTTTCCAGTTGTGAAGGGAAGATATTTCCTTTTTCCCCATAGCCCTCTATGGGCTTCCAAATATCCCTTTGCCAATTCCATAATAACAGTCTTAGCGAAAGGCTACTTGAAGGGAAAGATGTAACTCTGTGAGATGAATTAAGAGAACACAGAGCAGTCTCTCAGAAAGCTTCTTTCCAGTTTTGAACGGAAGATATTTCCTTTTTCACCATAGCCCTCTATGGGCTTCCAAATATCCCTTTGCCAATTCCACAAGAACAGCCTTAGCGAAAGGCTTCTTGAAGGGAAAGATGTAACTCTGTGAGATGAATTAACAGAACACAGAGCAGTTTCTCAGAAAGCTTCTTTCCAGTTTTGAACGGAAGATATTTCCTTTTTCACCATAGCCCTCTATGGGCTTCCAAATATCCCTTTGCCAATTCCACAAGAATAGCCTTAGTGAAAGGCTTCCTGAAGGGAAAGATGTACCTCTGTGAGATGAATTAACAGAACACGGAGCAGTTTCTTTCAAACCTTGTTTCCAGTTTTGAACGGAAGATATTTCCTTTTTCACCATAGCCCTCTATGGGCTTCCAAATATCCCTTTGCCAATTCCACAAGAACAGCCATAGCGAAAGGCTTCTTGAAGGGAAAGATGTAACTCTGTGAGATGAATTAACAGAACACAGAGCAGTTTCTCAGAAAGCTTCTTTCCAGTTTTGAACGGAAGATATTTCCTTTTTCACCATAGCCCTCTATGGGCTTCCAAATATCCCTTTGCCAATTCCACAAGAACAGCCTTAGCGAAAGGTTTCTTGAAGGGAAAGATGTAACTCTGTGAGATGAATTAACAGAACACAGAGCAGTTTCTCAGAAAGCTTCTTTCCAGTTTTGAACGGAAGATATTTCCTTTTTCACCATAGCCCTCTATGGGCTTCCAAATATCCCTTTGCCAATTCCACAAGAAAAGCCTTAGCGAAAGGCTTCTTGAAGGGAAAGATGTAACTCTGTGAGATGAATTAACAGAACACAGAGCAGTTTCTCAGAAAGCTTCTTTCCAGTTTTGAACGGAAGATATTCCCATTTTCACCATAGCCCTCTATGGGCTTCCAAATATCCCTTTGCCAATTCCACAAGAACAGCCTTAGCGAAAGGCTTCTTGAAGGGAAAGATGTAACTCTGTGAGGTGAATTAACAGAACACACAGCAGTTTCTCAGAAAGCTTCTTTCCAGTTTTGAACGGAGGATATTTCCTTTTTCACCATAGCCCTCTATGGGCTTCCAAATATCCCTTTGCCAATTCCACAAGAACAGCCTTAGCGAAAGGCTTCTTGAAGGGAAAGATGTAACTCTGTGAGATGAATTAACAGAACACAGAGCAGTTTCTCAGAAAGCTTCTTTCCTGTTTTGAACGAAAGATATTTCCTTTTTCACCATAGCCCTCTATGGGCTTCCAAATATCCCTCTGCCAATTCCACAAGAACAGCCTTAGCGAAAGGCTTCTTGAAGGGAAAGATGTAACTCTGTGAGATGAATTAACAGAACACAGAGCAGTTTCTCAGAAAGCTTCTTTCCAGTTTTGAACGGAAGATATTTCCTTTTTCACCATAGCCCTCTATGGGCTTCCAAATATCCCTTTGCCAATTCCACAAGAACAGCCTTAGCGAAAGGCTTCTTGAAGGGAAAGATGTAACTCTGTGAGATGAATTAACAGAACACAGAGCAGTTTCTCAGAAAGCTTCTTTCCAGTTTTGAACGGAAGATATTCCCTTTTTCACCATAGCCCTCTATGGGCTTAAAAATATCCCTTTGCCAATTCCACAAGAACAGCCTTAGCGAAAGGCTTCTTGAAGGGAACGATGTAACTCTGTGAGATGAATTAACAGAACACAGAGCAGTTTCTCAGAAAGATTCTTTCCAGTTTTGAACGGAAGATATTTCCTTTTTCACGATAGCCCTCTATGGGCTTCCAAATATTCCTTTGCCAATTCCACAAGAACAGCCTTAGCGAAAGGCTTCTGGAAGCGAAAGATGTAACTCTGTGAGATGAATTAACAGAACACAGAGCAGTTTCTCAGAAAGCTTCTTTCCAGTTTTGAACCGAAGATATTCCCTTTTTCACCATAGCCCTCTATGGGCTTCCAAATATCCCTTTGCCAATTCCACAAGAACAGCCTTAGCGAAAGGCTTCTTGAAGGGAAAGATGTAACTCTGTGAGATGAATTAACAGAACACAGAGCAGTTTCTCAGAAAGCTTCTTTCCAGTTTTGAACGGAAGATATTTCCTTTTTCACCATAGCCCTCTATGGGCTTCCAAATATCCCTTTGCCAATTCCACAAGAACAGCCTTAGCGAAAGGCTTCTTGAAGGGAAAGATGTAACTCTGTGAGTTGAATTAACAGAACACAGAGCAGTTTCTCAGAAAGCTTCTTTCCAGTTTTGAACGGAAGACATTCCCTTTTTCACCATAGCCTTCTATGGGCTTCCAAATATCCCTTTGCCAATTCCACAAGAACAGCCGTAGCGAAAGGCTTCTTGAAGGGAAAGATGTAACTCTGTGAGATGAATTAACAGAACACAGAGCAGTTTCTCAGAAAGCTTCTTTCCAGTTTTGAACGGAAGATATTTCCTTTTTCACCATAGCCCTCTATGGGCTTCCAAATATCCCTCTGCCAATTCCACAAGAACAGCCTTAGCGAAAGGCTTCTTGAAGGGAAAGATGTAACTCTGTGATATGAATTAACAGAACACAGAGCAGTTTCTCAGAAAGCTTCTTTCCAGTTTTGAACGGAAGTTATTTCCTTTTTCACCATAGCCCTCTATGGGCTTCCAAATATCCCTTTGCCAATTCCACAAGAACAGCCTTAGCGAAAGGCTACTTGAAGGGAAAGATGTAACTCTTTGAGATGAATTAAGAGAACAAAGAGCAGTTTCTCAGAAAGCTTCTTTCCAGTTTTGAACGGAAGATATTTCCTTTTTCACCATAGCCCTCTATGGGCTTCCAAATATCCCTTTGCCAATTCCACAAGAACAGCCTTAGCGAAAGGCTTCTTGAAGGGAAAGATGTAACTCTGTGAGATGAATTAACAGAACACAGAGCAGTTTCTCAGAAAGCTTCTTTCCAGTTGTGAAGGGAAGATATTTCCTTTTTCACCATAGCCCTCTATGGGCTTCCAAATATCCCTTTGCCAATTCCACAAGAACAGCCTTAGCGAAAGACTTCTTGAAGGGAAAGATGTAACTCTGTGAGATGAATTAACAGAACACAGAGCAGTTTCTCAGAAAGCTTCTTTCCAGTTTTGAACGGAAGATATTTCCTTTTTCACCATAGCCCTCTATGGGCTTCCAAATATCCCTTTGCCAATTCCACAAGAATAGCCTTAGTGAAAGGCTTCCTGAAGGGAAAGATGTAACTCTGTGAGATGAATTAACAGAACACGGAGCAGTTTCTTTCAAACCTTGTTTCCAGTTTTGAACGGAAGATATTTCCTTTTTCACCATAGCCCTCTATGGGCTTCCAAATATCCCTTTGCCAATTCCACAAGAACAGCCATAGCGAAAGGCTTCTTGAAGGGAAAGATGTAACTCTGTGAGATGAATTAACAGAACACAGAGCAGTTTCTCAGAAAGCTTCTTTCCAGTTTTGAACGGAAGATATTTCCTTTTTCACCATAGCCCTCTATGGGCTTCCAAATATCCCTTTGCCAATTCCACAAGAACAGCCTTAGCGAAAGGTTTCTTGAAGGGAAAGATGTAACTCTGTGAGATGAATTAACAGAACACAGAGCAGTTTCTCAGAAAGCTTCTTTCCAGTTTTGAACGGAAGATATTTCCTTTTTCACCATAGCCCTCTATGGGCTTCCAAATATCCCTTTGCCAATTCCACAAGAAAAGCCTTAGCGAAAGGCTTCTTGAAGGGAAAGATGTAACTCTGTGAGATGAATTAACAGAACACAGAGCAGTTTCTCAGAAAGCTTCTTTCCAGTTTTGAACGGAAGATATTCCCATTTTCACCATAGCCCTCTATGGGCTTCCAAATATCCCTTTGCCAATTCCACAAGAACAGCCTTAGCGAAAGGCTTCTTGAAGGGAAAGATGTAACTCTGTGAGGTGAATTAACAGAACACACAGCAGTTTCTCAGAAAGCTTCTTTCCAGTTTTGAACGGAAGATATTCCCTTTTTCACCATAGCCCTCTATGGGATTCCAAATATCCCTTTGCCAATTCCACAAGAACAGCCTTAGCGAAAGGCTTCTTGAAGGGAAAGATGTAACTCTGTGAGATGAATTAACAGAACACAGAGCAGTTTCTCAGAAAGCTTCTTTCCTGTTTTGAACGAAAGATATTTCCATTTTCACCATAGCCCTCTATGGGCTTCCAAATATCCCTCTGCCAATTCCACAAGAACAGCCTTAGCGAAAGGCTTCTTGAAGGGAAAGATGTAACTCTGTGAGATGAATTAACAGAACACAGAGCAGTTTCTCAGAAAGCTTCTTTCCAGTTTTGAACGGAAGATATTTCCTTTTTCACCATAGCCCTCTATGGGCTTCCAAATATCCCTTTGCCAATTCCACAAGAACAGCCTTAGCGAAAGGCTTCTTGAAGGGAAAGATGTAACTCTGTGAGATGAATTAACAGAACACAGAGCAGTTTCTCAGAAAGCTTCTTTCCAGTTTTGAACGGAAGATATTCCCTTTTTCACCATAGCCCTCTATGGGCTTCCAAATATCCCTTTGCCAATTCCACAATAACAGTCTTAGCGAAAGGCTACTTGAAGGGAAAGATGTAACTCTGTGAGATGAATTAAGAGAACACAGAGCAGTCTCTCAGAAAGCTTCTTTCCAGTTTTGAACGGAAGATATTTCCTTTTTCACCATAGCCCTCTATGGGCTTCCAAATATCCCTTTGCCAATTCCAAAAGAACAGCCTTAGCGAAAGGCTTCTTGAAGGGAAAGATGTAACTCTGTGAGATGAATTAACAGAACACAGAGCAGTTTCTCAGAAAGCTTCTTTCCAGTTTTGAACGGAAGATATTTCCTTTTTCAACATAGCCCTCTATGGGCTTCCAAATATCCCTTTGCCAATTCCACATGAAAAGCCTTAGCGAAAGGCTTCTTGAAGGGAAAGATGTAACTCTGTGAGATGAATTAACAGAACACAGAGCAGTTTCTCAGAAAGCTTCTTTCCAGTTTTGAACGGAAGATATTCCCTTTTTCACCATAGCCCTCTATGGGCTTCCAAATATCCCTTTGCCAATTCCACAAGAACAGCCTTAGCGAAAGGCTTCTTGAAGGGAAAGATGTAACTCTGTGAGATGAATTAACAGATCACAGAGCAGTTTCTCAGAAAGCTTCTTTCCAGTTTTGAACGGAAGATATTCCCTTTTTCACCATAGCCCTCTATGGGCTTCCAAATATCCCTTTGCCAATTCCACAAGAACAGCCTTAGCGAAAGGCTTCTTGAAGGGAAAGATGTAACTCTGTGAGATGAATTAACAGAACACAGAGCAGTTTCTCAGAAAGCTTCTTTCCAGTTTTGAACGGAAGATATTTCCTTTTTCACCATAGCCCTCTATGGGCTTCCAAATATCCCTTTGCCAATTCCACAAGAACAGCCTTAGCGAAAGGCTTCTTGAAGGGAAAGATGTAACTCTGTGAGATGAATTAACCGAACACAGAGCAGTTTCTCAGAAAGCTTCTTTCCAGTTTTGAACGGAAGATATTTCCTTTTAGACCATAGCCCTCTATGGGCTTCCAAATATCCCTTTGCCAATTCCAGAAGAACAGCCTTAGCGAAAGGCTTTTTGAAGGGAAAGATGTAACTCTGTGAGATGAATTAACAGAACACAGAGCAGTTTCTCAGAAAGTTTCTTTCAAGTTTTGAACGGAAGATATTTCCTTTTTCACCATAGCCCTCTATGGGCTTCCAAATATCCCTTTGCCAATTGCACAAGAATAGCCTTAGTGAAAGGCTTCTTGAAGGGAAAGATGTAGCTCTGTGAGATGAATTAACAGAACACGGAGCAGTTTCTTACAAAGCTTGTTTCCAGTTTTGAACGGAAGATATTTCCGTTTTCACCATAGCCATCTATGGGCTTCCAAATATCCCTTTGCCAATTCCACAAGAACAGCCTTAGCGAAAGGCTTCTTGAAGGGAAAGATGTAACTCTGTCAGATGAATTTACAGAACACAGAGCAGTTTCTCAGAAAGCTTCTTTCCAGTTTTGAACGGAACATATTTCCTTTTTCACCATAGCACTCTATGGGCTTCCAAATATCTTTTTGCCAATTCCACAAGAACAGCCTTAGCGAAAGGCTTCTTGAAGAGAAAGATGTAACTCTGTGAGATGAATTAACAGAACACAGAACAGTTTCTCAGAAAGCTTCTTTCCAGTTTTGAACGGAAGATATTTCCTTTTTCACCATAGCCCTCTATGGGCTTCCAAATATCCCTTTGCCAATTCCACAAGAACAGCCTTAGCGAAAGACTTCTTGAAGGGAAAGATGTAACTCTGTGAGATGAATTAACAGAACACAGAACAGTTTCTCAGAAAGATTCTTTCCAGTTTTGAACGGAAGATATTTCCTTTTTCACCATAGCCCTCTATGGGCTTCCAAATATCCCTTTGCCAATTCCACAAGAACAGCCTTAGCGAAAGGCTTCTTGAAGGGAAAGATGTAACTCTGTGAGACGAATTAACAGAACTCAGAGCAGTTTCTCAGAAAGCTTCTTTCCAGTTTTGAACGGAAGATATTTCCTTTTTCACCATAGCCCTCTATGGGCTTCCAAATATCCCTTTGCCAATTCCACAAGAACAGCCTTAGCGTAAGACTTCTTGAAGGGAAAGATGTAACTCTGTGAGAAGAATTAACAGAACACAGAGCAGTTTCTCAGAAAGCTTCTTTCCAGTTTTGAACGGAAGATATTTCCTTTTTCACCATAGCCCTCTATGGGCTTCCAAATATCCCTTTGCCAATTCCACAAGAACAGCCTTAGTGAAAGGCTTCTTGAATTGAAAGATGTAGCTCTGTGAGATGAATTAACAGAACACGGAGCAGTTTCCTACAAAGCTTGTTTCCAGTTTTGAACGGAAGATATTTCCTTTTACACCATAGCCCTCTATGGGTTTCCAAATATCCCTATGCCAATTCCACAAGAACAGCCTTAGCGAAAGGCTTTTTGAAGGGAAAGATGTAACTCAGTGAGATGAATTAACAGAACACAGAGCAGTTTCTCAGAAAGCTTCTTTCCAGTTTTGAACGGAAGATATTTCCTTTTTCACCATAGCCCTCTATGGGCTTCCAAATATCCCTTTGCCAATTCCACAAGAATAGCCTTAGTGAAAGGCTTCCTGAAGGGAAAGATGTAACTCTGTGAGATGAATTAACAGAACACGGAGCAGTTTCTTACAAACCTTGTTTCCAGTTTTGAACGGAAGACATTTCCTTTTTCACCATAGCCCTCTATGGGCTTCCAAATATCCCTTTGCGAAATGCACAAGAACAGCCTTAGCGAAAGGCTTCTTGAAGGGAAAGATGTAACTCTGTGAGATGAATTAACAGAACACAGAGCAGTTTCTCAGAAAGCTTCTTTCCAGTTTTGAACGGAAGATATTTCCTTTTTCACCATAGCCCTCTATGGGCTTCCAAATATCCCTTTGCCAATTCCACAAGAACAGCCTTAGCGAAAGGCTTCTTGAAGAGAAAGATGTAACTCTGTGAGATGAATTAACAGAACACAGAGCAGTTTCTCAGAAAGCTTCTTTCCAGTTTTGAACGGAAGATATTTCCTTTTTCACCATAGCCCTCTATGGGCTTCCAAATATCCCTTTGCCAATTCCACAAGAACAGCCTTAGCGAAAGGCTTCTTGAAGGAAAAGATGTAACTCTGTGAGACGAATTAAAAGAACTCAGAGCAGTTTCTCAGAAAGCTTCTTTCCAGTTTTGAACGGAAGATATTTCCTTTTTCACCATATCCCTCTATGGGCTTCCAAATATCCCTTTGCCAATTCCACAAGAACAGCCTTAGCGAAAGGCTACTTGGAGTGAAAGATGTAACTCTGTGAGATGAATTAACAGAACTCAGAGCAGTTTCTCAGAAAGCTTCTTTCCAGTTTTGAACGGAAGTTATTTCCTTTTTCACCATAGCCCTCTATGGGCTTCCAAATATCCCTTTGCCAATTCCACAAGAACAGCCTTAGTGAAAGGCTTCTTGAAGGGAAAGATATAACTCTGTGAGATGAATTAACAGAACACAGAGCAGTTTCTCAGAAAGCTTCTTTCCAGTTTTGAACGGAAGATATTTCCTTTTTCACCATAGCCCTCTATGGGCTTCCAAATATCCCTTTGCCAATTAAACAAGAACAGTCTTAGCGAAAGGCTTCTTGAAGGGAAAGATGTAACTCTGTGATATGAATTAATAGAACACAGAACAGTTTCTCAGAAAGCTTCTTTCCAGTTTTGAACGGAAGATATTTTCTTTTTCACCATAGCCCTCTATGGGCTTCCAAATATCCCTTTGCCAATTCCACAAGAACAGCCTTAGCGAAAGGCTTCTTGAAGAGAAAGATGTAACTCTGTGAGATGAATTAACAGAACACAGAACAGTTTCTCAGAAAGCTTCTTTCCAGTTTTGAACGGAAGATATTTCCTTTTTCACCATAGCCCTCTATTGGCTTCCAAATATCCCTTTGCCAATTCCACAAGAACAGTCTTAGCGAAAGGCTTCTTGAAGGGAAAGATGTAACTCTGTGAGATGAATTAACAGAACACAGAGCAGTTTCTCAGAAAGCTTCTTTCCAGTTTTGAACGGAAGATATTTCCTTTTTCACCATAGTCCTCTATGGGCTTCCAAATATCCCTTTGCCAATTCCACAAGAACAGCCTTAGCGAAAGGCTTCTTGAAGGGAAAGATGCAACTCTGTGAGATGAATTAACAGAACACAGAGCAGATTCTCAGAAAGCTTCTTTCCAGTTTTGAACGAAAGATATTTCCTTTTTCACCATAGCCCTCTATGGGCTTCCAAATATCCCTTTGCCAATTCCACAAGAACAGCCTTAGCGAAAGACTTCTGAAGGGAAAGATGTAACTCTGTGTGATGAATGAACAGAACACAGAGCAGTTTCTCAGAAAGCTTCTTTCCAGTTTTGAACGGAAGATATTTCCTTTTTCACCATAGCCCTCTATGGGCTTAAAAATATCCCTTTGCCAATTCCACAAGAACAGCCTTAGCGAAAGGCTTCTTGAAGGGAACGATGTAACTCTGTGAGATGAATTAACAGAACACAGAGCAGTTTCTCAGAAAGATTCTTTCCAGTTTTGAACGGAAGATATTTCCTTTTTCACGATAGCCCTCTATGGGCTTCCAAATATTCCTTTGCCAATTCCACAAGAACAGCCTTAGCGAAAGGCTTCTTGAAGGGAAAGATGTAACTCTGTGAGATGAATTAACAGAACACAGAGCAGTTTCTCAGAAAGCTTCTTTCCAGTTGTGAAGGGAAGATATTTCCTTTTTCACCATAGCCCTCTATGGGCTTCCAAATATCCCTTTGCCAATTCCACAAGAACAGCCTTAGCGAAAGACTTCTTGAAGGGAAAGATGTAACTCTGTGAGATGAATTAACAGAACACAGAGCAGTTTCTCAGAAAGCTTCTTTCCAGTTTTGAACGGAAGATATTTCCTTTTTCACCATAGCCCTCTATGGGCTTCCAAATATCCCTTTGCCAATTCCACAAGAATAGCCTTAGTGAAAGGCTTCCTGAAGGAAAGATGTAACTCTGTGAGATGAATTAACAGAACACGGAGCAGTTTCTTACAAACCTTGTTTCCAGTTTTGAACGGAAGATATTTCCTTTTTCACCATAGCCCTCTATGGGCTTCCAAATATCCCTTTGCCAATTCCACAAGAACAGCCATAGCGAAAGGCTTCTTGAAGGGAAAGATGTAACTCTGTGAGATGAATTAACAGAACACAGAGCAGTTTCTCAGAAAGCTTCTTTCCAGTTTTGAACGGAAGATATTTCCTTTTTCACCATAGCCCTCTATGGGCTTCCAAATATCCCTTTGCCAATTCCACAAGAACAGCCTTAGCGAAAGGCTTCTTGAAGGGAAAGATGTAACCCTGTGAGATGAATTAACAGAACACAGAGCAGTTTCTCAGAAAGCTTCTTTCCAGTTTTGAACCGAAGATAGTCCCTTTTTCACCATAGCCCTCTATGGGCTTCCAAATATCCCTTTGCCAATTCCACAAGAACAGCCTTAGCGAAAGGCTTCTTGAAGGGAAAGATGTAACTCTGTGAGATGAATTAACAGAACACAGAGCAGTTTCTCAGAAAGCTTCTTTCCAGTTTTGAACGGAAGATATTTCCTTTTTCACCATAGCCCTCTATGGGCTTCCAAATATCCCTCTGCCAATTCCACAAGAACAGCCTTAGCGAAAGGCTTCTTGAAGGGAAAGATGTAACTCTGTGAGATGAATTAACAGAACACAGAGCAGTTTCTCAGAAAGCTTCTTTCCAGTTGTGAAGGGAAGATATTTCCTTTTTCACCATAGCCCTCTATGGGCTTCCAAATATCCCTTTGCCAATTCCACAAGAACAGCCTTAGCGAAAGGCTTCTTGAAGGGAAAGATGTAACTCTGTGAGATGAATTAACAGAACACAGAGCAGTTTCTCAGAAAGCTTCTTTCCAGTTTTGAACGGAAGATATTCCCTTTTTCCCCATAGCCCTCTATGGGCTTCCAAATATCCCTTTGCCAATTCCATAATAACAGTCTTAGCGAAAGGCTACTTGAAGGGATAGATGTAACTCTGTGAGATGAATTAAGAGAACACAGAGCAGTCTCTCAGAAAGCTTCTTTCCAGTTTTGAACGGAAGATATTTCCTTTTTCACCATAGCCCTCTATGGGCTTCCAAATATCCCTTTGCCAATTCCACAAGAACAGCCTTAGCGAAAGGCTTCTTGAAGGGAAAGATGTAACTCTGTGAGATGAATTAACAGAACACAGAGCAGTTTCTCAGAAAGCTTCTTTCCAGTTTTGAAAGGAAGATATTTCCTTTTTCACCATAGCCCTCTAGGGGTTTCCAAATATCCCTTGCAATTCCACAAGAACAGCCTTAGGGAAAGGCTTCTTGAAGGGAAAGATGTAACTCTGTGAGATGAATTAACAGAACACAGAGCAGTTTCTCAGAAAGCTTCTTTCCAGTTTTGAACGGAAGATATTTCCTTTTTCACCATAGCCCTCTATGGGCTTCCAAATATCCCTTTGCCAATTCCACAAGAACAGCCTTAGCGAAAGGCTTCTTGAAGGGAAAGATGTAACTCTGTGAGTTGAATTAACAGAACACAGAGCAGTTTCTCAGAAAGCTTCTTTCCAGTTTTGAACGGAAGATATTCCCTTTTTCACCATAGCCTTCTATGGGCTTCCAAATATCCCTTTGCCAATTCCACAAGAACAGCCTTAGCGAAAGGCTTCTTGAAGGGAAAGATGTAACTCTGTGAGATGAATTAACAGAACACAGAGCAGTTTCTCAGAAAGCTTCTTTCCAGTTTTGAACGGAAGATATTTCCTTTTTCACCATAGCCCTCTATGGGCTTCCAAATATCCCTCTGCCAATTCCACAAGAACAGCCTTAGCGAAAGGCTTCTTGAAGGGAAAGATGTAACTCTGTGATATGAATTAACAGAACACAGAGCAGTTTCTCAGAAAGCTTCTTTCCAGTTTTGAACGGAAGTTATTTCCTTTTTCACCATAGCCCTCTATGGGCTTCCAAATATCCCTTTGCCAATTCCACAAGAACAGCCTTAGCGAAAGGCTACTTGAAGGGAAAGATGTAACTCTTTGAGATGAATTAAGAGAACAAAGAGCAGTTTCTCAGAAAGCTTCTTTCCAGTTTTGAACAGAAGATATTTCCTTTTTCACCATAGCCCTCTATGGGCTTCCAAATATCCCTTTGCCAATTCCACAAGAACAGCCTTAGCGAAAGGCTTCTTGAAGGGAAAGATGTAACTCTGTGAGATGAATTAACAGAACACAGAGCAGTTTCTCAGAAAGCTTCTTTCCAGTTGTGAAGGGAAGATATTTCCTTTTTCACCATAGCCCTCTATGGGCTTCCAAATATCCCTTTGCCAATTCCACAAGAACAGCCTTAGCGAAAGACTTCTTGAAGGGAAAGATGTAACTCTGTGAGATGAATTAACAGAACACAGAGCAGTTTCTCAGAAAGCTTCTTTCCAGTTTTGAACGGAAGATATTTCCTTTTTCACCATAGCCCTCTATGGGCTTCCAAATATCCCTTTGCCAATTCCACAAGAATAGCCTTAGTGAAAGGCTTCCTGAAGGGAAAGATGTAACTCTGTGAGATGAATTAACAGAACACGGAGCAGTTTCTTTCAAACCTTGTTTCCAGTTTTGAACGGAAGATATTTCCTTTTTCACCATAGCCCTCTATGGGCTTCCAAATATCCCTTTGCCAATTCCACAAGAACAGCCATAGCGAAAGGCTTCTTGAAGGGAAAGATGTAACTCTGTGAGATGAATTAACAGAACACAGAGCAGTTTCTCAGAAAGCTTCTTTCCAGTTTTGAACGGAAGATATTTCCTTTTTCACCATAGCCCTCTATGGGCTTCCAAATATCCCTTTGCCAATTCCACAAGAACAGCCTTAGCGAAAGGTTTCTTGAAGGGAAAGATGTAACTCTGTGAGATGAATTAACAGAACACAGAGCAGTTTCTCAGAAAGCATCTTTCCAGTTTTGAACGGAAGATATTTCCTTTTTCACCATAGCCCTCTATGGGCTTCCAAATATCCCTTTGCCAATTCCACAAGAAAAGCCTTAGCGAAAGGCTTCTTGAAGGGAAAGATGTAACTCTGTGAGATGAATTAACAGAACACAGAGCAGTTTCTCAGAAAGCTTCTTTCCAGTTTTGAACGGAAGATATTCCCATTTTCACCATAGCCCTCTATGGGCTTCCAAATATCCCTTTGCCAATTCCACAAGAACAGCCTTAGCGAAAGGCTTCTTGAAGGGAAAGATGTAACTCTGTGAGGTGAATTAACAGAACACACAGCAGTTTCTCAGAAAGCTTCTTTCCAGTTTTGAACGGAAGATATTCCCTTTTTCACCATAGCCCTCTATGGGCTTCCAAATATCCCTTTGCCAATTCCACAAGAACAGCCTTAGCGAAAGGCTTCTTGAAGGGAAAGATGTAACTCTGTGAGATGAATTAACAGAACACAGAGCAGTTTCTCAGAAAGCTTCTTTCCTGTTTTGAACGAAAGATATTTCCTTTTTCACCATAGCCCTCTATGGGCTTCCAAATATCCCTCTGCCAATTCCACAAGAACAGCCTTAGCGAAAGGCTTCTTGAAGGGAAAGATGTAACTCTGTGAGATGAATTAACAGAACACAGAGCAGTTTCTCAGAAAGCTTCTTTCCAGTTTTGAACGGAAGATATTTCCTTTTTCACCATAGCCCTCTATGGGCTTCCAAATATCCCTTTGCCAATTCCACAAGAACAGCCTTAGCGAAAGGCTTCTTGAAGGGAAAGATGTAACTCTGTGAGATGAATTAACAGAACACAGAGCAGTTTCTCAGAAAGCTTCTTTCCAGTTTTGAACGGAAGATATTCCCTTTTTCACCATAGCCCTCTATGGGCTTCCAAATATCCCTTTGCCAATTCCACAATAACAGTCTTAGCGAAAGGCTACTTGAAGGGAAAGATGTAACTCTGTGAGATGAATTAAGAGAACACAGAGCAGTCTCTCAGAAAGCTTCTTTCCAGTTTTGAACGGAAGATATTTCCTTTTTCACCATAGCCCTCTATGGGCTTCCAAATATCCCTTTGCCATTTCCACAAGAACAGCCTTAGCGAAAGGCTTCTTGAAGGGAAAGATGTAACTCTGTGAGATGAATTAACAGAACACAGAGCAGTTTCTCAGAAAGCTTCTTTCCAGTTTTGAACGGAAGATATTTCCTTTTTCAACATAGCCCTCTATGGGCTTCCAAATATCCCTTTGCCAATTCCACATGAAAAGCCTTAGCGAAAGGATTCTTGAAGGGAAAGATGTAACTCTGTGAGATGAATTAACAGAACACAGAGCAGTTTCTCAGAAAGCTTCTTTCCAGTTTTGAACGGAAGATATTCCCTTTTTCACCATAGCCCTCTATGGGCTTCCAAATATCCCTTTGCCAATTCCACAAGAACAGCCTTAGCGAAAGGCTTCTTGAAGGGAAAGATGTAACTCTGTGAGATGAATTAACAGAACACAGAGCAGTTTCTCAGAAAGCTTCTTTCCAGTTTTGAACGGAAGATATTTCCTTTTTCACCATAGCCCTCTATGGGCTTCCAAATATCCCTTTGCCAATTCCACAAGAACAGCCTTAGCGAAAGGCTTCTTGAAGGGAAAGATGTAACTCTGTGAGATGAATTAACCGAACACAGAGCAGTTTCTCAGAAAGCTTCTTTCCAGTTTTGAACGGAAGATATTTCCTTTTAGACCATAGCCCTCTATGGGCTTCCAAATATCCCTTTGCCAATTCCAGAAGAACAGCCTTAGCGAAAGGCTTTTTGAAGGGAAAGATGTAACTCTGTGAGATGAATGAACAGAACACAGAGCAGTTTCTCAGAAAGTTTCTTTCAAGTTTTGAACGGAAGATATTTCCTTTTTCACCATAGCCCTCTATGGGCTTCCAAATATCCCTTTGCCAATTGCACAAGAATAGCCTTAGTGAAAGGCTTCTTGAAGGGAAAGATGTAGCTCTGTGAGATGAATTAACAGAACACGGAGCAGTTTCTTACAAAGCTTGTTTCCAGTTTTGAACGGAAGATATTTCCTTTTTCACCATAGCCCTCTACGGGCTTCCAAATATCCCTTTGCCAATTCCACAAGAACAGCCTTAGCGAAAGGCTTCTTGAAGGGAAAGATGTAACTCTGTCAGATGAATTTACAGAACACAGAGCAGTTTCTCAGAAAGCTTCTTTCCAGTTTTGAACGGAACATATTTCCTTTTTCACCATAGCACTCTATGGGCTTCCAAATATCTTTTTGCCAATTCCACAAGAACAGCCTTAGTGAAAGGCTTCTTGAAGAGAAAGATGTAACTCTGTGAGATGAATTAACAGAACACAGAACAGTTTCTCAGAAAGCTTCTTTCCAGTTTTGAACGGAAGATATTTCCTTTTTCACCATAGCCCTCTATGGGCTTCCAAATATCCCTTTGCCAATTCCACAAGAACAGCCTTGGCGAAAGACTTCTTGAAGGGAAAGATGTAACTCTGTGAGATGAATTAACAGAACACAGAACAGTTTCTCAGAAAGCTTCTTTCCAGTTTTGAACGGAAGATATTTCCTTTTTCACCATAGCCCTCTATGGGCTTCCAAATATCCCTTTGCCAATTCCACAAGAACAGCCTTAGCGAAAGGCTTCTTGAAGGGAAAGATGTAACTCTGTGAGACGAATTAACAGAACTCAGAGCAGTTTCTCAGAAAGCTTCTTTCCAGTTTTGAACGGAAGATATTTCCTTTTTCACCATAGCCCTCTATGGGCTTCCAAATATCCCTTTGCCAATTCCACAAGAACAGCCTTAGCGTAAGACTTCTTGAAGGGAAAGATGTAACTCTGTGAGATGAATTAACAGAACACAGAGCAGTTTCTCAGAAAGCTTCTTTCCAGTTTTGAACGGAAGATATTTCCTTTTTCACCATAGCCCTCTATGGGCTTCCAAATATCCCTTTGCCAATTCCACAAGAACAGCCTTAGTGAAAGGCTTCTTGAATTGAAAGATGTAGCTCTGTGAGATGAATTAACAGAACACGGAGCAGTTTCCTACAAAGCTTGTTTCCAGTTTTGAACGGAAGATATTTCCTTTTACACCATAGCCCTCTATGGGTTTCCAAATATCCCTATGCCAATTCCACAAGAACAGCCTTAGCGAAAGGCTTTTTGAAGGGAAAGATGTAACTCAGTGAGATGAATTAACAGAACACAGAGCAGTTTCTCAGAAAGCTTCTTTCCAGTTTGGAACTGAAGATATTTCCTTTTTCAACATAGCCCCCTATGGGCTTCCAAATATCCCTTTGCCAATTCCACAAGAACAGCCTTAGCGAAAGGCTTCTGGAAGGGAAAGATGCAACTCTGTGAGATGAATTAACAGAACACAGAGCAGATTCTCAGAAAGCTTCTTTCCAGTTTTGAACGGAAGATATTTCCTTTTTCACCATAGCCCTCTATGGGCTTCCAAATATCCCTTTGCCAATTCCACAAGAACAGCCTTAGCGAAAGACTTCTTGAAGTGAAAGATGTAACTCTGTGTGATGAATGAACAGAACACAGAGCAGTTTCTCAGAAAGATTCTTTCCAGTTATGAACGGAAGATATTTCCCTTTTCACCATAGCCCTCTATGGGCTTCCAAATATCCCTATGCCAATTCCACAAGAACAGCCTTAGCGAAAGGCTTTTTGAAGGGAAAGATGTAACTCTGTGAGATGAATTAACAGAACACAGAGAAGTTTCTCAGAAAGCTTCTTTCCAGTTTTGAACGGAAGATATTTGCTTTTTCACCATAGCCCTCTATGGGCTTCCAAATATCCCTTTGCCAATTCCACAAAACAGCCTTAGGGAAAGGCTTCTTGAAGGAAAACATGTAACTCTGTGAGATGAATTAACAGAACACAGAGCAGTTTCTCAAAAGGCTTGTTTCCAGTTTTCAACGGAAGATATTTCCTTTTTCACCATAGCCCTCTATGGGCTTCCAAATATCCCTTTGCCAATTCCACAAGAACAGCCTTAGCGAAAGGCTTCTTGAAGGGAAAGATGTAACTCTGTGAGACGAATTAACAGAACTCAGAGCAGTTTCTCAGAAAGCTACTTTCCAGTTTTGAACGGAAGATATTTCCTTTTTCACCACAGCCCCCTATGGGCTTCCAAATATCCCTTTGCCAATTCCACAAGAACAGCCTTAGCGAAAGGCTTCTTGGAGGGAAAGATGTAACTCTGTGAGATGAATTAACAGAACTCAGAGCAGTTTCTCAGAAAGCTTCTTTCCAGTTTTGAACGGAAGTTATTTCCTTTTTCACCATAGCCCTCTATGGGCTTCCAAATATCCCTTTGCCAATTCCACAAGAACAGTCTTAGCGAAAGGCTTCTTGAAGGGAAAGATGTAACTCTGTGAGATGAATTAACAGAACACAGAGCAGTTTCTCAGAAAGCTTCTTTCCAGTTTTGAACGGAAGATATTTCCTTTTTCACCATAGCCCTCTATGGGCTTCCAAATATCCCTTTTCCAATTCCACAAGAACAGTCTTAGCGAAAGGCTTCTTGAAGGGAAAGATGTAACTCTGTGAGATGAATTAACAGAACACAGAACAGTTTCTCAGAAACCTTCTTTCCAGTTTTGAACGAAAGATATTTTCTTTTTCACCATAGCCCTCTATGGGCTTCCAAATATCCCTTTGCCAATTCCACAAGAAGAGCCTTAGCGAAAGAATTCTTGAAGGGAAAGATGTAACTCTGTGAGATGAATTAACAGAACACAGAGCAGTTTCTCAGAAAGTTTCTTTCCAGTTTTGAACGGAAGATATTTCCTTTTTCACCATAGCCCTTTATGGGCTTCCAAATATCCCCTTGCCAATTCCACAAGAACAGCCTTAGTGAAAGGCTTCTTGAATTGAAAGGTGTAGCTCTGTGAGATGAATTAACAGAACACGGAGCAGTTTCCTACAAAGCTTGTTTCCAGTTTTGAACGGAAGATATTTCCTTTTACACCATAGCCCTCTATGGGCTTCCAAATATCCCTATGCCAATTCCACAAGAACAGCCTTAGCGAAAGGCTTTTTGAAGGGAAAGATGTAACTCAGTGAGATGAATTAACAGAACACAGAGCAGTTTCTCAGAAAGTTTCTTTCCAGTTTTGAACGGAAGATATTTTCTTTTTCACCATAGCCCTCTATGGGCTTCCAAATATCCCTTTGCCAATTCCAAAAGAACAGTCTTAGCGAAAGGCTTCTTGAAGGGAAAGATGTAACTCGGTGAGATGAATTAACAGAACACAGAGCAGTTTCTCAGAAAGCTTCTTTCCAGTTTTGAACGGAAGATATTTCGTTTTTCACCATAGAACTCTATGGGCTTCCAAATATCCCTTTGCCAATTCCACAAGAACAGCCTTAGCGAAAGGCTTCTTGAAGGGAAAAATGCAACTCTGTGATATGAATTAACAGAACACAGAGCAGATTCTCAGAAAGCTTCTTTCCAGTTTTGAACGAAAGATATTTCCTTTTTCACCATAGCCCTCTATGGGCTTCCAAATATCCCTTTGCCAATTCCACAAGAACAGCCTTAGCGAAAGACTTCTTGAAGGGAAAGATGTAACTCTGTGTGATGAATGAACAGAACACAGAGCAGTTTCTCAGAAAGCTTCTTTCCAGTTTTGAACGGAAGATATTTCCTTTTTCACCATAGCCCTCTATGGGCTTCCAAATATCCCTTTGCCAATTCCACAAGAACAGCCTTAGCGAAAGGCTTCTTGAAGGGAACGATGTAACTCTGTGAGATGAATTAACAGAACACAGAGCAGTTTCTCAGAAAGCTTCTTTCCAGTTTTGAACGGAAGTTATTTCCTTTTTCACGATAGCCCTCTATGGGCTTCCAAATATCCCTTTGCGAAATCCACAAGAACAGCCTTAGCGAAAGGCTTCTTGAAGGGAAAGATGTAACTCTGTGAGATGAATTAACAGAACACAGAGCAGTTTCTGAGAAAGCTTCTTTCCAGTTTTGAACGGAAGATATTTCCTTTTTCACCATAGCCCTCTATGGGCTTCCAAATATGCCTTTGCCAATTGCACAAGAACAAACTTAGCGAAAGGCTTCTTGAAGGGAAAGATGTAACTCTGTGAGATGAATTAACAGAACACAGAGCAGTTTCTCAGAAAGCTTCTTTCCAGTTTTGAACGGAAGATATTTCCTTTTACACCATAGCCCTCTATGGGCTTCCAAATATCCCTTTGCCAATTCCACAAGAACAGCCTTAGAGAAAGGCTTCTTGAAGGGAAAGATGTAACTCTGTGTGATGAATGAAAAGAACACAGAGCAGTTTCTCAGAAAGCTTCTTTCCAGTTTTGAACGGAAGATATTTCCTTTTTCACCATAGCCCTCTATGGGCTTCCAAATATCCCTTTGCCAATTCCACAAGAACAGCCTTAGCGAAAGGCTTCTTGGAGGGAAAGATGTAACTCTGTGAGATGAATTAACAGAACTCAGAGCAGTTTCTCAGAAAGCTTCTTTCCAGTTTTGAACGGAAGTTATTTCCTTTTTCACCATAGCCCTCTATGGGCTTCCAAATATCCCTTTGCCAATTCCACAAGAACAGCCTTAGTGAAAGGCTTCTTGAAGGGAAAGATATAACTCTTTGAGATGAATTAACAGAACAGAGAGCAGTTTCTCAGAAAGCTTCTTTCCAGTTTTGAACGGAAGATATTTCCTTTTTCACCATAGCCCTCTATGCGCTTCCAAATATCCCTTTGCCAATTCCACAAGAACAGTCTTAGCGAAAGGCTTCTTGAAGGGAAAGATGTAACTCTGTGATATGAATTAACAGAACACAGAACAGTTTCTCAGAAAGCTTCTTTCCAGTTTTGAACGGAAGATATTTTCTTTTTCACCATAGCCCTCTATGGGCTTCCAAATATCCCTTTGCCAATTCCACAAGAACAGCCTTAGCGAAAGACTTCTTGAAGGGAAAGATGTAACTCTGTGAGATGAATTAACAGAACACAGAGCAGTTTCTCAGAAAGCTTCTTTCCACTTTTGAACGGAAGATATTTCCTTTTTCACCATAGCCCTCTATGGGCTTCCAAATATCCCTTTGCCAATTCCAGAAGAACAGCCTTAGCGAAAGGCTTTTTGAAGGGAAAGATGTAACTCTGTGAGATGAATTAACAGAACACAGAGCAGTTTCTCAGAAAGTTTCTTTCAAGTTTTGAACGGAAGATATTTCCTTTTTCACCATAGCCCTCTATGGGCTTCCAAATATCCCTTTGCCAATTGCACAAGAATAGCCTTAGTGAAAGGCTTCTTGAAGGGAAAGATGTAGCTCTGTGAGATGAATTAACAGAACACGGAGCAGTTTCTTACAAAGCTTGTTTCCAGTTTTGAACGGAAGATATTTCCTTTTTCACCATAGCCCTCTATGGGCTTCCAAATATCCCTTTGCCAATTCCACAAGAACAGCCTTAGCGAAAGGCTTCTTGAAGGGAAAGATGTAACGCTGTGAGATGAATTTACAGAACACAGAGCAGTTTCTCAGAAAGCTTCTTTCCAGTTTTGAACGGAACATATTTCCTTTTTCACCGTAGCCCTCTATGGGCTTCCAAATATCTTTTTGCCAATTCCACAAGAACAGCCTTAGCGAAAGGCTTCTTGAAGAGAAAGATGTAACTCCGTGAGATGAATTAACAGAACACAGAACAGTTTCTCAGAAAGCTTCTTTCCAGTTTTGAACGGAAGGTATTTCCTTTTTCACCATAGCCCTCTATGGGCTTCCAAATATCCCTTTGCCAATTCCACAAGAACAGCCTTAGCGAAAGACTTCTTGAAGGGAAAGATGTAACTCTGTGAGATGAATTAACAGAACACAGAACAGTTTCTCAGAAAGATTCTTTCCAGTTTTGAACGGAAGATATTTCCGTTTTCACCATAGCCCTCTATGGGCTTCCAAATATCCCTTTGCCAATTCCACAAGAACAGCCTTAGCGAAAGGCTTCTTGAAGGGAAAGATGTAACTCTGTGAGACGAATTAACAGAACTCAGAGCAGTTTCTCAGAAAGCTTCTTTCCAGTTTTGAACGGAAGATATTTCCTTTTTCACCATAGCCCTCTATGGGCTTCCAAATATCCCTTTGCCAATTCCACAAGAACAGCCTTAGCGAAAGACTTCTTGAAGGGAAAGATGTAACTCTGTGAGATGAATTAACAGAACACAGAGCAGTTTCTCAGAAAGTTTCTTTCCAGTTTTGAACGGAAGATATTTCCTTTTTCACCATAGCCCTCTATGGGCTTCCAAATATCCCTTTGCCAATTCCACAAGAACAGCCTTAGTGAAAGGCTTCTTGAATTGAAAGATGTAGCTCTGTGAGATGAATTAACAGAACACGGAGCAGTTTCCTACAAAGCTTGTTTCCAGTTTTGAACGGAAGATATTTCCTTTTACACCATAGCCCTCTATGGGCTTCCAAATATCCCTATGCCAATTCCACAAGAACAGCCTTAGCGAAAGGCTTTTTGAAGGGAAAGATGTAACTCAGTGAGATGAATTAACAGAACACAGAGCAGTTTCTCAGAAAGCTTCTTTCCAGTTTTGAACGGAAGATATTTCCTTTTTCACCAAAGCCCTCTATGGGCTTCCAAATATCCCTTTGCCAATTCCACAAGAATAGCCTTAGTGAAAGGCTTCCTGAAGGGAAAGATGTAACTCTGTGAGATGAATTAACAGAACACGGAGCAGTTTCTACAAACCTTGTTTCCAGTTTTGAACGGAAGACATTTCCTTTTTCACCATAGCCCTCTACGGGCTTCCAAATATCCCTTTGCGAAATCCACAAGAACAGCCTTAGCGAAAGGCTTCTTGAAGGGAAAGATGTAACTCTGTGAGATGAATTAACAGAACACAGAGCAGTTTCTCAGAAAGCTTCTTTCCAGTTTTGAACGGAAGATATTTCCTTTTTCACCATAGCCCTCTATGGGCTTCCAAATATCCCTTTGCCAATTGCACAAGAACAAACTTAGCGAAAGGCTTCTTGAAGGGAAAGATGTAACTCTGTGAGATGAATTAACAGAACACAGAGCAGTTTCTCAGAAAGCTTCTTTCCAGTTTTGAACGGAAGATATTTCCTTTTTCACCATAGCCCTCTATGGGCTTCCAAATATCCCTTTGCCAATTCCACAAGAACAGCCTTAGAGAAAGGCTTCTTGAAGGGAAAGATGTAACTCTGTGTGATGAATGAAAAGAACACAGAGCAGTTTCTCAGAAAGCTTCTTTCCAGTTTTGAACGGAAGATATTTCCTTTTTCACCATAGCCCTCTATGGGCTTCCAAATATCCCTTTGCCAATTCCACAAGAACAGCCTTAGCGAAAGGCTTCTTGAAGGGAAAGATGTAACTCTGTGAGATGAATTAACAGAACACAGAGCAGTTTCTCAGAAAGCTTCTTTCCAGTTTTGAACGGAAGATATTTCCTTTTTCACCATAGCCCTCTATGGGCTTCCAAATATCCCTTTGCCAATTCCACAAGAACATCCTTAGCGAAAGGCTTCTTGAAGGGAAAGATGTAACTCTGTGAGATGAATTAACAGAACACAGAACAGTTTCTCAGAAAGCTTCTTTCCTGTTTTGAACGGAAGATATTTCCTTTTTCACCATAGCCCTCTATGGGCTTCCAAATATCCCTTTGCCAATTCCACAAGAACAGCCTTAGCGAAAGGCTTCTTGAAGAGAAAGATGTAACTCTGTGAGATGAATTAACAGAACACAGAGCAGTTTCTCAGAAAGCTTCTTTCCAGTTTTGAACGGAAGATATTTCCTTTTTCACCATAGCCCTCTATGGGCTTCCAAATATCCCTTTGCCAATTCCACAAGAACAGCCTTAGCGAAAGGCTTCTTGAAGGAAAAGATGTAACTCTGTGAGACGAATTAACAGAACTCAGAGCAGTTTCTCAGAAAGCTTCTTTCCAGTTTTGAACGGAAGATATTTCCTTTTTCACCATAGCCCTCTATGGGCTTCCAAATATCCCTTTGCCAATTCCACAAGAACAGCCTTAGCGAAAGGCTTCTTGGAGGGAAAGATGTAACTCTGTGAGATGAATTAACAGAACTCAGAGCAGTTTCTCAGAAAGCTTCTTTCCAGTTTTGAACGGAAGTTATTTCCTTTTTCACCATAGCCCTCTATGGGCTTCCAAATATCCCTTTGCCAATTCCACAAGAACAGCCTTAGTGAAAGGCTTCTTGAAGGGAAAGATATAACTCTGTGAGATGAATTAACAGAACACAGAGCAGTTTCTCAGAAAGCTTCTTTCCAGTTTTGAACGGAAGATATTTCCTTTTTCACCATAGCCCTCTATGGGCTTCCAAATATCCCTTTGCCAATTCCACAAGAACAGTCTTAGCGAAAGGCTTCTTGAAGGGAAAGATATAACTCTGTGATATGAATTAACAGAACACAGAACAGTTTCTCAGAAAGCTTCTTTCCAGTTTTCAACGGAAGATATTTTCTTTTTCACCATAGCCCTCTATGGGCTTCCAAATATCCCTTTGCCAATTCCACAAGAACAGCCTTAGCGAAAGACTTCTTGAAGGGAAAGATGTAACTCTGTGAGATGAATTAACAGAACACAGAGCAGTTTCTCAGAAAGCTTCTTTCCAGTTTTGAACGGAAGATATTTCCTTTTTCACCATAGCCCTCTATGGGCTTCCAAATATCCCTTTGCCAATTCCACAAGAACAGCCTTAGCGAAAGGCTTCTTGAAGGGAAAGATGTAACTCTGTGAGATGAATTAACCGAACACAGAGCAGTTTCTCAGAAAGCTTCTTTCCAGTTTTGAACGGAAGATATTTCCTTTTAGACCATAGCCCTCTATGGGCTTCCAAATATCCCTTTGCCAATTCCAGAAGAACAGCCTTAGCGAAAGGCTTTTTGAAGGGAAAGATGTAACTCTGTGAGATGAATTAACAGAACACAGAGCAGTTTCTCAGAAAGTTTCTTTCAAGTTTTGAACGGAAGATATTTCCTTTTTCACCATAGCCCTCTATGGGCTTCCAAATATCCCTTTGCCAATTGCACAAGAATAGCCTTAGTGAAAGGCTTCTTGAAGGGAAAGATGTAGCTCTGTGAGATGAATTAACAGAACACGGAGCAGTTTCTTACAAAGCTTGTTTCCAGTTTTGAACGGAAGATATTTCCTTTTTCACCATAGCCCTCTATGGGCTTCCAAATATCCCTTTGCCAATTCCACAAGAACAGCCTTAGCGAAAGGCTTCTTGAAGGGAAAGATGTAACTCTGTGAGATGAATTTACAGAACACAGAGCAGTTTCTCAGAAAGCTTCTTTCCAGTTTTGAACGGAACATATTTCCTTTTTCACCATAGCCCTCTATGGGCTTCCAAATATCTTTTTGCCAATTCCACAAGAACAGCCTTAGCGAAAGGCTTCTTGAAGAGAAAGATGTAACTCCGTGAGATGAATTAACAGAACACAGAACAGTTTCTCAGAAAGCTTCTTTCCAGTTTTGAACAGAAGATATTTCCTTTTTCACCATAGCCCTCTATGGGCTTCCAAATATCCCTTTGCCAATTCCACAAGAACAGCCTTAGCGAAAGACTTCTTGAAGGGAAAGATGTAACTCTGTGAGATGAATTAACAGAACACAGAACAGTTTCTCAGAAAGATTCTTTCCAGTTTTGAACGGAAGATATTTCCTTTTTCACCATAGCCCTCTATGGGCTTCCAAATATCCCTTTGCCAATTCCACAAGAACAGCCTTAGCGAAAGGCTTCTTGAAGGGAAAGATGTAACTCTGTGAGACGAATTAACAGAACTCAGAGCAGTTTCTCAGAAAGCTTCTTTCCAGTTTTAAACGGAAGATATTTCCTTTTTCACCATAGCCCTCTATGGGCTTCCAAATATCCCTTTGCCAATTCCACAAGAACAACCTTAGCGAAATACTTCTTGAAGGGAAAGATGTAACTCTGTGAGATGAATTAACAGAACACAGAGCAGTTTCTCAGAAAGTTTCTTTCCAGTTTTGAACGGAAGATATTTCCTTTTTCACCATAGCCCTCTATGGGCTTTCAAATATCCCTTTGCCAATTCCACAAGAACAGCCTTAGTGAAAGGCTTCTTGAATTGAAAGATGTAGCTCTGTGAGATGAATTAACAGAACCCGGAGCAGTTTCCTACAAAGCTTGTTTCCAGTTTTGAACGGAAGATATTTCCTTTTACACCATAGCCCTCTATGGGCTTCCAAATATCCCTATGCCAATTCCACAAGAACAGCCTTAGCGAAAGGCTTTTTGAAGGGAAAGATGTAACTCAGTGAGATGAATTAACAGAACACAGAGCAGTTTCTCAGAAAGCTTCTTTCCAGTTTTGAACGGAAGATATTTCCTTTTTCACCATAGCCCTCTATGGGCTTCCAAATATCCCTTTGCCAATTCCACAAGAATAGCCTTAGTGAAAGGCTTCCTGAAGGGAAAGATGTAACTCTGTGAGATGAATTAACAGAACACGGAGCAGTTTCTACAAACCTTGTTTCCAGTTTTGAACGTAAGACATTTCCTTTTTCACCATAGCCCTCTATGGGCTTCCAAATATCCCTTTGCGAAATGCACAAGAACAGCCTTAGCGAAAGGCTTCTTGAAGGGAAAGATGTAACTCTGTGAGATGAATTAACAGAACACAGAGCAGTTTCTCAGAAAGCTTCTTTCCAGTTTTGAACGGAAGATATTTCCTTTTTCACCATAGCCCTCTATGGGCTTCCAAATATCCCTTTGCCAATTGCACAAGAACAGCCTTAGCGAAAGGCTTCTTGAAGGGAAAGATGTAACTCTGTGAGATGAATTAACAGAACACAGAACAGTTTCTCAGAAAGATTCTTTCCAGTTTTGAACGGAAGATATTTCCTTTTTCACCATAGCCCTCTAGGGGCTTCCAAATATCCCTTTGCCAATTCCACAAGAACAGCCTTAGCGAAAGGCTTCTTGAAGGGAAAGATGTAACTCTGTGTGATGAATGAAAAGAACAAAGAGCAGTTTCTCAGAAAGCTTCTTTCCAGTTTTGAACGGAAGATATTTCCTTTTTCACCATAGCCCTCTATGGGCTTCCAAATATCCCTTTGCCAATTCCACAAGAACAGCCTTAGCGAAAGGCTTCTTGAAGGGAAAGATGTAACTCTGTGAGATGAATTAACAGAACACAGAGCAGTTTCTCAGAAAGCTTCTTTCCAGTTTTGAACTGAAGATATTTCCTTTTTCAACATAGCCCCCTATGGGCTTCCAAATATCCCTTTGCCAATTCCACAAGAACAGCCTTAGCGAAAGGCTTCTGGAAGGGAAAGATGCAACTCTGCGAGATGAATTAACAGAACACAGAGCAGATTCTCAGAAAGCTTCTTTCCAGTTTTGAACGGAAGATATTTCCTTTTTCACCATAGCCCTCTATGGGCTTCCAAATATCCCTTTGCCAATTCCACAAGAACAGCCTTAGCGAAAGACTTCTTGAAGGGAAAGATGTAACTCTGTGAGATGAATTAACAGAACACAGAACAGTTTCTCAGAAAGATTCTTTCCAGTTTTGAACGGAAGATATTTCCGTTTTCACCATAGCCCTCTATGGGCTTCCAAATATCCCTTTGCCAATTCCACAAGAACAGCCTTAGCGAAAGGCTTCTTGAAGGGAAAGATGTAACTCTGTGAGACGAATTAACAGAACTCAGAGCAGTTTCTCAGAAAGCTTCTTTCCAGTTTTGAACGGAAGATATTTCCTTTTTCACCATAGCCCTCTATGGGCTTCCAAATATCCCTTTGCCAATTCCACAAGAACAGCCTTAGCGAAAGACTTCTTGAAGGGAAAGATGTAACTCTGTGAGATGAATTAACAGAACACAGAGCAGTTTCTCAGAAAGTTTCTTTCCAGTTTTGAACGGAAGATATTTCCTTTTTCACCATAGCCCTCTATGGGCTTCCAAATATCCCTTTGCCAATTCCACAAGAACAGCCTTAGTGAAAGGCTTCTTGAATTGAAAGATGTAGCTCTGTGAGATGAATTAACAGAACACGGAGCAGTTTCCTACAAAGCTTGTTTCCAGTTTTGAACGGAAGATATTTCCTTTTACACCATAGCCCTCTATGGGCTTCCAAATATCCCTATGCCAATTCCACAAGAACAGCCTTAGCGAAAGGCTTTTTGAAGGGAAAGATGTAACTCAGTGAGATGAATTAACAGAACACAGAGCAGTTTCTCAGAAAGCTTCTTTCCAGTTTTGAACGGAAGATATTTCCTTTTTCACCAAAGCCCTCTATGGGCTTCCAAATATCCCTTTGCCAATTCCACAAGAATAGCCTTAGTGAAAGGCTTCCTGAAGGGAAAGATGTAACTCTGTGAGATGAATTAACAGAACACGGAGCAGTTTCTACAAACCTTGTTTCCAGTTTTGAACGGAAGACATTTCCTTTTTCACCATAGCCCTCTACGGGCTTCCAAATATCCCTTTGCGAAATCCACAAGAACAGCCTTAGCGAAAGGCTTCTTGAAGGGAAAGATGTAACTCTGTGAGATGAATTAACAGAACACAGAGCAGTTTCTGAGAAAGCTTCTTTCCAGTTTTGAACGGAAGATATTTCCTTTTTCACCATAGCCCTCTATGGGCTTTCTAATATCCCTTTGCCAATTGCACAAGAACAAACTTAGCGAAAGGCTTCTTGAAGGGAAAGATGTAACTCTGTGAGATGAATTAACAGAACACAGAGCAGTTTCTCAGAAAGCTTCTTTCCAGTTTTGAACGGAAGATATTTCCTTTTTCACCATAGCCCTATATGGGCTTCCAAATATCCCTTTGCCAATTCCACAAGAACAGCCTTAGAGAAAGGCTTCTTGAAGGGAAAGATGTAACTCTGTGTGATGAATGAAAAGAACACAGAGCAGTTTCTCAGAAAGCTTCTTTCCAGTTTTGAACGGAAGATATTTCCTTTTTCACCATAGCCCTCTATGGGCTTCCAAATATCCCTTTGCCAATTCCACAAGAACAGCCTTAGCGAAAGGCTTCTTGAAGGGAAAGATGTAACTCTGTGAGATGAATTAACAGAACACAGAGCAGTTTCTCAGAAAGCTTCTTTCCAGTTTTGAACGGAAGATATTTCCTTTTTCACCATAGCCCTCTATGGGCTTCCAAATATCCCTTTGCCAATTCCACAAGAACATCCTTAGCGAAAGGCTTCTTGAAGGGAAAGATGTAACTCTGTGAGATGAATTAACAGAACACAGAACAGTTTCTCAGAAAGCTTCTTTCCTGTTTTGAACGGAAGATATTTCCTTTTTCACCATAGCCCTCTATGGGCTTCCAAATATCCCTTTGCCAATTCCACAAGAACAGCCTTAGCGAAAGGCTTCTTGAAGAGAAAGATGTAACTCTGTGAGATGAATTAACAGAACACAGAGCAGTTTCTCAGAAAGCTTCTTTCCAGTTTTGAACGGAAGATATTTCCTTTTTCACCATAGCCCTCTATGGGCTTCCAAATATCCCTTTGCCAATTCCACAAGAACAGCCTTAGCGAAAGGCTTCTTGAAGGAAAAGATGTAACTCTGTGAGACGAATTAACAGAACTCAGAGCAGTTTCTCAGAAAGCTTCTTTCCAGTTTTGAACGGAAGATATTTCCTTTTTCACCATAGCCCTCTATGGGCTTCCAAATATCCCTTTGCCAATTCCACAAGAACAGCCTTAGCGAAAGGCTTCTTGGAGGGAAAGATGTAACTCTGTGAGATGAATTAACAGAACTCAGAGCAGTTTCTCAGAAAGCTTCTTTCCAGTTTTGAACGGAAGTTATTTCCTTTTTCACCATAGCCCTCTATGGGCTTCCAAATATCCCTTTGCCAATTCCACAAGAACAGCCTTAGTGAAAGGCTTCTTGAAGGGAAAGATATAACTCTGTGAGATGAATTAACAGAACACAGAGCAGTTTCTCAGAAAGCTTCTTTCCAGTTTTGAACGGAAGATATTTCCTTTTTCACCATAGCCCTCTATGGGCTTCCAAATATCCCTTTGCCAATTCCACAAGAACAGTCTTAGCGAAAGGCTTCTTGAAGGGAAAGATATAACTCTGTGATATGAATTAACAGAACACAGAACAGTTTCTCAGAAAGCTTCTTTCCAGTTTTCAACGGAAGATATTTTCTTTTTCACCATAGCCCTCTATGGGCTTCCAAATATCCCTTTGCCAATTCCACAAGAACAGCCTTAGCGAAAGACTTCTTGAAGGGAAAGATGTAACTCTGTGAGATGAATTAACAGAACACAGAGCAGTTTCTCAGAAAGCTTCTTTCCAGTTTTGAACGGAAGATATTTCCTTTTTCACCATAGCCCTCTATGGGCTTCCAAATATCCCTTTGCCAATTCCACAAGAACAGCCTTAGCGAAAGGCTTCTTGAAGGGAAAGATGTAACTCTGTGAGATGAATTAACCGAACACAGAGCAGTTTCTCAGAAAGCTTCTTTCCAGTTTTGAACGGAAGATATTTCCTTTTAGACCATAGCCCTCTATGGGCTTCCAAATATCCCTTTGCCAATTCCAGAAGAACAGCCTTAGCGAAAGGCTTTTTGAAGGGAAAGATGTAACTCTGTGAGATGAATTAACAGAACACAGAGCAGTTTCTCAGAAAGTTTCTTTCAAGTTTTGAACGGAAGATATTTCCTTTTTCACCATAGCCCTCTATGGGCTTCCAAATATCCCTTTGCCAATTGCACAAGAATAGCCTTAGTGAAAGGCTTCTTGAAGGGAAAGATGTAGCTCTGTGAGATGAATTAACAGAACACGGAGCAGTTTCTTACAAAGCTTGTTTCCAGTTTTGAACGGAAGATATTTCCTTTTTCACCATAGCCCTCTATGGGCTTCCAAATATCCCTTTGCCAATTCCACAAGAACAGCCTTAGCGAAAGGCTTCTTGAAGGGAAAGATGTAACTCTGTGAGATGAATTTACAGAACACAGAGCAGTTTCTCAGAAAGCTTCTTTCCAGTTTTGAACGGAACATATTTCCTTTTTCACCATAGCCCTCTATGGGCTTCCAAATATCTTTTTGCCAATTCCACAAGAACAGCCTTAGCGAAAGGCTTCTTGAAGAGAAAGATGTAACTCCGTGAGATGAATTAACAGAACACAGAACAGTTTCTCAGAAAGCTTCTTTCCAGTTTTGAACAGAAGATATTTCCTTTTTCACCATAGCCCTCTATGGGCTTCCAAATATCCCTTTGCCAATTCCACAAGAACAGCCTTAGCGAAAGACTTCTTGAAGGGAAAGATGTAACTCTGTGAGATGAATTAACAGAACACAGAACAGTTTCTCAGAAAGATTCTTTCCAGTTTTGAACGGAAGATATTTCCTTTTTCACCATAGCCCTCTATGGGCTTCCAAATATCCCTTTGCCAATTCCACAAGAACAGCCTTAGCGAAAGGCTTCTTGAAGGGAAAGATGTAACTCTGTGAGATGAATTAACCGAACACAGAGCAGTTTCTCAGAAAGCTTCTTTCCAGTTTTGAACGGAAGATATTTCCTTTTAGACCATAGCCCTCTATGGGCTTCCAAATATCCCTTTGCCAATTCCAGAAGAACAGCCTTAGCGAAAGGCTTTTTGAAGGGAAAGATGTAACTCTGTGAGATGAATTAACAGAACACAGAGCAGTTTCTCAGAAAGTTTCTTTCAAGTTTTGAACGGAAGATATTTCCTTTTTCACCATAGCCCTCTATGGGCTTCCAAATATCCCTTTGCCAATTGCACAAGAATAGCCTTAGTGAAAGGCTTCTTGAAGGGAAAGATGTAGCTCTGTGAGATGAATTAACAGAACACGGAGCAGTTTCTTACAAAGCTTGTTTCCAGTTTTGAACGGAAGATATTTCCTTTTTCACCATAGCCCTCTATGGGCTTCCAAATATCCCTTTGCCAATTCCACAAGAACAGCCTTAGCGAAAGGCTTCTTGAAGGGAAAGATGTAACTCTGTGAGATGAATTTACAGAACACAGAGCAGTTTCTCAGAAAGCTTCTTTCCAGTTTTGAACGGAACATATTTCCTTTTTCACCATAGCCCTCTATGGGCTTCCAAATATCTTTTTGCCAATTCCACAAGAACAGCCTTAGCGAAAGGCTTCTTGAAGAGAAAGATGTAACTCCGTGAGATGAATTAACAGAACACAGAACAGTTTCTCAGAAAGCTTCTTTCCAGTTTTGAACAGAAGATATTTCCTTTTTCACCATAGCCCTCTATGGGCTTCCAAATATCCCTTTGCCAATTCCACAAGAACAGCCTTAGCGAAAGACTTCTTGAAGGGAAAGATGTAACTCTGTGAGATGAATTAACAGAACACAGAACAGTTTCTCAGAAAGATTCTTTCCAGTTTTGAACGGAAGATATTTCCTTTTTCACCATAGCCCTCTATGGGCTTCCAAATATCCCTTTGCCAATTCCACAAGAACAGCCTTAGCGAAAGGCTTCTTGAAGGGAAAGATGTAACTCTGTGAGATGAATTAACAGAACACAGAACAGTTTCTCAGAAAGATTCTTTCCAGTTTTGAACGGAAGATATTTCCTTTTTCACCATAGCCCTCTATGGGCTTCCAAATATCCCTTTGCCAATTCCACAAGAACAGCCTTAGCGAAAGGCTTCTTGAAGGGAAAGATGTAACTCTGTGAGATGAATTAACCGAACACAGAGCAGTTTCTCAGAAAGCTTCTTTCCAGTTTTGAACGGAAGATATTTCCTTTTAGACCATAGCCCTCTATGGGCTTCCAAATATCCCTTTGCCAATTCCAGAAGAACAGCCTTAGCGAAAGGCTTTTTGAAGGGAAAGATGTAACTCTGTGAGATGAATTAACAGAACACAGAGCAGTTTCTCAGAAAGTTTCTTTCAAGTTTTGAACGGAAGATATTTCCTTTTTCACCATAGCCCTCTATGGGCTTCCAAATATCCCTTTGCCAATTGCACAAGAATAGCCTTAGTGAAAGGCTTCTTGAAGGGAAAGATGTAGCTCTGTGAGATGAATTAACAGAACACGGAGCAGTTTCTTACAAAGCTTGTTTCCAGTTTTGAACGGAAGATATTTCCTTTTTCACCATAGCCCTCTATGGGCTTCCAAATATCCCTTTGCCAATTCCACAAGAACAGCCTTAGCGAAAGGCTTCTTGAAGGGAAAGATGTAACTCTGTGAGATGAATTTACAGAACACAGAGCAGTTTCTCAGAAAGCTTCTTTCCAGTTTTGAACGGAACATATTTCCTTTTTCACCATAGCCCTCTATGGGCTTCCAAATATCTTTTTGCCAATTCCACAAGAACAGCCTTAGCGAAAGGCTTCTTGAAGAGAAAGATGTAACTCCGTGAGATGAATTAACAGAACACAGAACAGTTTCTCAGAAAGCTTCTTTCCAGTTTTGAACAGAAGATATTTCCTTTTTCACCATAGCCCTCTATGGGCTTCCAAATATCCCTTTGCCAATTCCACAAGAACAGCCTTAGCGAAAGACTTCTTGAAGGGAAAGATGTAACTCTGTGAGATGAATTAACAGAACACAGAACAGTTTCTCAGAAAGATTCTTTCCAGTTTTGAACGGAAGATATTTCCTTTTTCACCATAGCCCTCTATGGGCTTCCAAATATCCCTTTGCCAATTCCACAAGAACAGCCTTAGCGAAAGGCTTCTTGAAGGGAAAGATGTAACTCTGTGAGACGAATTAACAGAACTCAGAGCAGTTTCTCAGAAAGCTTCTTTCCAGTTTTGAACGGAAGATATTTCCTTTTTCACCATAGCCCTCTATGGGCTTCCAAATATCCCTTTGCCAATTCCACAAGAACAGCCTTAGTGAAAGGCTTCTTGAATTGAAAGATGTAGCTCTGTGAGATGAATTAACAGAACCCGGAGCAGTTTCCTACAAAGCTTGTTTCCAGTTTTGAACGGAAGATATTTCCTTTTACACCATAGCCCTCTATGGGCTTCCAAATATCCCTATGCCAATTCCACAAGAACAGCCTTAGCGAAAGGCTTTTTGAAGTGAAAGATGTAACTCAGTGAGATGAATTAACAGAACACAGAGCAGTTTCTCAGAAAGCTTCTTTCCAGTTTTGAACGGAAGATATTTCCTTTTTCACCATAGCCCTCTATGGGCTTCCAAATATCCCTTTGCCAATTCCACAAGAATAGCCTTAGTGAAAGGCTTCCTGAAGGGAAAGATGTAACTCTGTGAGATGAATTAACAGAACACGGAGCAGTTTCTACAAACCTTGTTTCCAGTTTTGAACGGAAGACATTTCCTTTTTCACCATAGCCCTCTATGGGCTTCCAAATATCCCTTTGCGAAATGCACAAGAACAGCCTTAGCGAAAGGCTTCTTGAAGGGAAAGATGTAACTCTGTGAGATGAATTAACAGAACACAGAGCAGTTTCTCAGAAAGCTTCTTTCCAGTTTTGAACGGAAGATATTTCCTTTTTCACCATAGCCCTCTATGGGCTTCCAAATATCCCTTTGCCAATTGCACAAGAACAGCCTTAGCGAAAGGCTTCTTGAAGGGAAAGATGTAACTCTGTGAGATGAATTAACAGAACACAGAGCAGTTTCTCAGAAAGATTCTTTCCAGTTTTGAACGGAAGATATTTCCTTTTTCACCATAGCCCTCTAGGGGCTTCCAAATATCCCTTTGCCAATTCCACAAGAACAGCCTTAGCGAAAGGCTTCTTGAAGGGAAAGATGTAACTCTGTGTGATGAATGAAAAGAACACAGAGCAGTTTCTCAGAAAGCTTCTTTCCAGTTTTGAACGGAAGATATTTCCTTTTTCACCATAGCCCTCTATGGGCTTCCAAATATCCCTTTGCCAATTCCACAAGAACAGCCTTAGCGAAAGGCTTCTTGAAGGGAAAGATGTAACTCTGTGAGATGAATTAACAGAACACAGAGCAGTTTCTCAGAAAGCTTCTTTCCAGTTTGGAACTGAAGATATTTCCTTTTTCAACATAGCCCCCTATGGGCTTCCAAATATCCCTTTGCCAATTCCACAAGAACAGCCTTAGCGAAAGGCTTCTGGAAGGGAAAGATGCAACTCTGCGAGATGAATTAACAGAACACAGAGCAGATTCTCAGAAAGCTTCTTTCCAGTTTTGAACGGAAGATATTTCCTTTTTCACCATAGCCCTCTATGGGCTTCCAAATATCCCTTTGCCAATTCCACAAGAACAGCCTTAGCGAAAGACTTCTTGAAGTGAAAGATGTAACTCTGTGTGATGAATGAACAGAACACAGAGCAGTTTCTCAGAAAGATTCTTTCCAGTTATGAACGGAAGATATTTCCTTTTTCACCATAGCCCTCTATGGGCTTCCAAATATCCCTTTGCCAATTCCACAAGAACAGCCTTAGCGAAAGGCTTTTTGAAGGGAAAGATGTAACTCTGTGAGATGAATTAACAGAACACAGAGCAGTTTCTCAGAAAGTTTCTTTCAAGTTTTGAACGGAAGATATTTCCTTTTTCACCATAGCCCTCTATGGGCTTCCAAATATCCCTTTGCCAATTGCACAAGAATAGCCTTAGTGAAAGGCTTCTTGAAGGGAAAGATGTAGCTCTGTGAGATGAATTAACAGAACACGGAGCAGTTTCTTACAAAGCTTGTTTCCAGTTTTGAACGGAAGATATTTCCTTTTTCACCATAGCCCTCTATGGGCTTCCAAATATCCCTTTGCCAATTCCACAAGAACAGCCTTAGCGAAAGGCTTCTTGAAGGGAAAGATGTAACGCTGTGAGATGAATTTACAGAACACAGAGCAGTTTCTCAGAAAGCTTCTTTCCAGTTTTGAACGGAACATATTTCCTTTTTCACCGTAGCCCTCTATGGGCTTCCAAATATCTTTTTGCCAATTCCACAAGAACAGCCTTAGCGAAAGGCTTCTTGAAGAGAAAGATGTAACTCCGTGAGATGAATTAACAGAACACAGAACAGTTTCTCAGAAAGCTTCTTTCCAGTTTTGAACGGAAGATATTTCCTTTTTCACCATAGCCCTCTATGGGCTTCCAAATATCCCTTTGCCAATTCCACAAGAACAGCCTTAGCGAAAGACTTCTTGAAGGGAAAGATGTAACTCTGTGAGATGAATTAACAGAACACAGAGCAGATTCTCAGAAAGATTCTTTCCAGTTTTGAACGGAAGATATTTCCGTTTTCACCATAGCCCTCTATGGGCTTCCAAATATCCCTTTGCCAATTCCACAAGAACAGCCTTAGCGAAAGGCTTCTTGAAGGGAAAGATGTAACTCTGTGAGACGAATTAACAGAACTCAGAGCAGTTTCTCAGAAAGCTTCTTTCCAGTTTTGAACGGAAGATATTTCCTTTTTCACCATAGCCCTCTATGGGCTTCCAAATATCCCTTTGCCAATTCCACAAGAACAGCCTTAGCGAAAGACTTCTTGAAGGGAAAGATGTAACTCTGTGAGATGAATTAACAGAACACAGAGCAGTTTCTCAGAAAGTTTCTTTCCAGTTTTGAACGGAAGATATTTCCTTTTTCACCATAGCCCTCTATGGGCTTCCAAATATCCCTTTGCCAATTCCACAAGAACAGCCTTAGTGAAAGGCTTCTTGAATTGAAAGATGTAGCTCTGTGAGATGAATTAACAGAACACGGAGCAGTTTCCTACAAAGCTTGTTTCCAGTTTTGAACGGAAGATATTTCCTTTTACACCATAGCCCTCTATGGGCTTCCAAATATCCCTATGCCAATTCCACAAGAACAGCCTTAGCGAAAGGCTTTTTGAAGGGAAAGATGTAACTCAGTGAGATGAATTAACAGAACACAGAGCAGTTTCTCAGAAAGCTTCTTTCCAGTTTTGAACGGAAGATATTTCCTTTTTCACCAAAGCCCTCTATGGGCTTCCAAATATCCCTTTGCCAATTCCACAAGAATAGCCTTAGTGAAAGACTTCCTGAAGGGAAAGATGTAACTCTGTGAGATGAATTAACAGAACACGGAGCAGTTTCTACAAACCTTGTTTCCAGTTTTGAACGGAAGACATTTCCTTTTTCACCATAGCCCTCTACGGGCTTCCAAATATCCCTTTGCGAAATCCACAAGAACAGCCTTAACGAAAGGCTTCTTGAAGGGAAAGATGTAACTCTGTGAGATGAATTAACAGAACACAGAGCAGTTTCTGAGAAAGCTTCTTTCCAGTTTTGAACGGAAGATATTTCCTTTTTCACCATAGCCCTCTATGGGCTTCCAAATATCCCTTTGCCAATTGCACAAGAACAAACTTAGCGAAAGGCTTCTTGAAGGGAAAGATGTAACTCTGTGAGATGAATTAACAGAACACAGAGCAGTTTCTCAGAAAGCTTCTTTCCAGTTTTGAACGGAAGATATTTCCTTTTTCACCATAGCCCTCTATGGGCTTCCAAATATCCCTTTGCCAATTCCACAAGAACAGCCTTAGAGAAAGGCTTCTTGAAGGGAAAGATGTAACTCTGTGTGATGAATGAAAAGAACACAGAGCAGTTTCTCAGAAAGCTTCTTTCCAGTTTTGAACGGAAGATATTTCCTTTTTCACCATAGCCCTCTATGGGCTTCCAAATATCCCTTTGCCAATTCCACAAGAACAGCCTTAGCGAAAGGCTTCTTGAAGGGAAAGATGTAACTCTGTGAGATGAATTAACAGAACACAGAGCAGTTTCTCAGAAAGCTTCTTTCCAGTTTTGAACGGAAAATATTTGCTTTTTCACCATAGCCCTCTATGGGCTTCCAAATATCCCTTTGCCAATTCCACAAGAACAGCCTTAGGGAAAGGCTTCTTGAAGGAAAAGATGTAACTCTGTGAGATGAATTAACAGAACACAGAGCAGTTTCTCAAAAGGCTTGTTTCCAGTTTTCAACGGAAGATATTTCCTTTTTCACCATAGCCCTCTATGGGCTTCCAAATATCCCTTTGCCAATTCCACAAGAACAGCCTTAGCGAAAGGCTTCTTGAAGGGAAAGATGTAACTCTGTGAGACGAAATAACAGAACTCAGAGCAGTTTCTCAGAAAGCTTCTTTCCAGTTTTGAACGGAAGATATTTCCTTTTTCACCACAGCCCCCTATGGGCTTCCAAATATCCCTTTGCCAATTCCACAAGAACAGCCTTAGCGAAAGGCTTCTTGGAGGGAAAGATGTAACTCTGTGAGATGAATTAACAGAACTCAGAGCAGTTTCTCAGAAAGCTTCTTTCCAGTTTTGAACGGAAGTTATTTCCTTTTTCACCATAGCCCTCTATGGGCTTCCAAATATCCCTTTGCCAATTCCACAAGAACAGTCTTAGCGAAAGGCTTCTTGAAGGGAAAGATGTAACTCTGTGAGATGAATTAACAGAACACAGAGCAGTTTCTCAGAAAGCTTCTTTCCAGTTTTGAACGGAAGATATTTCCTTTTTCACCATAGCCCTCTATGGGCTTCCAAATATCCCTTTTCCAATTCCACAAGAACAGTCTTAGCGAAAGGCTTCTTGAAGGGAAAGATGTAACTCTGTGAGATGAATTAACAGAACACAGAACAGTTTCTCAGAAAGCTTCTTTCCAGTTTTGAACGAAAGATATTTTCTTTTTCACCATAGCCCTCTATGGGCTTCCAAATATCCCTTTGCCAATTCCACAAGAAGAGCCTTAGCGAAAGAATTCTTGAAGGGAAAGATGTAACTCTGTGAGATGAATTAACAGAACACAGAGCAGTTTCTCAGAAAGTTTCTTTCCAGTTTTGAACGGAAGATATTTCCTTTTTCACCATAGCCCTCTATGGGCTTCCAAATATCCCTTTGCCAATTCCACAAGAACAGCCTTAGTGAAAGGCTTCTTGAATTGAAAGGTGTAGCTCTGTGAGATGAATTAACAGAACACGGAGCAGTTTCCTACAAAGCTTGTTTCCAGTTTTGAACGGAAGATATTTCCTTTTACACCATAGCCCTCTATGGGCTTCCAAATATCCCTATGCCAATTCCACAAGAACAGCCTTAGCGAAAGGCTTTTTGAAGGGAAAGATGTAACTCAGTGAGATGAATTAACAGAACACAGAGCAGTTTCTCAGAAAGTTTCTTTCCAGTTTTGAACGGAAGATATTTCCTTTTTCACCATAGCCCTCTATGGGCTGCCAAATATCCCTTTGCCAATTCCACAAGAATAGCCTTAGTGAAAGGCTTCCTGAAGGGAAAGATGTAACTCTGTGAGATGAATTAACAGAACACAGAGCAGTTTCTTACAAACCTTGTTTCCAGTTTTGAACGGAAGATATTTCCTTTTTCACCATAGCCCTCTAAGGGCTTCCAAATATCCCTTTAACAATTCCACAAGAACAGCCTTAGCGAAAGGCTTCTTGAAGGGAAAGATGTAACTCTGTGAGATGAATTAACAGAACACAGAGCAGTTTCTCAGAAAGCTTCTTTCCAGTTTTGAACGGAAGATATTTCCTTTTTCACCATAGCCCTCTATGGGCTTCCAAATATCCCTTTGCCAATTGCACAAGAACAGCCTTAGCGAAAGGCTTCTTGAAGGGAAAGATGTAACTCTGTGAGATGAATTAACAGAACACAGAGCAGTTTCTCAGAAAGATTCTTTCCAGTTTTGAACGGAAGATATTTCCTTTTTCACCATAGCCCTCTAGGGGCTTCCAAATATCCATTTGCCAATTCCACAAGAACAGCCTTAGCGAAAGGCTTCTTGAAGGGAAAGATGTAACTCTGTGTGATGAATGAAAAGAACACAGAGCAGTTTCTCAGAAAGCTTCTTTCCAGTTTTGAACGGAAGATATTTCCTTTTTCACCATAGCCCTCTATGGGCTTCCAAATATCCCTTTGCCAATTCCACAAGAACAGCCTTAGCGAAAGGCTTCTTGAAGGGAAAGGTGTAACTCTGTGAGATGAATTAACAGAACACAGAGCAGTTTCTCAGAAAGCTTCTTTCCAGTTTGGAACTGAAGATATTTCCTTTTTCAACATAGCCCCCTAAGGGCTTCCAAATATCCCTTTGCCAATTCCACAAGAACAGCCTTAGCGAAAGGCTTCTTGAAGGGAAAGATGCAACTCTGTGAGATGAATTAACAGAACACAGAGCAGATTCTCAGAAAGCTTCTTTCCAGTTTTGAACGGAAGATATTTCCCTTTTCTCCCAAGCCCTCTATGGGCTTCCAAATATCCCTTTGCCAATTCCAGAAGAACAGCCTTAGCGAAAGACTTCTTGAAGGGAAAGATGTAACTCTGTGTGATGAATGAACAGAACACAGAGCAGTTTCTCAGAAAGCTTCTTTCCAGTTATGAACGGAAGATATTTCCTTTTTCACCATAGCCCTCTATGGGCTTCCAAATATCCCTATGCCAATTCCACAAGAACAGCCTTAGCGAAAGGCTTTTTGAAGGGAAAGATGTAACTCAGTGAGATGAATTAACAGAACACAGAGCAGTTTCTCAGAAAGCTTCTTTCCAGTTTTGAACGGAAGATATTTCCTTTTTCACCATAGCCCTCTATGGGCTTCCAAATATCCCTTTGCCAATTCCACAAGAACAGCCTTAGCGAAAGGCTTCTTGAAGGGAAAGATGCAACTCTGTGAGATGAATTAACAGAACACAGAGCAGATTCTCAGAAAGCTTCTTTCCAGTTATGAACGGAAGATATTTCCTTTTTCACCATAGCCCTCTATGGGCTTCCAAATATCCCTTTGCCAATTCCACAAGAACAGCCTTAGCGAAAGACTTTTTGAAGGGAAAGATGTAACTCTGTGTGATGAATGAACAGAACACTGAGCAGTTTCTCAGAAAGCTTCTTTCCAGTTTTGAACGGAAGATATTTCCTTTTTCACCATAGCCCTCTATGGGCTTCCAAATATCCCTTTGCCAATTCCACAAGAACAGCCTTAGCGAAAGGCTTCTTGAAGAGAAAGATGTAACTCTGTGAGATGAATTAACAGAACACAGAACAGTTTCTCAGAAAGCTTCTTTCCAGTTTTGAACGAAAGATATTTTCTTTTTCACCATAGCCCTCTATGGGCTTCCAAATATCCCTTTGCGAATTCCACAAGAACAGCCTTAGTGAAAGGCTTCTTGAATTGAATGGTGTAGCTCTGTGAGATGAATTAACAGAACACGGAGCAGTTTCCTACAAAGCTTGTTTCCAGTTTTAAACGGAAGATATTTCCTTTTACACCATAGCCCTTTATGGGCTTCCAAATATCCCTATGCCAATTCCACAAGAACAGCCTTAGCGAAAGGCTTTTTGAAGGGAAAGATGTAACTCAGTGAGATGAATTAACAGAACACAGAGCAGTTTCTCAGAAAGCTACTTTACAGTTTTGAACGGAAGATATTTCCTTTTTCACCATAGCCCTCTATGGGCTGCCAAATATCCCTTTGCCAATTCCACAAGAATAGCCTTAGTGAAAGGCTTCCTGAAGGGAAAGATGTAACTCTGTGAGATGAATTAACAGAACACGGAGCAGTTTCTTACAAACCTTGTTTCCAGTTTTGAACGGAAGATATTTCCTTTTTCACCATAGCCCCTTATGTGCCTCCAAATATCCCTTTGCCAATTCCACAAGAACAGGCTTAGCGAAAGGCTTCTTGGAGGGAAAGATGTAACTCTGTGAGATGAATTAACAGAACTCAGAGCAGTTTCTCAGAAAACTTCTTTCCAGTTTTGAACGGAAGTTATTTCCTTTTTCACCATAGCCCTCTATGGGCTTCCAAATATCCCTTTGCCAATTCCACAAGAACAGCCTTAGCGAAAGGCTTCTTGAAGGGAAAGATGTATCTCTGTGAGATGAATTAACAGAACACAGAGCAGTTTCTCAGAAAGCTTCTTTCCAGTTTTGAACGGAAGATATTTCCTTTTTCACCATAGCCCTCTATGGGCTTCCAAATATCCCTTTGCCAATTCCACAAGAACAGCCTTAGCGAAAGGCTTCTTGAAGGGAAAGATGCAACTCTGTGAGATGAATTAACAGAACACAGATCAGATTCTCAGAAAGCTTCTTTCCAGTTTTGAACGAAAGATACTTCCTTTTTCACCATAGCCCTCTCTGGGCTTCCAAATATCCCTTTGCCAATTCCACAAGAATAGCCTTAGTGAAAGGCTTCTTGAAGGGAAAGATGTAGCTCTGTGAGATGAATTAACAGAACACGGAGCAGTTTCTTACAAAGCTTGTTTCCAGTTTTGAACGGAAGATGTTTCCTTTTTCACCATAACCCTCTATGGGCTTCCAAATATCCCTTTGCCAATTCCACAAGAACAGCCTTAGCGAAAGGCTTCTTGAAGGGAAAGATGTAACTCTGTGAGATGAATTTACAGAACACAGAGCAGTTTCTCAGAAAGCTTCTTTCCAGTTTTGAACGGAAGATATTTCCTTTTTCACCATAGCCCTCTATGGGCTTCCAAATATCTCTTTGTCAATTCCACAAGAACAGCCTTAGCGAAAGGCTTCTTGAAGAGAAAGATGTAACTCTGTGAGATGAATTAACAGAACACAGAACAGTTTCTCAGAAAGCTTCTTTCCAGTTTTGAACGGAAGATATTTCCTTTTTCACCATAGCCCTCTATTGGCTTCCAAATATCCCTTTGCCAATTCCAGAAGAACAGCCTTAGCGAAAGACTTCTTTAAGGGAAAGATGTAACTCTGTGAGATGAATTAACAGAACACAGAGCAGTTTCTCAGAAAGCTTCTTTCCAGTTTTGAACGGAAGATATTTCCTTTTTCACCATAGCCCTCTAAGGGCTTCCAAATATCCCTTTGCCAATTCCACAAGAACAGCCTTAGCGAAAGGCTTCTTGAAGGGAAAGATGTAACTCTGTGAGATGAATTAACAGACCACAGAGCAGTTTCTCAGAAAGCTTCTTTCCAGTTTTGAACGGAAGATATTTCCTTTTTCACCATAGCCCTCTATGGGCTTCCAAATATCCCTTTGCCAATTCCACAAGAACAGCCTTAGCGAAAGGCTTCTTGAAGGGAAAGATGTATCTCTGTGAGATGAATTAACAGAACACAGAGCAGTTTCTCAGAAAGCTTCTTTCCAGTTTTGAACGGAAGATATTTCCTTTTTCACCATAGCCCTCTATGGGCTTCCAAATATCCCTTTGCCAATTCCACAAGAACAGCCTTAGCGAAAGGCTTCTTGAAGGGAAAGATGCAACTCTGTGAGATGAATTAACAGAACACAGAGCAGATTCTCAGAAAGCTTCTTTCCAGTTATGAACGGAAGATATTTCCTTTTTCACCATAGCCCTCTATGGGCTTCCAAATATCCCTTTGCCAATTCCACAAGAACAGCCTTAGCGAAAGACTTCTTGAAGGGAAAGATGTAACTCTGTGTGATGAATGAACAGAACACTGAGCAGTTTCTCAGAAAGCTTCTTTCCAGTTTTGAACGGAAGATATTTCCTTTTTCACCAAAGCCCTCTATGGGCTTCCAAATATCCCTTTGCCAATTCCACAAGAACAGCCTTAGCGAAAGGCTTCTTGAAGAGAAAGATGTAACTCTGTGAGACGAATTAACAGAACTCAGAGCAGTTTCTCAGAAAGCTTCTTTCCAGTTTTGAACGGAAGATATTTCCTTTTTCACCACAGCCCCCTATGGGCTTCCAAATATCCCTTTGCCAATTCCACAAGAACAGCCTTAGCGAAAGGCTTCTTGGAGGGAAAGATGTAACTCTGTGAGATGAATTAACAGAACTCAGAGCAGTTTCTCAGAAAGCTTCTTTCCAGTTTTGAACGGAAGTTATTTCCTTTTTCACCATAGCCCTCTATGGGCTTCCAAATATCCCTTTGCCAATTCCACAAGAACAGTCTTAGCGAAAGGCTTCTTGAAGGGAAAGATGTAACTCTGTGAGATGAATTAACAGAACACAGAGCAGTTTCTCAGAAAGCTTCTTTCCAGTTTTGAACGGAAGATATTTCCTTTTTCACCATAGCCCTCTATGGGCTTCCAAATATCCCTTTTCCAATTCCACAAGAACAGTCTTAGCGAAAGGCTTCTTGAAGGGAAAGATGTAACTCTGTGAGATGAATTAACAGAACACAGAACAGTTTCTCAGAAAGCTTCTTTCCAGTTTTGAACGAAAGATATTTTCTTTTTCACCATAGCCCTCTAAGGGCTTCCAAATATCCCTTTGCCAATTCCACAAGAAGAGCCTTAGCGAAAGAATTCTTGAAGGGAAAGATGTAACTCTGTGAGATGAATTAACAGAACACAGAGCAGTTTCTCAGAAAGTTTCTTTCCAGTTTTGAACGGAAGTATTTCCTTTTTCACCATAGCCCTCTATGGGCTTCCAAATATCCCTTTGCCAATTCCACAAGAACAGCCTTAGTGAAAGGCTTCTTGAATTGAAAGGTGTAGCTCTGTGAGATGAATTAACAGAACACGGAGCAGTTTCCTACAAAGCTTGTTTCCAGTTTTGAACGGAAGATATTTCCTTTTACACCATAGCCCTCTATGGGCTTCCAAATATCCCTATGCCAATTCCACAAGAACAGCCTTAGCGAAAGGCTTTTTGAAGGGAAAGATGTAACTCAGTGAGATGAATTAACAGAACACAGAGCAGTTTCTCAGAAAGCTTCTTTCCAGTTTTGAACGGAAGATATTTCCTTTTTCACCATAGCCCTCTATGGGCTGCCAAATATCCCTTTGCGAAATCCACAAGAACAGCCTTAGCGAAAGGCTTCTTGAAGGGAAAGATGTAACTCTGTGAGATGAATTAACAGAACACAGAGCAGTTTCTCAGAAAGCTTCTTTCCAGTTTTGAACGGAAGATATTTCCTTTTTCACCATAGCCCTCTATGGGCTTCCAAATATCCCTTTGCCAATTGCACAAGAACAGCCTTAGCGAAAGGCTTCTTGAAGGGAAAGATGTAACTCTGTGAGATGAATTAACAGAACACAGAGCAGTTTCTCAGAAAGATTCTTTCCAGTTTTGAACGGAAGATATTTCCTTTTTCACCATAGCCCTCTAGGGGCTTCCAAATATCCCTTTGCCAATTCCACAAGAACAGCCTTAGCGAAAGGCTTCTTGAAGGGAAAGATGTAACTCTGTGTGATGAATGAAAAGAACACAGAGCAGTTTCTCAGAAAGCTTCTTTCCAGTTTTGAACGGAAGATATTTCCTTTTTCACCATAGCCCTCTATGGGCTTCCAAATATCCCTTTGCCAATTCCAAAAGAACAGCCTTAGCGAAAGGCTTCTTGAAGGGAAAGATGTAACCCTGTGAGATGAATTAACAGAACACAGAGCAGTTTCTCAGAAAGCTTCTTTCCAGTTTGGAACTGAAGATATTTCCTTTTTCAACATAGCCCCCTAAGGGCTTCCAAATATCCCTTTGCCAATTCCACAAGAACAGCCTTAGCGAAAGGCTTCTTGAAGGGAAAGATGCAACTCTGTGAGATGAATTAACAGAACACAGAGCAGATTCTCAGAAAGCTTCTTTCCAGTTTTGAACGGAAGATATTTCCTTTTTCACCCAAGCCCTCTATGGGTTTCCAAATATCCCTTTGCCAATTCCAGAAGAACAGCCTTAGCGAAAGACTTCTTGAAGGGAAAGATGTAACTCTGTGTGATGAATGAACAGAACACAGAGCAGTTTCTCAGAAAGCTTCTTTCCAGTTATGAACGGAAGATATTTCCTTTTTCACCATAGCCCTCTATGGGCTTCCAAATATCCCTATGCCAATTCCACAAGAACAGCCTTAGCGAAAGGCTTTTTGAAGGGAAAGATGTAACTCAGTGAGAGGAATTAACAGAACACAGAGCAGTTTCTCAGAAAGCTTCTTTCCAGTTTTGAACGGAAGATATTTCCTTTTTCACCATAGCCCTCTATGGGCTTCCAAATATCCCTTTGCCAATTCCACAAGAACAGCCTTAGGGAAAGGCTTCTTGAAGGAAAAGATGTAACTCTGTGAGATGAATTAACAGAACACAGAGCAGTTTCTCAAAAGGCTTGTTTCCAGTTTTCAACGGAAGATATTTCCTTTTTCACCATAGCCCTCTATGGGCTTCCAAATATCCCTTTGCCAATTCCACAAGAACAGCCTTAGCGAAAGGCTTCTTGAAGGGAAAGATGTAACTCTGTGAGACGAATTAACAGTACTCAGAGCAGTTTCTCAGAAAGCTTCTTTCCAGTTTTGAACGGAAGATATTTCCTTTTTCACCATAGCCCCCTATGGGCCTCCAAATATCCCTTTGCCAATTCCACAAGAACAGCCTTAGCGAAAGGCTTCTTGGAGGGAAAGATGTAACTCTGTGAGATGAATTAACAGAACTCAGAGCAGTTTCTCAGAAAGCTTCTTTCCAGTTTTGAACGGAAGTTATTTCCTTTTTCACCATAGCCCTCTATGGGCTTCCAAATATCCCTTTGCCAATTCCACAAGAACAGCCTTAGTGAAAGGCTTCTTGAAGGGAAAGATATAACTCTGTGAGATGAATTAACAGAACACAGAGCAGTTTCTCAGAAAGCTTCTTTCCAGTTTTGAACGGAAGATATTTCCTTTTTCACCATAGCCCTCTATGGGCTTCCAAATATCCCTTTGCCAATTCCACAAGCACAGCCTTAGCGAAAGGCTTCTTGAAGGGAAAGATGTATCTCTGTGAGATGAATTAACAGAACACAGAGCAGTTTCTCAGAAAGCTTCTTTCCAGTTTTGAACGGAAGATATTTGCTTTTTCACCATAGCCCTCTATGGGCTTCCAAATATCCCGTTGCCAATTCCACAAGAACAGCCTTAGCGAAAGGCTTCTTGAAGGGAAAGATGCAACTCTGTGAGGTGAATTAACAGAACACAGATCAGATTCTCAGAAAGCTTCTTTCCAGTTTTGAACGAAAGATACTTCCTTTTTCACCATAGCCCTCTATGGGCTTCCAAATATCCCTTTGCCAATTGCACAAGAAGAGCCTTAGTGAAAGGCTTCTTGAAGGGAAAGATGTAGCTCTGTGAGATGAATTAACAGAACACGGAGCAGTTTCTTACAAAGCTTGTTTCCAGTTTTGAACGGAAGATGTTTCCTTTTTCACCATAGCCCTCTATGGGCTTCCAAATATCCCTTTGCCAATTCCACAAGAACAGCCTTAGCGAAAGGCTTCTTGAAGGGAAAGATGTAACTCTGTGAGATGAATTTACGGAACACAGAGCAGTTTCTCAGAAAGCTTCTTTCCAGTTTTGAACGGAAGATATTTCCTTTTTCACCATAGCCCTCTATGGGCTTCCAAATATCTCTTTGTCAATTCCACAAGAACAGCCTTAGCGAAAGGCTTCTTGAAGGGAAAGATGTAACTCTGTGAGATGAATTAACAGAACACAGAACAGTTTCTCAGAAAGCTTCTTTCCAGTTTTGAACGGAAGATATTTCCTTTTTCACCATAGCCCTCTATGGGCTTCCAAATATCCCTTTGCCAATTCCACAAGAACAGCCTTAGCGAAAGGCTTCTTGAAGGGAAAGATGCAACTCTGTGAGATGAATTAACAGAACACAGAGCAGATTCTCAGAAAGCTTCTTTCCAGTTTTGAACGAAAGATATTTCCTTTTTCACCATAGCCCTCTATGGGCTTCCAAATATCCCTTTGCCAATTCCACAAGAACAGCCTTAGCGAAAGACTTCTTGAAGGGAAAGATGTAACTCTGTGTGATGAATGAACAGAACACTGAGCAGTTTCTCAGAAAGCTTCTTTCCAGTTTTGAACGGAAGATATTTCCTTTTTCACCATAGCCCTCTATGGGCTTCCAAATATCCGTTTGCCAATTCCACAAGAACAGCCTTAGCGAAAGGCTTCTTGAAGAGAAAGATGTAACTCTGTGAGACGAATTAACAGAACTCAGAGCAGTTTCTCAGAAAGCTTCTTTCCAGTTTTGAACGGAAGATATTTCCTTTTTCACCACAGCCCCCTATGGGCTTCCAAATATCCCTTTGCCAATTCCACAAGAACAGCCTTAGCGAAAGGCTTCTTGGAGGGAAAGATGTAACTCTGTGAGATGAATTAACAGAACTCAGAGCAGTTTCTCAGAAAGCTTCTTTCCAGTTTTGAACGGAAGTTATTTCCTTTTTCACCGTAGCCCTCTATGGGCTTCCAAATATCCCTTTGCCAATTCCACAAGAACAGTCTTAGCGAAAGGCTTCTTGAAGGGAAAGATGTAACTCTGTGAGATGAATTAACAGAACACAGAGCAGTTTCTCAGAAAGCTTCTTTCCAGTTTTGAACGGAAGATATTTCCTTTTTCACCATAGCCCTCTATGGGCTTCCAAATATCCCTTTTCCAATTCCACAAGAACAGTCTTAGCGAAAGGCTTCTTGAAGGGAAAGATGTAACTCTGTGAGATGAATTAACAGAACACAGAACAGTTTCTCAGAAAGCTTCTTTCCAGTTTTGAACGAAAGATATTTTCTTTTTCACCATAGCCCTCTATGGGCTTCCAAATATCCCTTTGCCAATTCCACAAGAAGAGCATTAGCGAAAGAATTCTTGAAGGGAAAGATGTAACTCTGTGAGATGAATTAACAGAACACAGAGCAGTTTCTCAGAAAGTTTCTTTCCAGTTTTGAACGGAAGATATTTCCTTTTTCACCGTAGCCCTCTATGGGCTTCCAAATATCCCTTTGCCAATTCCACAAGAACAGCCTTAGTGAAAGGCTTCTTGAATTGAAAGATGTAGCTCTGTGAGATGAATTAACAGAACACGGAGCAGTTTCCTACAAAGCTTGTTTCCAGTTTTGAACGGAAGATATTTCCTTTTACACCATAGCCCTCTATGGGCTTCCAAATATCCCTATGCCAATTCCACAAGAACAGCCTTAGCGAAAGGCTTTTTGAAGGGAAAGATGTAACTCAGTGAGATGAATTAACAGAACACAGAGCAGTTTCTCAGAAAGCTTCTTTCCAGTTTTGAACGGAAGATATTTCCTTTTTCACGATAGCCCTCTAAGGGCTTCCAAATATTCCTTTGCCAATTCCACAAGAACAGCCTTAGCGAAAGGCTTCTTGAAGCGAAAGATGTAACTCTGTGAGATGAATTAACAGAACACAGAGCAGTTTCTCAGAAAGCTTCTTTCCAGTTTTGAAGGGAAGTTATTTCCTTTTTCACCATAGCCCTCTATGGGCTTCCAAATATCCCTTTGCCAATTCCACAAGAACAGCCTTAGCGAAAGGCTTCTTGAAGGGAAAGATGTAACTCTGTGAGATGAATTAACAGAACACCGAGCAGTTTCTCAAAAGGCTTGTTTCCAGTTTTCAACGGAAGATATTTCCTTTTTCACCATAGCCCTCTATGGGCTTACAAATATCCCTTTGCCAATTGCACAAGAACAGCCTTATCGAAAGGCTTCTTGAAGAGAAAGATGTAACTCTGTGAGATGAATTAACAGACCACAGAGCAGTTTCTCAGAAAGCTTCTTTCCCGTTTTGAACGGAAGATATTTCCTTTTTCACTATAGCCCTCTATGGGCTTCCAAATATCCCTTTGCCAATTCCACAAGAATAGCCTTAGTGAAAGGCTTCCTGAAGGGAAAGATGTAACTCTGTGAGATGAATTAAAAGAACACGGAGCAGTTTCTTACAAACCTTGTTTCCAGTTTTGAACGGAAGATATTTCCTTTTTCACCATAGCCCTCTATGGGCTTCCAAATATCCCTTTGCGAAATCCACAAGAACAGCCTTAGCGAAAGGCTTCTTGAAGGGAAAGATGTAACTCTGTGAGATGAATTAACAGAACACAGAGCAGTTTCTCAGAAAGCTTCTTTCCAGTTTTGAACGGAAGATATTTCCTTTTTCACCATAGCCCTCTATGGGCTTCCAAATATCCCTTTGCCAATTGCACAACAACAGCCTTAGCGAAAGGCTTCTTGAAGGGAAAGATGTAACTCTGTGAGATGAATTAACAGAACACAGAGCAGTTTCTCAGAAAGATTCTTTCCAGTTTTGAACGGAAGATATTTCCTTTTTCACCATAGCCCTCTAGGGGCTTCCAAATATCCTTTTGCCAATTCCACAAGAACAGCCTTAGCGAAAGGCTTCTTGAAGGGAAAGATGTAACTCTGTGTGATGAATGAAAAGAACACAGAGCAGATTCTCAGAAAGCTTCTTTCCAGTTTTGAACGGAAGATATTTCCTTTTTCACCATAGCCCTCTATGGGCTTCCAAATATCCCTTTGCCAATTTCACAAGAACAGCCTTAGCGAAAGGCTTCTTGAAGGGAAAGATGTAACTCTGTGAGATGAATTAACAGAACACAGAGCAGTTTCTCAGAAAGCTTCTTTCCAGTTTGGAACTGAAGATATTTCCTTTTTCAACATAGCCCCCTATGGGCTTCCAAATATCCCTTTGCCAATTCCACAAAAACAGCCTTAGCGAAAGGCTTCTTGAAGGGAAAGATGCAACTCTGTGAGATGAATTAACAGAACACAGAGCAGATTCTCAGAAAGCTTCTTTCCAGTTTTGAACGGAAGATATTTCCTTTTTCACCCAAGCCCTCTATGGGCTTCCAAATATCCCTTTGCCCATTCCACAATAACAGCCTTAGCGAAAGACTTCTTGAAGGGAAAGATGTAACTCTGTGTGATGAATGAACAGAACACAGAGCAGTTTCTCAGAAAGCTTCTTTCCAGTTTTGAACGGAAGATATTTCCTTTTTCACCATAGCCCTCTATGGGCTTCCAAATATCCCTATGCCAATTCCACAAGAACAGCCTTAGCGAAAGGCTTTTTGAAGGGAAAGATGTAACTCAGTGAGATGAATTAACAGAACACAGAGCAGTTTCTCAGAAAGCTTCTTTCCAGTTTTGAACGGAAGATATTTCCTTTTTCAAAATAGCCCTCTATGGGCTTCCAAATATCCCTTTTCTAATTCCACAAGAACAGCCTTAGGGAAAGGCTTCTTGAAGGAAAAGATGTAACTCTGTGAGATGAATTAACAGAACACAGAGCAGTTTCTCAAAAGGCTTGTTTCCAGTTTTCAACGGAAGATATTTCCTTTTTCACCATAGCCCTCTATGGGCTTCCAAATATCCCTTTGCCAATTCCACAAGAACAGCCTTAGCGAAAGGCTTCTTGAAGGGAAAGATGTAACTGTGTGAGACGAATTAACATAACTCAGAGAAGTTTCTCAGAAAGCTTCTTTCCAGTTTTGAAGGGAAGATATTTCCTTTTTCACCATAGCCCCCTATGGGCCTCCAAATATCCCTTTGCCAATTCCACAAGAACAGCCTTAGCGAAAGGCTTCTTGGAGGGAAAGATGTAACTCTGTGAGATGAATTAACAGAACTTAGGGCAGTTTCTCAGAAAGCTTCTTTCCAGTTTTGAACGGAAGATATTTCCTTTTTCACCATAGCCCTCTATGGGCTTCCAAATATCCCTTTGCCAATTCCACAAGAACAGTCTTAGCGAAAGGCTTCTTGAAGGGAAAGATGTAACTCTGTGAGATGAATTTACAGAACACAGAGCAGTTTCTCAGAAAGCTTCTTTCCAGTTTTGAACGGAAGATATTTCCTTTTTCACCATAGCCCTCTATGGGCTTCCAAATATCTCTTTGCCAATTCCACAAGAACAGCCTTAGCGAAAGGCTTCTTGTAGAGAAAGATGTAACTCTGTGAGATGAATTAACAGAACACAGAACAGTTTCTCAGAAAGCTTCTTTCCAGTTTTGAACGGAAGATATTTCCTTTTTCACCATAGCCCTCTATGGGCTTCCAAATATCCCTTTGCCAATTCCACAGGAACAGCCTTAGCGAAAGACTTCTTGAAGGGAAAGATGTAACTCTGTGAGATGAATTAACAGAACAATGAGCAGTTTCTCAGAAAGCTTCTTTCCAGTTTTGAACGGAAGATATTTCCTTTTTCACCATAGCACTCTATGGGCTTCCAAATATCCCTTTGCCAATTCCACAAGAACAGCCTTAGCGAAAGGCTTCTTGAAGGGAAAGATGTAACTCTGTGAGATGACTTAACAGAACACAGAGCAGTTTCTCAAAAGGCTTGTTTCCAGTTTTCAACGGAAGATATTTCCTTTTTCACCATAGCCCTCTATGGGCTTCCAAATATCCCTTTGCCAATTCCACAAGAACAGCCTTAGCGAAAGGCTTCTTGGAGGGAAAGATGTAACTCTGTGAGATGAATTAACAGAACTCAGAGCAGTTTCTCAGAAAGCTTCTTTCCAGTTTTGAACGGAAGTTATTTCCTTTTTCACCATAGCCCTCTATGGGCTTCCAAATATCCCTTTGCCAATTCCACAAGAACAGCCTTAGTGAAAGGCTTCTTGAAGGGAAAGATATAACTCTGTGAGATGAATTAACAGAACACAGAGCAGTTTCTCAGAAAGCTTCTTTCCAGTTTTGAACGGAAGATATTTCCTTTTTCACCATAGCCCTCTATGGGCTTCCAAATATCCCTTTGCCAATTCCACAAGAACAGTCTTAGCGAAAGGCTTCTTGAAGGGAAAGATGTAACTCTGTGAGATGAATTAACAGAACACAGAACAGTTTCTCAGAAAGCTTCTTTCCAGTTTTGAACGGAAGATATTTTCTTTTTCACCATAGCCCTCTATGGGCTTCCAAATATCCCTTTGCCAATTCCACAAGAACAGCCTTAGCGAAAGACTTCTTGAAGGGAAAGATGTAACTCTGTGAGATGAATTAACAGAACACAGAGCAGTTTCTCAGAAAGCTTCTTTCCAGTTTTGAACGGAAGATATTTCCTTTTTCACCATAGCCCTCTATGGGCTTCCAAATATCCCTTTGCCAATTCCACAAGAACAGCCTTAGGGAAAGGCTTCTTGAAGGGAAAGATGTAACTCTGTGAGATGAATTAACAGACCACAGAGCAGTTTCTCAGAAAGCTTCTTTCCAGTTTTGAACGGAAGATATTTCCGTTTTCACCATAGCCCTCTATGGGCTTCCAAATATCCCTTTGCCAATTCCACAAGAACAGCCTTAGCGAAAGGCTTCTTGAAGGGAAAGATGTATCTCTGTGAGATGAATTAACAGAACACAGAGCAGTTTCTCAGAAAGCTTCTTTCCAGTTTTGAACGGAAGATATTTCCTTTTTCACCATAGCCCTCTATGGGCTTCCAAATATCCCTTTGCCAATTTCACAAGAACAGCCTTAGCGAAAGGCTTCTTGAAGGGAAAGATGCAACTCTGTGAGATGAATTAACAGAACACAGAGCAGATTCTCAGAAAGCTTCTTTCCAGTTTTGAACGAAAGATATTTCCTTTTTCACCATAGCCCTCTATGGGCTTCCAAATATCCCTTTGCCATTTCCACAAGAACAGCCTTAGCGAAAGACTTCTTGAAGGGAAAGATGTAACTCTGTGTGATGAATGAACAGAACACTGAGCAGTTTCTCAGAAAGCTTCTTTCCAGTTTTGAACGGAAGATATTTCCTTTTTCACCATAGCCCTCTATGGGCTTCCAAATATCCCTTTGCCAATTCCACAAGAACAGCCTTAGTGAAAGGCTTCTTGAAGGGAACGATGTAACTCTGTGAGATGAATTAACAGAACACAGAGCAGTTTCTCAGAAAGCTTCTTTCCAGTTTTGAACGGAAGATATTTCCTTTTTCACCATAGCCCTCTATGGGCTTCCAAATATCCCTTTGCCAATTCCACAAGAACAGTCTTAGCGAAAGGCTTCTTGAAGGGAAAGATGTAACTCTGTGAGATGAATTAACAGAACACAGAGCAGTTTCTCAGAAAGCTTCTTTCCAGTTTTGAACGGAAGATATTTCCTTTTTCACCATAGCCCTCTATGGGCTTCCAAATATCTCTTTGCCAATTCCACAAGAAGAGCCTTAGCGAAAGGCTTCTTGAAGAGAAAGATGTAACTCTGTGAGATGAATTAACAGAACACAGAACAGTTTCTCCGAAAGCTTCTTTCCAGTTTTGAACGGAAGATATTTCCTTTTTCACCATAGCCCACTATGGGCTTCCAAATATCCCTTTGCCAATTCCACAGGAACAGCCTTAGCGAAAGACTTCTTGAAGGGAAAGATGTAACTCTGTGAGATGAATTAACAGAACACAGAGCAGTTTCTCAGAAAGCTTCTTTCCAGTTTTGAACGGAAGATATTTCCTTTTTCACCATAGCACTCTATGGGCTTCCAAATATCCCTTTGCCAATTCCACAAGAACAGCCTTAGCGAAAGGCTTCTTGAAGGGAAAGATGTAACTCTGTGAGATGAATTAACAGAACACAGAGCAGTTTCTCAAAAGGCTTGTTTCCAGTGTTCAACGGAAGATATTTCCTTTTTCACCATAGCCCTCTATGGGCTTCCAAATATCCCTTTGCCAATTCCACAAGAACAGCCTTAGCGAAAGGCTTCTTGAAGGGAAAGATGTAACTCTGTGAGACGAATTAACAGAACTCAGAGCAGTTTCTCAGAAAGCTTCTTTCCAGTTTTGAACGGAAGATATTTCCTTTTTCACCATAGCCCTCTATGGGCTTCCAAATATCCCTTTGCCAATTCCACAAGAACAGCCTTAGCGAAAGGCTTCTTGGAGGGAAAGATGTAACTCTGTGAGATGAATTAACAGAACTCAGAGCAGTTTCTCAAAAGGCTTGTTTCCAGTTTTGAACGGAAGTTATTTCCTTTTTCACCATAGCCCTCTATTGGCTTCCAAATATCCCTTTGCCAATTCCACAAGAACAGCCTTAGTGAAAGGCTTCTTGAAGGGAAAGATATAACTCTGTGAGATGAATTAACAGAACACAGAGCAGTTTCTCAGAAAGCTTCTTTCCAGTTTTGAACGGAAGATATTTCCTTTTTCACCATAGCCCTCTATGGGCTTCCAAATATCCCTTTGCCAATTCCACAAGAACAGTCTTAGCGAAAGGCTTCTTGAAGGGAAAGATGTAACTCTGTGAGATGAATTAACAAAACACAGAACAGTTTCTCAGAAAGCTTCTTTCCAGTTTTGAACGGAAGATATTTTCTTTTTCACCATTGCCCTCTATGGGCTTCCAAATATCCCTTTGCCAATTCCACAAGAACAGCCTTAGCGAAAGACTTCTTGAAGGGAAAGATGTAACTCTGTGAGATGAATTACCAGAACACAGAGCAGTTTCTCAGAAAGCTTCTTTCCAGTTTTGAACGGAAGATATTTCCTTTTTCACCATAGCCCTCTATGGGCTTCCAAATATCCCTTTGCCAATTCCACAAGAACAGCCTTAGGGAAAGGCTTCTTGAAGGGAAAGATGTAACTCTGTGAGATGAATTAACAGACCACAGAGCAGTTTCTCAGAAAGCTTCTTTCCAATTTTGAACGGAAGATATTTCCTTTTTCACCATAGCCCTCTATGGGCTTCCAAATATCCCTTTGCCAATTCCTCAAGAACAGCCTTAGCGAAAGGATTCTTGAAGGGAAAGATGTATCTCTGTGAGATGAATTAACAGAACACAGAGCAGTTTCTCAGAAAGCTTCTTTCCAGTTTTGAACGGAAGATATTTCCTTTTTCACCATAGCCCTCTATGGGCTTCCAAATATCCCTTTGCCAATTCCACAAGAACAGCCTTAGCGAAAGGCTTCTTGAAGGGAAAGATGCAACTCTGTGAGATGAATTAACAGAACACAGAGCAGATTCTCAGAAAGCTTCTTTCCAGTTTTGAACGAAAGATATTTCCTTTTTCACCATAGCCCTCTATGGGCTTCCAAATATCCCTTTGCCAATTCCACAAGAACAGCCTTAGCGAAAGACTTCTTGAAGGGAAAGATGTAACTCTGTGTGATGAATGAACAGAACACTGAGCAGTTTCTCAGAAAGCTTCTTTCCAGTTTTGAACGGAAGATATTTCCTTTTTCAAGATAGCCCTCTATGGGATTCCAAATATCCCTTTGCCAATTCCACAAGAACAGCCTTAGTGAAAGGCTTCTTGAAGGGAACGATGTAACTCTGTGAGATGAATTAACAGAACACAGAGCAGTTTCTCAGAAAGCTTCTTTCCAGTTTTGAACGGAAGGTATTTCCTTTTTCACCATAGCCCTCTATGGGCTTTCCAAATATCCCTTTGCCAATTCCACAAGAACAGTCTTAGCGAAAGGCTTCTTGAAGGGAAAGATGTAACTCTGTGAGATGAATTTACAGAACACAGAGCAGTTTCTCAGAAAGCTTCTTTCCAGTTTTGAACGGAAGATATTTCCTTTTTCACCATAGCCCTCTATGGGCTTCCAAATATCTCTTTGCCAATTCCACAAGAACAGCCTTAGCGAAAGGCTTCTTGAAGAGAAAGATGTAACTCTGTGAGATGAATTAACAGAACACAGAACAGTTTCTCAGAAAGCTTCTTTCCAGTTTTGAACGGAAGATATTTCCTTTTTCACCATAGCCCTCTATGGGCTTCCAAATATCCCTTTGCCAATTCCACAGGAACAGCCTTAGCGAAAGACTTCTTGAAGGGAAAGATGTAACTCTGTGAGATGAATTAACAGAACACAGAGCTGTTTCTCAGAAAGCTTCTTTCCAGTTTTGAACGGAAGATATTTCCTTTTACACCATAGCACTCTATGGGCTTCCAAATATCCCTTTGCCAATTCCACAAGAACAGCCTTAGCGAAAGGCTTCTTGAAGGGAAAGATGTAACTCTGTGAGATGAATTAACAGAACACAGAGCAGTTTCTCAAAAGGCATGTTTCCAGTTTTCAACGGAAGATATTTCCTTTTTCACCATAGCCCTCTATGGGCTTCCAAATATCCCTTTGCCAATTCCACAAGAACAGCCTTAGCGAAAGGCTTCTTGAAGGGAAAGATGTAACTCTGTGAGACGAATTAACAGAACTCAGAGCAGTTTCTCAGAAAGCTTCTTTCCAGTTTTGAACGGAAGATATTTCCTTTTTCACCATAGCCCTCTATGGGCTTCCAAATATCCCTTTGCCAATTCCACAAGAACAGCCTTAGCGAAAGGCTTCTTGGAGGGAAAGATGTAACTCTGTGAGATGAATTAACAGAACTCAGAGCAGTTTCTCAGAAAGCTTCTTTCCAGTTTTGAACGGAAGTTATTTCCTTTTTCACCATAGCCCTCTATGGGCTTCCAAATATCCCTTTGCCAATTCCACAAGAACAGCCTTAGTGAAAGGCTTCTTGAAGGGAAAGATATAACTCTGTGAGATGAATTAACAGAACACAGAGCAGTTTCTCAGAAAGCTTCTTTCCAGTTTTGAACGGAAGATATTTCCTTTTTCACCATAGCCCTCTATGGGCTTCCAAATATCCCTTTGCCAATTCCACAAGAACAGTCTTAGCGAAAGGCTTCTTGAAGGGAAAGATGTAACTCTGTGAGATGAATTAAAAGAACACAGAACAGTTTTTCAGAAAGCTTCTTTCCAGTTTTGAACGGAAGATATTTTCTTTTTCACCATAGCCCTCTATGGGCTTCCAAATATCCCTTTGCCAATTCCACAAGAACAGCCTTAGCGAAAGACTTCTTGAAGGGAAAGATGTAACTCTGTGAGATGACTTAACAGAACACAGAGCAGTTTCTCAGAAAGTTTCTTTCAATTTTTGAACGGAAGATATTTCCTTTTTCACCATAGCCCTCTATGGGCTTCCAAATATCCCTTTGCCAATTGCACAAGAATAGCCTTAGTGAAAGGCTTCTTGAAGGGAAAGATGTAGCTCAGTGAGATGAATTAACAGAACACGGAGCAGTTTCTTACAAAGCTTGTTTCCAGTTTTGAACGGAAGATGTTTAATTTTTCACCATAGCCCTCTATGGGCTTCCAAATATCCCTTTGCCAATTCCACAAGAACAGCCTTAGCGAAAGGCTTCTTGAAGGGAAAGATGTAACTCTGTGAGATGAATTTACAGAACACAGAGCAGTTTCTCAGAAAGCTTCTTTCCAGTTTTGAACGGAAGATATTTCCTTTTTCACCATAGCCCTCTTTGGGCTTCCAAATATCTCTTTGTCAATTCCACAAGAACAGCCTTAGCGAAAGGCTACTTGAAGAGAAAGATGTAACTGTGTGAGATGAATTAACAGAACACAGAACAGTTTCTCAGAAAGCTTCTTTCCAGTTTTGAACGGAAGATATTTCCTTTTTCACCATAGCCCTCTATGGGCTTCCAAATATCCCTTTGCCAATTCCAGAAGAACAGCCTTAGCGAAAGACTTCTTGAAGGGAAAGATGTAACTCTGTGAGATGAATTAACAGAACACAGAGCAGTTTCTCAGAAAGCTTCTTTCCAGTTTTGAACGGAAGATATTTCCTTTTTCACCATAGCCCTCTATGGGCTTCCAAATATCCCTTTGCCAATTCCACAAGAACAGCCTTAGGGAAAGGCTTCTTGAAGGGAAAGATGTAACTCTGTGAGATGAATTAACAGACCACAGAGCAGTTTCTCAGAAAGCTTCTTTCCAGTTTTGAACGGAAGATATTTCCTTTTTCACCATAGCCCTCTATGGGCTTCCAAATATCCCTTTGCCAATTCCACAAGAACAGCCTTAGCGAAAGGCTTCTTGAAGGGAAAGATGTATCTCTGTGAGATGAATTAACAGAACACAGAGCAGTTTCTCAGAAAGCTTCTTTCCAGTTTTGAACGGAAGATATTTCCTTTTTCACTATGGCCCTCTATGGGCTTCCAAATATCCCTTTGCCAATTCCACAAGAATAGCCTTAGCGAAAGACTTCTTGAAGGGTAAGATGTAACTCTGTGAGATGCATTAGTAGAACACAGAGCAGATTCTCAGAAAGCTTCTTTCCAGTTTTGAACGGAAGATATTTCCTTTTTCACCATAGCCCTCTATGGGCTTCCAAATATCCCTTTGCCAATTCCACAAGAACAGCCTTAGCGAAAGGCTTCTTGAAGGGAAAGATGTAACTCTGTGAGATGAATTAACAGAACACAGAGCAGTTTCTCAGAAAGCTTCTTTCCAGTTTTGAACGGAAGATATTTCCTTTTTCACCATAGCCCTCTATGGGCTTCCAAATATCCCTTTGCCAATTCCACAAGAACAGCCTTAGCGAAAGGCTTCTTGAAGGGAAAGATGTAACTCTGTGAGATGAATGAACAGAACACAGAGCAGTTTCTCAGAAAGCTTCTTTCCAGTTTTGAACGGAAGATATTTCCTTTTACACCATAGCCCTCTATGGGCTTCCAAATATCCCTTTGCCAATTCCACAAGAACAGCCTTATCGAAAGGCTTCTTGAAGAGAAAGATGTAACTCTGTGAGATGAATTAACAGAACAAAGAAAAGTTTCTCAGAAAGCGTCTTTCCAGTTTTGAACGGAAGATATTTCCTTTTTCACTATAGCCCTCTATAGGCTTCCAAATATCCCTTTGCCAATTCCACAAGAATAGCCTTAGCGAAAGACTTCGTGAAGGGTAAGATGTAACTCTGTGAGATGAATTAACAGAACACAGAACAGTTTCTCAGAAAGCTTCTTTCCAGTTTTGAACGGAAGATATTTCCTTTTTCACCATAGCCCTCTATGGGCTTCCAAATATCAATTTGCCAATTCCACAAGAACAGCCTTAGCGAAAGGCTTCTTGAAGGGAAAGATGTAACTCTGTGAGATGAATTAACAGACCACAGAGCAGTTTCTCAGAAAGCTTCTTTCCCGTTTTGAACGGAAGATATTTCCTTTTTCACCATATCCCTCTATGGGCGTCCAAATATCCCTTTGCCAATTCCACAAGAACAGCCTTAGCGAAAGGCTTCTTGAAGGGAAAGATGTAACTCTGTGAGATGAATTAACAGAACACAGAGCAGTTTCTCAGAAAGCTTCTTTCCAGTTTTGAACGGAAGATATTTCCTTTTTCACCATAGCCCTCTATGGGCTTCCAAATATCCCTTTGCCAATTCCACAAGAACAGCCTTAGCGAAAGGCTTCTTGAAGGGAAAGATGTAACTCTGTGAGATGAATTAAGAGAAGACAGAGCAGTTTCTCAGAAAGCTTCTTTCCAGTTTTGAACGGAAGATATTTCCTTTTTCAACATAGCCCCCTATGGGCTTCCAAATATCCCTTTGCCAATTCCACAAGAACAGCCTTAGCGAAAGGCTTCTTGAAGGGAAAGATGAAACTCTGTGAGATGAATTAACAGAACACAGAGCAGATTCTCAGAAAGCTTCTTTCCAGTTTTGAACGGAAGATATTTCCTTTTTCACCATAGCCCTCTATGGGCTTCCAAATATCCCTTTGCCAATTCCACAAGAACAGCCTTAGCGAAAGACTTCTTGAAGGGAAAGATGTAACTCTGTGTGATGAATGAACAGAACACAGAGCAGTTTCTCAGAAAGCTTCTTTCCAGTTATGAACGGAAGATATTTCCTTTTTCACCATAGCCCTCTATGGGCTTCCAAATATCCGTTTGCCAATTCCACAAGAACAGCCTTAGCGAAAGGCTTTTTGAAGGGAAAGATGTAACTCAGTGAGATGAATTAACAGAACACAGAGCAGTTTCTCAGAAAGCTTCTTTCCAGTTTTGAACGGAAGATATTTCCTTTTTCACCATAGCCCTCTATGGGCTTCCAAATGTCCCTTTGCCAATTCCACAAGAATAGCCTTAATGAAAGGCTTCCTGAAGGGAAAGATGTAACTCTGTGAGATGAATTAACAGAACACGGAGCAGTTTCTTACAAACCTTGTTTCCAGTTTTGAACGGAAGATATTTCCTTTTTCACCATAGCCCTCTATGGGCTTCCAAATATCCCTTTGCGAAATCCACAAGAACAGCCTTAGCGAAAGGCTTCTTGAAGGGAAAGATGTACCTCTGTGAGATGAATTAACAGAACACAGAGCAGTTTCTCAGAAAGCTTCTTTCCAGTTTTGAACGGAAGATATTTCCTTTTTCACCATAGCCCTATATGGGCTTCCAAATATCCCTTTGCCAATTGCACAAGAACAGCCTTAGCGAAAGGCTTCTTGGAGGGAAAGATATAACTCTGTGAGATGAATTAACAGAACTCAGAGCAGTTTCTCAGAAACCTTCTTTCCAGTTTTGAACGGAAGTTATTTCCTTTTTCACCATAGCCCTCTATGGGCTTCCAAATATCCCTTTGCCAATTCCACAAGAACAGCCTTAGTGAAAGGCTTCTTGAAGGGAAAGATATAACTCTGTGAGATGAATTAACAGAACACAGAGCAGTTTCTCAGAAAGCTTCTTTCCAGTTTTGAACGGAAGATATTTCCTTTTTCACCATAGCCCTCTATGGGCTTCCAAATATCCCTTTGCCAATTCCACAAGAACAGTCTTAGCGAAAGGCTTCTTGAAGGGAAAGATGTAACTCTGTGAGATGAATTAACAGAACACAGAACAGTTTCTCAGAAAGCTTCTTTCCAGTTTTGAACGGAAGATATTTTCTTTTTCACCATAGCCCTCTATGGGCTTCCAAATATCCCTTTGCCAATTCCACAAGAACAGCCTTAGCGAAAGACTTCTTGAAGGGAAAGATGTAACTCTGTGAGATGAATTTACAGAACACAGAGCAGTTTCTCAGAAAGCTTCTTTCCAGTTTTGAACGGAAGATATTTCCTTTTTCACCATAGCCCTCTATGGGCTTCCAAATATCTCTTTGTCAATTCCACAAGAACAGCCTTAGCGAAAGGCTACTTGAAGAGAAAGATGTAACTCTGTGAGATGAATTAACAGAACACAGAACAGTTTCTCAGAAAGCTTCTTTCCAGTTTTGAACGGAAGATATTTCCTTTTTCACCATAGCCCTCTATGGGCTTCCAAATATCCCTTTGCCAATTCCAGAAGAACAGCCTTAGCGAAAGACTTCTTGAAGGGAAAGATGTAACTCTGTGAGATGAATTAACAGAACACAGAGCAGTTTCTCAGAAAGCTTCTTTCCAGTTTTGAACGGAAGATATTTCCTTTTTCACCATAGCCCTCTAAGGGCTTCCAAATATCCCTTTGCCAATTCCTCAAGAACAGCCTTAGGGAAAGGCTTCTTGAAGGGAAAGATGTAACTCTGTGAGATGAATTAACAGACCACAGAGCAGTTTCTCAGAAAGCTTCTTTCCAGTTTTGAACGGAAGATATTTCCTTTTTCCCCATAGCCCTCTATGGGCTTCCAAATATCCCTTTGCCAATTCCACAAGAACAGCCTTAACGAAAGGCTTCTTGAAGGGAAAGATGTATCTCTGTGAGATGAATTAACAGAACACAGAGCAGTTTCTCAGAAAGCTTCTTTCCAGTTTTGAACGGAAGATATTTCCTTTTTCACCGTAGCCCTCTATGGGCTTCCAAATATCCCTTTGCCAATTCCACAAGAACAGCCTTAGCGAAAGGCTTCTTGAAGGGAAAGATGCAACTCTGTGAGATGAATTAACAGAACACAGAGCAGATTCTCAGAAAGCTTCTTTCCAGTTTTGAACGAAAGATATTTCCTTTTTCACCATAGCCCTCTATGGGCATCCAAATATCCCTTTGCCAATTCCACAAGAACAGCCTTAGCGAAAGACTTCTTGAAGGGAAAGATGTAACTCTGTGTGATGAATGAACAGAACACTGAGCAGTTTCTCAGAAAGCTTCTTTCCAGTTTTGAACGGAAGATATTTCCTTTTTCACCATAGCCCTCTAAGGGCTTCCAAATATCCCTTTGCCAATTCCACAAGAACAGCCTTAGTGAAAGGCTTCTTGAAGGGAACGATGTAACTCTGTGAGATGAATTAACAGAACACAGAGCAGTTTCTCAGAAAGCTTCTCTCCAGTTTTGAACGGAAGATATTTCCTTTTTCACCATAGCCCTCTATGGGCTTCCAAATATCCCTTTGCCAATTCCACAAGAACAGCCTTAGCGAAAGGCTTCTTGAAGGGAAAGATGTAACTCTGTGAGATGAATTAACAGAACACAGAGCAGTTTCTCAAAAGTCTTGTTTCCAGTTTTCAACGGAAGATATTTCCTTTTTCACCATAGCCCTCTATGGGCTTACAAATATCCCTTTGCCAATTCCACAAGAACAGCCTTATCGAAAGGCTTCTTGAACAGAAAGATGTAACTCTGTGAGATGAATTAACAGAACAAAGAACAGTTTCTCAGAAAGCTTCTTTCCAGTTTTGAACGGAAGATATTTCCTTTTTCACTATAGCCCTCTATAGGCTTCCAAATATCCCTTTGCCAATTCCACAAGAATAGCCTTAGCGAAAGACTTCGTGAAGGGTAAGATGTAACTCTGTGAGATGAATTAACAGAACACAGAACAGTTTCTCAGAAAGCTTCTTTCCAGTTTTGAACGGAAGATATTTCCTTTTTCACCATAGCCCTCTATGGGCTTCCAAATATCCCTTTGCCAATTCCACAAGAACAGCCTTAGCGAAAGGCTTCTTGAAGGGAAAGATGTAACTCTGTGAGATGAATTAACAGACCACAGAGCAGTTTCTCAGAAAGCTTCTTTCCCGTTTTGAACGGAAGATATTTCCTTTTTCACCATATCCCTCTATGGGCTTCCAAATATCCCTTTGCCAATTCCACAAGAACAGCCTTAGCGAAAGGCTTCTTGAAGGGAAAGATGCAACTCTGTGAGATGAATTAACAGAACACAGAGCAGATTCTCAGAAAGCTTCTTTCCAGTTTTGAACGGAAGATATTTCCTTTTTCACCATAGCCCTCTATGGGCTTCCAAATATCCCTTTGCCAATTCCACAAGAACAGCCTTAGCGAAAGACTTCTTGAAGGGAAAGATGTAACTCTGTGTGATGAATGAACAGAACACAGAGCAGTTTCTCAGAAAGCTTCTTTCCAGTTATGAACGGAAGATATTTCCTTTTTCACCATAGCCCTCTATGGGCTTCCAAATATCCGTTTGCCAATTCCACAAGAACAGCCTTAGCGAAAGGCTTTTTGAAGGGAAAGATGTAACTCAGTGAGATGAATTAACAGAACACAGAGCAGTTTCTCAGAAAGCTTCTTTCCAGTTTTGAACGGAAGATATTTCCTTTTTCACCATAGCCCTCTATGGGCTTCCAAATGTCCCTTTGCCAATTCCACAAGAATAGCCTTAATGAAAGGCTTCCTGAAGGGAAAGATGTAACTCTGTGAGATGAATTAACAGAACACGGAGCAGTTTCTTACAAACCTTGTTTCCAGTTTTGAACGGAAGATATTTCCTTTTTCACCATAGCCCTCTATGGGCTTCCAAATATCCCTTTGCCAATTCCACAAGAACATCCTTAGCGAAAGGCTTCTTGAAGGGAAAGATGTAACTCTGTGAGGTGAATTAACAGAACACAGAGCAGTTTCTCAGAAAGCTTCTTTCCAGTTTTGAACGGAAGATATTTCCTTTTTCACCATAGCCCTCTATGGGCTTCCAAATATCCCTTTGCCAATTCCACAAGAACAGCCTTATCGAAAGGCTTCTTGAAGAGAAAGATGTAACTCTGTGAGATGAATTAACAGAACACAGAACAGTTTCTCAGAAAGCTTCTTTCCAGTTTTGAACGGAAGATATTTCCTTTTTCACTATAGCCCTCTATGGGCTTCCAAATATCCCTTTGCCAATTCCACAAGAACAGCCTTAGCGAAAGGCTTCTTGAAGTGAAAGATGTAACTCTGTGAGACGAATTAACAGAACTCAGAGCAGTTTCTCAGAAAGCTTCTTTCCAGTTGTGAACGGAAGATATTTCCTTTTTCACCATAGCCCTCTATGGGCTTCCAAATATCCCTTTGCCAATTCCACAAGAACAGCCTTAGCGAAAGGCTTCTTGAAGGGAAAGATGTAACTCTGTGAGATGAATTAACAGAACTCAGAGCAGTTTCTCAGAAAGCTTCTTTCCAGTTTTGAACGGAAGTTATTTCCTTTTTCACCATAGCCCTCTATGGGCTTCCAAATATCCCTTTGCCAATTCCACAAGAACAGCCTTAGTGAAAGGCTTCTTGAAGGGAAAGATATAACTCTGTGAGATGAATTAACAGAACACAGAGCAGTTTCTCAGAAAGCTTCTTTCCAGTTTTGAACGGAAGATATTTCCTTTTTCACCATAGCCCTCTATGGGCTTCCAAATATCCCTTTGCCAATTCCACAAGAACAGTCTTAGCGAAAGGCTTCTTGAAGGGAAAGATGTAACTCTGTGAGATGAATTAACAGAACACAGAACAGTTTCTCAGAAAGCTTCTTTCCAGTTTTGAACGGAAGATATTTTCTTTTTCACCATAACCCTCTATGGGCTTCCAAATATCCCTTTGCCAATTCCACAAGAACAGCCTTAGCGAAAGACTTCTTGAAGGGAAAGATGTAACTCTGTGAGATGAATTAACAGAACACAGAGCAGTTTCTCAGAAAGTTTCTTTCAATTTTTGAACGGAAGATATTTCCTTTTTCACCATAGCCCTCTATGGGCTTCCAAATATCCCTTTGCCAATTGCACAAGAATAGCCTTAGTGAAAGGCTTCTTGAAGGGAAAGATGTAACTCTGTGAGATGAATTAACAGAACACGGAGCAGTTTCTTACATAGCTTGTTTCCACTTTTGAACGGAAGATGTTTCCTTTTTCACCATAGCCCTCTATGGGATTCCAAATATCCCTTTGCCAATTCCACAAGAACAGCCTTAGGGAAAGGCTTCTTGAAGGAAAGATGTAACTCTGTGAGATGAATTAACAGACCACAGAGCAGTTTCTCAGAAAGCTTCTTTCCAGTTTTGAACGGAAGATATTTCCTTTTTCACCATAGCCCTCTATGGGCTTCCAAATATCCCTTTGCCAATTCCACAAGAACAGTCTTAGCGAAAGGCTTCTTGAAGGGAAAGATGTAACTCTGTGAGATGAATTTACAGAACACAGAGCAGTTTCTCAGAAAGCTTCTTTCCAGTTTTGAACGGAAGATATTTCCTTTTTCACCATAGCCCTCTATGGGCTTCCAAATATCTCTTTGCCAATTCCACAAGAACAGCCTTAGCGAAAGGCTTCTTGAAGAGAAAGATGTAACTCTGTGAGATGAATTAACAGAACACAGAACAGTTTCTCAGAAATCTTCTTTCCAGTTTTGAAAGGAAGATATTTCCTTTTTCACCATAGCCCTCTATGGGCTTCCAAATATCCCTTTGCCAATTCCACAGGAACAGCCTTAGCGAAAGACTTCTTGAAGGGAAAGATGTAACTCTGTGAGATGAATTAACAGAACACAGAGCAGTTTCTCAGAAAGCTTCTTTCCAGTTTTGAACGGAAGATATTTCCTTTTTCACCATAGCCCTCTATGGGCTTCCAAATATCCCTTTGCCAATTCCACAAGAACAGCCTTAGCGAAAGGCTTCTTGAAGGGAAAGATGTAACTCTGTGAGATGAATTAACAGAACACAGAGCAGTTTCTCAAAAGGCTTGTTTCCAGTTTTCAACGGAAGATATTTCCTTTTTCACCATAGCCCTCTATGGGCTTCCAAATATCCCTTTGCCAATTCCACAAGAACAGCCTTAGCGAAAGGCTTCTTGAAGTGAAAGATGTAACTCTGTGAGACGAATTAACAGAACTCAGAGCAGATTCTCAGAAAGCTTCTTTCCAGTTTTGAACGGAAGATATTTCCTTTTTCACCATAGCCCTCTATGGGCTTCCAAATATCCCTTTGCCAATTCCACAAGAACAGCCTTAGCGAAAGGCTTCTTGAAGGGAAAGATGTAACTCTGTGAGATGAATTAACAGAACTCAGAGCAGTTTCTCAGAAAGCTTCTTTCCAGTTTTGAACGGAAGTTATTTCCTTTTTCACCATAGCCCTCTATGGGCTTCCAAATATCCCTTTGCCAATTCCACAAGAACAGCCTTAGTGAAAGGCTTCTTGAAGGGAAAGATATAACTCTGTGAGATGAATTAACAGAACACAGAGCAGTTTCTCAGAAAGCTTCTTTCCAGTTTTGAACGGAAGATATTTCCTTTTTCACCATAGCCCTCTATGGGCTTCCAAATATCCCTTTGCCAATTCCACAAGAACAGTCTTAGCGAATGGCTTCTTGAAGGGAAAGATGTAACTCTGTGAGATGAATTAACAGAACACAGAACAGTTTCTCAGAAAGCTTCTTTCCAGTTTTGAACGGAAGATATTTTCTTTTTCACCATAGCCCTCTATGGGCTTCCAAATATCCCTTTGCCAATTGCACAAGAATAGCCTTAGTGAAAGGCTTCTTGAAGGGAAAGATGTAACTCTGTGAGATGAATTAACAGAACACGGAGCAGTTTCTTACATAGCTTGTTTCCAGTTTTGAACGGAAGATGTTTCCTTTTTCACCATAGCCCTCTATGGGCTTCCAAATATCCCTTTGCCAATTCCACAAGAACAGCCTTAGCGAAAGGCTTCTTGAAGGGAAAGATGTAACTCTGTGAGATGAATTTACAGAACACAGAGCAGTTTCTCAGAAAGCTTCTTTCCAGTTTTGAACGGAAGATATTTCCTTTTTCACCATAGCCCTCTATGGGCTTCCAAATATCTCTTTGTCAATTCCACAAGAACAGCCTTAGCGAAAGGCTTCTTGAAGAGAAAGATGTAACTGTGTGAGATGAATTAACAGAACACAGAACAGTTTCTCAGAAAGCTTCTTTCCAGTTTTGAACGGAAGATATTTCCTTTTTCACCATAGCCCTCTATGGGCTTCCAAATATCCCTTTGCCAATTCCAGAAGAACAGACTTAGCGAAAGACTTCTTGAAGGGAAAGATGTAACTCTGTGAGATGAATTAACAGAACACAGAGCAGTTTCTCAGAAAGCTTCTTTCCAGTTTTGAACGGAAGATATTTCCTTTTTCACCATAGCCCTCTATGGGCTTCCAAATATCCCTTTGCCAATTCCACAAGAACAGCCTTAGGGAAAGGCTTCTTGAAGGGAAAGATGTAACTCTGTGAGATTAATTAACAGACCACAGAGCAGTTTCTCAGAAAGCTTCTTTCCAGTTTTGAACGGAAGATATTTCCTTTTTCACCATAGCCCTCTATGGGCTTCCAAATATCCCTTTGCCAATTCCACAAGAACAGCCTTAGCGAAAGGCTTCTAGAAGGGAAAGATGTATCTCTGTGAGATGAATTAACAGAACACAGAGCAGTTTCTCAGAAAGCTTCTTTCCAGTTTTGAACGGAAGATATTTCCTTTTTCACCATAGCCCTCTATGGGCTTCCAAATATGCCTTTGCCAATTCCACAAGAACAGCCTTAGCGAAAGGCTTCTTGAAGGGAAAGATGCAACTCTGTGAGATGAATTAACAGAACACAGAGCAGATTCTCAGAAAGCTTCTTTCCAGTTTTGAACGAAAGATATTTCCTTTTTCACCATAGCCCTCTATGGGCTTCCAAATATCCCTTTGCCAATTCCACAAGAACAGCCTTAGCGAAAGACTTCTTGAAGGGAAAGATGTAACTCTGTGTGATGAATGAACAGAACACTGAGCAGTTTCTCAGAAAGCTTCTTCCCAGTTTTGAACGGAAGATATTTCCTTTTTCACCATAGCCCTCTATGGGCTTCCAAATATCCCTTTGCCAATTCCACAAGAACAGCCGTAGCGAAAGGCTTCTTGAAGGGAACGATGTAACTCTGTGAGATGAATTAACAGAACACAGAGCAGTTTCTCAGAAAGCTTCTTTCCAGTTTTGAACGGAAGATATTTCCTTTTTCACGATAGCCCTCTAAGGGCTTCCAAATATTCCTTTGCCAATTCCACAAGAACAGCCTTAGCGAAAGGCTTCTTGAAGCGAAAGATGTAACTCTGTGAGATGAATTAACAGAACACAGAGCAGTTTCTCAAAAGGCTTGTTTCCAGTTTTCAACGGAAGATATTTCCTTTTTCACCATAGCCCTCTATGGGCTTACAAATATCCCTTTGCCAATTGCACAAGAACAGTCTTATCGAAAGGCTTCTTGAAGAGAAAGATGTAACTCTGTGAGATGAATTAACAGACCACAGAGCAGTTTCTCAGAAAGCTTCTTTCCCGTTTTGAACGGAAGATATTTCCTTTTTCACCATAGCCCTCTATGGGCTTCCAAATATCCCTTTGCCAATTCCACAAGAACAGCCTTAGCGAAAGGCTTCTTGAAGGGAAAGATGTAACTCTGTGAGATGAATTAGCAGAACACAGAGCAGATTCTCAGAAAGCTTCTTTCCAGTTTTGAAAGGAAGATGTTTCCTTTTTCAACATAGCCCTCTATGGGCTTCCAAATATCCCTTTGCCAATTCCACAAGAACAGCCTTAGCGAAAGGCTTCTTGAAGGGAAAGATGTAACTCTGTGAGATGAATTTACAGAACACAGAGCAGTTTCTCAGAAAGCTTCTTTCCAGTTTTGAACGGAAGATATTTCCTTTTTCACCATAGCCCTCTATGGGCTTCCAAATATCTCTTTGTCAATTCCACAAGAACAGCCTTAGCGAAAGGCTTCTTGAAGAGAAAGATGTAACTGTGTGAGATGAATTAACAGAACACAGAACAGATTCTCAGAAAGCTTCTTTCCAGTTTTGAACGGAAGATATTTCCTTTTTCACCATAGCCCTCTATGGGCTTCCAAATATCCCTTTGCCAATTCCAGAAGAACAGCCTTAGCGAAAGACTTCTTGAAGGGAAAGATGTAACTCTGTGAGATGAATTAACAGAACACAGAGCAGTTTCTCAGAAAGCTTCTTTCCAGTTTTGAACGGAAGATATTTCCTTTTTCACCATAGCCCTCTATGGGCTTCCAAATATCCCTTTGCCAATTCCACAAGAACAGCCTTAGGGAAAGGCTTCTTGAAGGAAAGATGTAACTCTGTGAGATGAATTAACAGACCACAGAGCAGTTTCTCAGAAAGCTTCTTTCCAGTTTTGAACGGAAGATATTTCCTTTTTCACCATAGCCCTCTATGGGCTTCCAAATATCCCTTTGCCAATTCCACAAGAACAGTCTTAGCGAAAGGCTTCTTGAAGGGAAAGATGTAACTCTGTGAGATGAATTTACAGAACACAGAGCAGTTTCTCAGAAAGCTTCTTTCCAGTTTTGAACGGAAGATATTTCCTTTTTCACCATAGCCCTCTATGGGCTTCCAAATATCTCTTTGCCAATTCCACAAGAACAGCCTTAGCGAAAGGCTTCTTGAAGAGAAAGATGTAACTCTGTGAGATGAATTAACAGAACACAGAACAGTTTCTCAGAAATCTTCTTTCCAGTTTTGAAAGGAAGATATTTCCTTTTTCACCATAGCCCTCTATGGGCTTCCAAATATCCCTTTGCCAATTCCACAGGAACAGCCTTAGCGAAAGACTTCTTGAAGGGAAAGATGTAACTCTGTGAGATGAATTAACAGAACACAGAGCAGTTTCTCAGAAAGCTTCTTTCCAGTTTTGAACGGAAGATATTTCCTTTTTCACCATAGCCCTCTATGGGCTTCCAAATATCCCTTTGCCAATTCCACAAGAACAGCCTTAGCGAAAGGCTTCTTGAAGGGAAAGATGTAACTCTGTGAGATGAATTAACAGAACACAGAGCAGTTTCTCAAAAGGCTTGTTTCCAGTTTTCAACGGAAGATATTTCCTTTTTCACCATAGCCCTCTATGGGCTTCCAAATATCCCTTTGCCAATTCCACAAGAACAGCCTTAGCGAAAGGCTTCTTGAAGTGAAAGATGTAACTCTGTGAGACGAATTAACAGAACTCAGAGCAGATTCTCAGAAAGCTTCTTTCCAGTTTTGAACGGAAGATATTTCCTTTTTCACCATAGCCCTCTATGGGCTTCCAAATATCCCTTTGCCAATTCCACAAGAACAGCCTTAGCGAAAGGCTTCTTGAAGGGAAAGATGTAACTCTGTGAGATGAATTAACAGAACTCAGAGCAGTTTCTCAGAAAGCTTCTTTCCAGTTTTGAACGGAAGTTATTTCCTTTTTCACCATAGCCCTCTATGGGCTTCCAAATATCCCTTTGCCAATTCCACAAGAACAGCCTTAGTGAAAGGCTTCTTGAAGGGAAAGATATAACTCTGTGAGATGAATTAACAGAACACAGAGCAGTTTCTCAGAAAGCTTCTTTCCAGTTTTGAACGGAAGATATTTCCTTTTTCACCATAGCCCTCTATGGGCTTCCAAATATCCCTTTGCCAATTCCACAAGAACAGTCTTAGCGAAAGGCTTCTTGAAGGGAAAGATGTAACTCTGTGAGATGAATTAACAGACCACAGAACAGTTTCTCAGAAAGCTTCTTTCCAGTTTTGAACGGAAGATATTTTCTTTTTCACCATAGCCCTCTATGGGCTTCCAAATATCCCTTTGCCAATTCCACAAGAACAGCCTTAGCGAAAGACTTCTTGAAGGGAAAGATGTAACTCTGTGAGATGAATTAACAGAACACAGAGCAGTTTCTCAGAAAGTTTCTTTCAATTTTTGAACGGAAGATATTTCCTTTTTCACCATAGCCCTCTATGGGCTTCCAAATATCCCTTTGCCAATTGCACAAGAATAGCCTTAGTGAAAGGCTTCTTGAAGGGAAAGATGTAACTCTGTGAGATGAATTAACAGAACACGGAGCAGTTTCATACATAGCTTGTTTCCAGTTTTGAACGGAAGATGTTTCCTTTTTCACCATAGCCCTCTATGGGCTTCCAAATATCCCTTTGCCAATTCCACAAGAACAGCCTTAGCGAAAGGCTTCTTGAAGGGAAAGATGCAACTCTGTGAGATGAATTAACAGAACACAGAGCAGATTCTCAGAAAGCTTCTTTCCAGTTTTGAACGAAAGATATTTCCTTTTTCACCATAGCCCTCTATGGGCTTCCAAATATCCCTTTGCCAATTCCACAAGAACAGCCTTAGCGAAAGACTTCTTGAAGGGAAAGATGTAACTCTGTGTGATGAATGAACAGAACACTGAGCAGTTTCTCAGAAAGCTACTTTCCAGTTTTGAACGGAAGATATTTCCTTTTTCACCATAGCCCTCTATGGGCTTCCAAATATCCCTTTGCCAATTCCACAAGAACAGCCTTAGTGAAAGGCTTCTTGAAGGGAACGATGTAACTCTGTGAGATGAATTAACAGAACACAGAGCAGTTTCTCAGAAAGCTTCTTTCCAGTTTTGAACGGAAGATATTTCCTTTTTCACCATAGCCCTCTATGGGCTTCCAAATATCCCTTTGCCAATTCCACAAGAACAGTCTTAGCGAAAGGCTTCTTGAAGGGAAAGATGTAACTCTGTGAGATGAATTTACAGAACACAGAGCAGTTTCTCAGAAAGCTTCTTTCCAGTTTTGAACGGAAGATATTTCCTTTTTCACCATAGCCCTCCATGGGCTTCCAAATATCTCTTTGCCAATTCCACAAGAACAGCCTTAGCGAAAGGCTTCTTGAAGAGAAAGATGTAACTCTGTGAGATGAATTAACAGAACACAGAACAGTTTCTCAGAAAGCTTCTTTCCAGTTTTGAACGGAAGATATTTTCTTTTTCACCATAGCCCTCTATGGGCTTCCAAATATCCCTTTGCCAATTCCACAAGAACAGCCTTAGCGAAAGACTTCTTGAAGGGAAAGATGTAACTCTGTGAGATGAATTAACAGAACACAGAGCAGTTTCTCAGAAAGCTTCTTTCCAGTTTTGAACGGAAGATATTTCCTTTTTCACCATAGCCCTCTATGGGCTTCCAAATATCCCTTTGCCAATTCCACAAGAACAGCCTTAGCGAAAGGCTTCTTGAAGGGAAAGATGTAACTCTGTGAGATGAATTAACAGAACACAGAGCAGTTTCTCAAAAGGCTTGTTTCCAGTTTTCAACGGAAGATATTTCCTTTTTCACCATAGCCCTCTATGGGCTTCCAAATATCCCTTTGCCAATTCCACAAGAACAGCCTTAGCGAAAGGCTTCTTGAAGTGAAAGATGTAACACTGTGAGACGAATTAACAGAACTCAGAGCAGTTTCTCAGAAAGCTTCTTTCCAGTTTTGAACGGAAGATATTTCCTTTTTCACCATAGCCCTCTATGGGCTTCCAAATATCCCTTTGCCAATTCCACAAGAACAGCCTTAGCGAAAGGCTTCTTGAAGGGAAAGATGTAACTCTGTGAGATGAATTAACAGAACTCAGAGCAGTTTCTCAGAAAGCTTCTTTCCAGTTTTGAACGGAAGTTATTTCCTTTTTCACCATAGCCCTCTATGGGCTTCCAAATATCCCTTTGCCAATTCCACAAGAACAGCCTTAGTGAAAGGCTTCTTGAAGGGAAAGATATAACTCTGTGAGATGAATTAACAGAACACAGAGCAGTTACTCAGAAAGCTTCTTTCCAGTTTTGAACGGAAGATATTTCCTTTTTCACCATAGCCCTCTATGGGCTTCCAAATATCCCTTTGCCAATTCCACAAGAACAGTCTTAGCGAATGGCTTCTTGAAGGGAAAGATGTAACTCTGTGAGATGAATTAACAGAACACAGAACAGTTTCTCAGAAAGCTTCTTTCCAGTTTTGAACGGAAGATATTTTCTTTTTCACCATAGCCCTCTATGGGCTTCCAAATATCCCTTTGCCAATTGCACAAGAATAGCCTTAGTGAAAGGCTTCTTGAAGGGAAAGATGTAACTCTGTGAGATGAATTAACAGAACACGGAGCAGTTTCTTACATAGCTTGTTTCCAGTTTTGAACGGAAGATGTTTCCTTTTTCACCATAGCCCTCTATGGGCTTCCAAATATCCCTTTGCCAATTCCACAAGAACAGCCTTAGCGAAAGGCTTCTTGAAGGGAAAGATGTAACTCTGTGAGATGAATTTACAGAACACAGAGCAGTTTCTCAGAAAGCTTCTTTCCAGTTTTGAACGGAAGATATTTCCTTTTTCACCATAGCCCTCTATGGGCTTCCAAATATCTCTTTGTCAATTCCACAAGAACAGCCTTAGCGAAAGGCTTCTTGAAGAGAAAGATGTAACTGTGTGAGATGAATTAACAGAACACAGAACAGTTTCTCAGAAAGCTTCTTTCCAGTTTTGAACGGAAGATATTTCCTTTTTCACCATAGCCCTCTATGGGCTTCCAAATATCCCTTTGCCAATTCCAGAAGAACAGACTTAGCGAAAGACTTCTTGAAGGGAAAGATGTAACTCTGTGAGATGAATTAACAGAACACAGAGCAGTTTCTCAGAAAGCTTCTTTCCAGTTTTGAACGGAAGATATTTCCTTTTTCACCATAGCCCTCTATGGGCTTCCAAATATCCCTTTGCCAATTCCACAAGAACAGCCTTAGGGAAAGGCTTCTTGAAGGGAAAGATGTAACTCTGTGAGATTAATTAACAGACCACAGAGCAGTTTCTCAGAAAGCTTCTTTCCAGTTTTGAACGGAAGATATTTCCTTTTTCACCATAGCCCTCTATGGGCTTCCAAATATCCCTTTGCCAATTCCACAAGAACAGCCTTAGCGAAAGGCTTCTAGAAGGGAAAGATGTATCTCTGTGAGATGAATTAACAGAACACAGAGCAGTTTCTCAGAAAGCTTCTTTCCAGTTTTGAACGGAAGATATTTCCTTTTTCACCATAGCCCTCTATGGGCTTCCAAATATGCCTTTGCCAATTCCACAAGAACAGCCTTAGCGAAAGGCTTCTTGAAGGGAAAGATGCAACTCTGTGAGATGAATTAACAGAACACAGAGCAGATTCTCAGAAAGCTTCTTTCCAGTTTTGAACGAAAGATATTTCCTTTTTCACCATAGCCCTCTATGGGCTTCCAAATATCCCTTTGCCAATTCCACAAGAACAGCCTTAGCGAAAGACTTCTTGAAGGGAAAGATGTAACTCTGTGTGATGAATGAACAGAACACTGAGCAGTTTCTCAGAAAGCTTCTTCCCAGTTTTGAACGGAAGATATTTCCTTTTTCACCATAGCCCTCTATGGGCTTCCAAATATCCCTTTGCCAATTCCACAAGAACAGCCGTAGCGAAAGGCTTCTTGAAGGGAACGATGTAACTCTGTGAGATGAATTAACAGAACACAGAGCAGTTTCTCAGAAAGCTTCTTTCCAGTTTTGAACGGAAGATATTTCCTTTTTCACGATAGCCCTCTAAGGGCTTCCAAATATTCCTTTGCCAATTCCACAAGAACAGCCTTAGCGAAAGGCTTCTTGAAGCGAAAGATGTAACTCTGTGAGATGAATTAACAGAACACAGAGCAGTTTCTCAAAAGGCTTGTTTCCAGTTTTCAACGGAAGATATTTCCTTTTTCACCATAGCCCTCTATGGGCTTACAAATATCCCTTTGCCAATTGCACAAGAACAGTCTTATCGAAAGGCTTCTTGAAGAGAAAGATGTAACTCTGTGAGATGAATTAACAGACCACAGAGCAGTTTCTCAGAAAGCTTCTTTCCCGTTTTGAACGGAAGATATTTCCTTTTTCACCATAGCCCTCTATGGGCTTCCAAATATCCCTTTGCCAATTCCACAAGAACAGCCTTAGCGAAAGGCTTCTTGAAGGGAAAGATGTAACTCTGTGAGATGAATTAGCAGAACACAGAGCAGATTCTCAGAAAGCTTCTTTCCAGTTTTGAAAGGAAGATGTTTCCTTTTTCAACATAGCCCTCTATGGGCTTCCAAATATCCCTTTGCCAATTCCACAAGAACAGCCTTAGCGAAAGGCTTCTTGAAGGGAAAGATGTAACTCTGTGAGATGAATTAACAGAACACAGAGCAGTGTCTCAGAAAGCTTCTTTCCAGTTTTGAACGGAAGATATTTCCTTTTTCACCATAGCCCTCTATGGGCTTCCAAATATCCCTTTGCCAATTCCACAAGAACAGCCTTATCGAAAGGCTTCTTGAAGAGAAAGATGTAACTCTGTGAGATGAATTAACAGAACACAGAACAGTTTCTCAGAAAGCTTCTTTCCAGTTTTGAACGGAAGATATTTCCTTTTTCACTATAGCCCTCTATGGGCTTCCAAATATCCCTTTGCCAATTCCACAAGAATAGCCTTAGCGAAAGACTTCTTGAAGGGTAAGATATAACTCTGTGAGATGAATTAGTAGAACACAGAGCAGATTCTCAGAAAGCTTCTTTCCAGTTTTGAACGGAAGATATTTCCTTTTTCACCATAGCCCTCTATGGGCTTCCAAATATCCCTTTGCCAATTCCACAAGAACAGCCTAGCGAAAGGCTTCTTGAAGGGAAAGATGTAACTCTGTGAGATGAATTAACAGAACACAGAGCAGTTTCTCAGAAAGCTTCTTTCCAGTTTTGAACGGAAGATATTTCCTTTTTCCCCATAGCCCTCTATGGGCTTCCAAATATCCCTTTGCCAATTCCACAAGAACAGCCTTAGCGAAAGGCTTCTTGAAGGGAAAGATGTAACTCTGTGAGATGAATGAACAGAACACAGAGCAGTTTCTCAGAAAGCTTCTTTCCAGTTTTGAACGGAAGATATTTCCTTTTACACCATAGCCCTCTATGGGCTTCCAAATATCCCTTTGCCAATTCCACAAGAACAGCCTTATCGAAAGGCTTCTTGAAGAGAAAGATGTAACTCTGTGAGATGAATTAACAGAACACAGAACAGTTTCTCAGAAAGCTTCTTTCCAGTTTTGAACGGAAGATATTTCCTTTTTCACTATAGCCCTCTATAGGCTTCCAAATATCCCTTTGCCAATTCCACAAGAATAGCCTTAGCGAAAGACTTCGTGAAGGGTAAGATGTAACTCTGTGAGATGAATTAACAGAACACAGAACAGTTTCTCAGAAAGCTTCTTTCCAGTTTTGAACGGAAGATATTTCCTTTTTCACCATAGCCCTCTATGGGCTTCCAAATATCCCTTTGCCAATTCCACAAGAACAGCCTTAGCGAAAGGCTTCTTGAAGGGAAAGATGTAACTCTGTGAGATGAATTAACAGAACACAGAGCAGTTTCTCAGAAAGCTTCTTTCCAGTTTTGAACGGAAGATATTTCCTTTTTCACCATAGCCCTCTATGGGCTTCCAAATATCCCTTTGCCAATTCCACAAGAACAGCCTTAGCGAAAGGCTTCTTGAAGGGAAAGATGTAACTCTGTGAGATGAATTAACAGAAGACAGAGCAGTTTCTCAGAAAGCTTCTTTCCAGTTTTGAACGGAAGATATTTCCTTTTTCAACATAGCCCCCTATGGGCTTCCAAATATCCCTTTGCCAATTCCACAAGAACAGCCTTAGCGAAAGGCTTCTTGAAGGGAAAGATGCAACTCTGTGAGATGAATTAACAGAACACAGAGCAGATTCTCAGAAAGCTTCTTTCCAGTTTTGAACGGAAGATATTTCCTTTTTCACCATAGCCCTCTATGGGCTTCCAAATATCCCTTTGCCAATTCCACAAGAACAGCCTTAGCGAAAGACTTCTTGAAGGGAAAGATGTAACTCTGTGTGATGAATGAACAGAACACAGAGCAGTTTCTCAGAAAGCTTCTTTCCAGTTATGAACGGAAGATATTTCCTTTTTCACCATAGCCCTCTATGGGCTTCCAAATATCCGTATGCCAATTCCACAAGAACAGCCTTAGCGAAAGGCTTTTGAAGGGAAAGATGTAACTCAGTGAGATGAATTAACAGAACACAGAGCAGTTTCTCAGAAAGCTTCTTTCCAGTTTTGAACGGAAGATATTTCCTTTTTCACCATAGCCCTCTCTGGGCTTCCAAATGTCCCTTTGCCAATTCCACAAGAATAGCCTTAATGAAAGGCTTCCTAAAGGGAAAGATGTAACTCTGTGAGATGAATTAACAGAACACGGAGCAGTTTCTTACAAACCTTGTTTCCAGTTTTGAACGGAAGATATTTCCTTTTTCACCATAACCCTCTATGGGCTTCCAAATATCCCTTTGCGAAATCCACAAGAACAGCCTTAGCGAAAGGCTTCTTGAAGGGAAAGATGTAACTTTGTGAGATGAATTAACAGAACACAGAGCAGTTTCTCAGAAAGCTTCTTTCCAGTTTTGAACGGAAGATATTTCTTTTCACCATAGCCCTATATGGGCTTCCAAATTTCCCTTTGCCAATTGCACAAGAACAGCCTTAGCGAAAGGCTTCTTGAAGGGAAAGATGTAACTCTGTGAGATGAATTAACAGAACACAGAGCAATTTCTCAGAAAGCTTCTTTCCAGTTTTGAACGGAAGATATTTCCTTTTTCACCATAGCCCTCTAGGGGCTTCCAAATATCCCTTTGCCAATTCCACAAGAACAGCCATAGCGAAAGGCTTTTTGAACTGAAAGATGTAACTCTGTGAGATGAATTAACAGAACACAGAGCAGTTTCTCAAAAGGCTTCTTTCCAGTTTTGAACGGAAGATATTTCCTTTTTCACCATAGCCCTCTATGGGCTTCCAAATATCCCTTTGCCAATTCCACAAGAACAGCCTTAGCGAAAGGCTTCTTGAAGGGAAAGATGTAACTCTGTGAGATGAATTAACAGAACACAGAGCAGTTTCTCAGAAAGCTTCTTTCCAGTTTTGAACGGAAGATATTTCCTTTTTCACCATAGCCCTCTATGGGCTTCCAAATATCCCTTTGCCAATTCCACAAGAACAGCCTTAGCGAAAGGCTTCTTGAAGGGAAAGGTGTAACTCTGTGAGATGAATTAACAGAACTCAGAGCAGTTTCTCAGAAAGCTTCTTTCCAGTTTTGAACGGAAGATATTTCCTTTTTCACCATAGCCCTCTATGGGCTTCCAAATATCCCTTTGCCAATTCCACAAGAATAGCCTTAGTGAAAGGCTTCCTGAAGGGAAAGATGTACCTCTGTGAGATGAATTAACAGAACACGGAGCAGTTTCTTACAAACCTTGTTTCCAGTTTTGAACGGAAGATATTTCCTTTTTCACCATAGCCCTCTATGGGCTTCCAAATATCCCTTTGCCAATTCCACAAGAACAGCCTTAGCGAAAGGCTTCTTGAAGGGAAAGATGTAACTCTGTGAGATGAATTAACAGATCTCAGAGCAGTTTCTCAGAAAGCTTCTTTCCAGTTTTGAACGGAAGATATTTCCTTTTTCACCATAGCCCTCTATGGGCTTCCAAATATCCCTTTGCCAATTCCACAAGAACAGCCTTAGCGAAAGGCTTCTTGAAGGGAAAGATGTAATTCTGTGAGATGAATTAACAGAACTCAGAGCAGTTTCTCAGAAAGCTTCTTTCCAGTTTTGAACGGAAGATATTTCCTTTTTCACCATAGCCCTCTATGGGCTTCCAAATATCCCTTTGCCAATTCCACAAGAACAGCCTTAGCGAAATACTTTTTGAAGGGAAAGATGTAACTCTGTGAGATGAATTAGCAGAACACAGAGCAGATTCTCAGAAAGCTTCTTTCCAGTTTTGAACGGAAGATATTTCCTTTTTCACCATAGCCCTCTATGGGCTTCCAAATATCCCTTTGCCAATTCCACAAGAACAGCCTTAGCGAAAGGCTTCTTGAAGGGAAAGATGTAACTCTGTGAGATGAATTAACAGAACACAGAGCAGTTTCTCAGAAAGCTTCTTTCCAGTTTTGAACGAAGATATTTCCTTTTTCACCATAGCCCTCTATGGGCTTCCAAATATACCTTTGCCAATTCCACAAGAACAGCCTTAGCGAAAGGCTTCTTGAAGGGAAAGATGTAACTCTGTGAGATGAATGAACAGAACACAGAGCAGATTCTCAGAAAGCTTCTTTCCAGTTTTGAACGGAAGATATTTCCTTTTTCACCATAGCCCTCTATGGGCTTCCAAATATCCCTTTGCCAATTCCACAAGAACAGCCTTAGCGAAAGACTTCTTGAAGGGAAAGATGTAACTCTGTGAGATGAATTAACAGAACACAGAGCAGTTTCTCAGAAAGCTTCTTTCCAGTTTTGAACGGAAGATATTTCCTTTTTCACCATAGCCCTCTATGGGCTTCCAAATATCCCTTTGCCAATTCCACAAGTATAGCCTTAGTGAAAGGCTTCTTGAAGGGAAAGATGTAACTCTGTGAGATGAATTAAGAGAACTCAGAGCAGTTTCTCAGAAAGCTTCTTTCCAGTTTTGAACGGAAGATATTTCCTTTTTCACCATAGCCCTCTATGGGCTTCCAAATATCCCTTTGCCAATTCCACAAGAACAGCCTTAGCGAAAGGCTTCTTGAAGGGAAAGATGTAACTCTGTGAGATGAATTAACAGAACACAGAGCAGTTTCTCAGAAAGCTTCTTTCCAGTTTTGAACGGAAGATATTTCCTTTTTCACCATAGCCCTCTATGGGCTTCCAAATATCCCTTTGCCAATTCCACAAGAACAGTCTTAGCGAAAGGCTTCTTGAAGAGAAAGATGTAACTCTGTGAGATGAATTAACAGAACACAGAGCAGTTTCTCAGAAAGCTTCTTTCCAGTTTTGAACGGAAGATATTTCCTTTTTCACCATAGCCCTCTATGGGCTTCCAAATATCCCTTTGCCAATTCCACAAGAACAGCCTTAGCGAAAGGCTTCTTGAAGGGAAAGATGCAACTCTGTGAGATGAATGAACAGAACACAGAGCAGATTCTCAGAAAGCTTCTTTCCAGTTTTGAACGAAAGATATTTACTTTTTCACCATAGCCCTCTATGGGCTTCCAAATATCCCTTTGCCAATTCCACAAGAACAGCCTTAGCGAAAGACTTCTTGAAGGGAAAGATGTAACTCTGTGTGATGAATGAACAGAACACAGAGCAGTTTCTCAGAAAGCTTCTTTCCAGTTTTGAACGGAAGATATTTCCTTTTTCACCATAGCCCTCTATGGGCTTCCAAATATCCCTTTGCCAATTCCACAAGAACAGCCTTAGCGAAAGGCTTCTTGAAGGGAAAGATGTAACTCTGTGAGATGAATTAACAGAACACAGAGCAGTTTCTCAGAAAGCTTCTGCCCAGTTTTGAACGGAAGATATTTCCTTTTTCACGATAGCCCTCTATGGGCTTCCAAATATTCCTTTACCAATTCCACAAGAACAGCCTTAGCGAAAGGCTTCTTGAAGCGAAAGATGTAACTCTGTGAGATGAATTAACAGAACACAGAGCAGTTTCTCAGAAAGCTTCTTTCCAGTTTTGAAGGGAAGATATTTCCTTTTTCACCATAGCCCTCTATGGGCTTCCAAATATCCCTTTGCCAATTCCACAAGAACAGCCTTAGCGAAAGGTTTCTTGAAGGGAAAGATGTAACTCTGTGAGATGAATTAACAGACCACAGAGCAGTTTCTCAGAAAGCTTCTTTCCCGTTTTGAACGGAAGATATTTCCTTTTTCACCATAGCCCTCTATGGGCTTCCAAATATCCCTTTGCCAATTCCACAAGAACAGCCTTAGCGAAAGGCTTCTTGAAGGGAAAGATGTAACTCTGTGAGATGAATTAGCAGAACACAGAGCAGTTTCTCAGAAAGCTTCTTGCCAGTTTTGAACGGAAGATATTTCCTTTTTCACCATAGCCCTCTATGGGCTTCCAAATATCCCTTTGCCAATTCCACAAGAACAGCCTTAGCGTAAGGCTTTTCGAAGGGAAAGATGTAACTCAGTGAGATGAATTAACAGAACACAGAGCAGTTTCTCAGAAAGCTTCTTTCCAGTTTTGAACGGAAGATATTTCCTTTTTCACCATAGCCCTCTCTGGGCTTCCAAATATCCCTTTGCCAATTCCACAAGAATAGCCTTAGTGAAAGGCTTCCTGAAGGGAAAGATGTACCTCTGTGAGATGAATTAACAGAACACGGAGCAGTTTCTTACAAACCTTGTTTCCAGTTTTGAACGGAAGATAGTTCCTTTTTCACCATAGCCCTCTATGGGCTTCCAAATATCCCTTTGCCAATTCCACAAGAACAGCCTTAGCGAAAGGCTTCTTGAAGGGAAAGATGCAACTCTGTGAGATGAATAAACAGAACACGGAGCAGATTCTCAGAAAGATTCTTTCCTGTTTTGAACTGAAGATATTTCCTTTTTCACCATAGCCCTCTATGGGCTTCCAAATATCCCTTTGCCAATTCCACAAGAACAGCCTTAGCGAAAGACTTCTTGAAGGGAAAGATGTAACTCTGTGTGATGAATGAACAGAACACAGAGCAGTTTCTCAGAAAGCTTCTTTCCAGTTTTGAACGGAAGATATTTCCTTTTTCACCATAGCCCTCTATGGGCTTCCAAACATCCCTTTGCCAATTCCACAAGAACAGCCTTAGCGAAAGGCTTCTTGAAGGGAACGATGTAACTCTGTGAGATGAATTAACAGAACACAGAGCAGTTTCTCAGAAAGCTTCTTTCCAGTTTTGAACGCAAGATATTTCCTTTTTCACCATAGCCCTCTATGGGCTTCCAAATATCCCTTTGCCAATTCCACAAGAACAGCCTTAGCGATAGGCTTCTTGAAGGGAAAGATGTAACTCTGTGAGATGAATGAACAGAACACAGAGCAGTTTCTCAGAAAGCTTCTTTCCAGTTTTGAACGGAAGATATTTCCTTTTTCACCACAGCCCTCTATGGGCTTCCAAATATCCCTTTGCCAATTCCACAAGAACAGCCTTAGCGAAAGGCTTCTTGAAGGGAAAGATGTAACTCTGTGAGATGAATTAACAGAACACAGAGCAGTTTTTCAAAAGGCTTGTTTCCAGTTTTGAACGGAAGATAGTTCCTTTTTCACCATAGCCCTCTATGGGCTTCCAAATATCCATTTGCCAATTCCACAAGAACAGCCTTAGCGAAAGGCTTCTTGAAGGGAGAGATGTAATTCTGTTAGATGAATTAACAGAACTCAGAGCAGTTTCTCAGAAAGCTTCTTTCCAGTTTTGAACGGAAGATATTTCCTTTTTCACCATAGCCCTCTATGGGCTTCCAAATATCCCTTTGCCAATTCCACAAGAACAGCCTTAGCGAAAGGCTTCTTGAAGGGAAAGATGTAACTCTGTGAGATGAATTAACAGACCACAGAGCAGTTTCTCAGAAAGCTTCTTTCCCGTTTTGAACGGAAGATATTTCCTTTTTCACCATAGCCCTCTATGGGCTTCCAAATATCCCTTTGCCAATTCCACAAGAACAGCCTTAGCGAAAGGCTTCTTGAAGGGAAAGATGTAACTCTGTGAGATGAATTAACAGAACACAGAGCAGTTTCTCAGAAAGCTTCTTGCCAGTTTTGAACGGAAGATATTTCCTTTTTCACCATAGCCCTCTATGGGCTTCCAAATATCCCTTTGCCAATTCCACAAGAACAGCCTTAGCGTAAGGCTTTTTGAAGGGAAAGATGTAACTCAGTGAGATGAATTAACAGAACACAGAGCAGTTTCTCAGAAAGCTTCTTTCCAGTTTTGAACGGAAGATATTTCCTTTTTCACCATAGCCCTCTATGGGCTTCCAAATATCCCTTTGCCAATTCCACAAGAATAGCCTTAGTGAAAGGCTTCCTGAAGGGAAAGATGTACCTCTGTGAGATGAATTAACAGAACACGGAGCAGTTTCTTACAAACCTTGTTTCCAGTTTTGAACGGAAGATAGTTCCTTTTTCACCATAGCCCTCTATGGGCTTCCAAATATCCCTTTGCCAATTCCACAAGAACAGCCTTAGCGAAAGGCTTCTTGAAGGGAAAGATGCAACTTTGTGAGATGAATAAACAGAACACGGAGCAGATTCTAAGAAAGCTTCTTTCCTGTTTTGAACTGAAGATATTTCCTTTTTCACCATACCCCTCTATGGGCTTCCAAATATCCCTTTGCCAATTCCACAAGAACAGCCTTAGCGAAAGACTTCTTGAAGGGAAAGATGTAACTCTGTGTGATGAATGAACAGAACACAGAGCAGTTTCTCAGAAAGCTTCTTTCCAGTTTTGAACGGAAGATATTTCCTTTTTCACCATAGCCCTCTATGGGCTTCCAAATATCCCTTTGCCAATTCCACAAGAACAGCCTTAGCGAAAGGCTTCTTGAAGGGAACGATGTAACTCTGTGAGATGAATTAACAGAACACAGAGCAGTTTCTCAGAAAGCTTCTTTCCAGTTTTGAACGCAAGATATTTCCTTTTTCACCATAGCCCTCTATGGGCTTCCAAATATCCCTTTGCCAATTCCACAAGAACAGCCTTAGCGATAGGCTTCTTGAAGGGAAAGATGTAACTCTGTGAGATGAATGAACAGAACACAGAGCAGTTTCTCAGAAAGCTTCTTTCCAGTTTTGAACGGAAGATATTTCCTTTTTCACCACAGCCCTCTATGGGCTTCCAAATATCCCTTTGCCAATTCCACAAGAACAGCCTTAGCGAAAGGCTTCTTGAAGGGAAAGATGTAACTCTGTGAGATGAATTAACAGAACACAGAGCAGTTTTTCAAAAGGCTTGTTTCCAGTTTTGAACGGAAGATATTCCCTTTTTCACCATAGCCCTCTATGGGCTTCCAAATATCCACTTGCCAATTCCACAAGAACAGACTTAGCGAGAGGCTTCTTGAAGGGAGAGATGTAATTCTGTTAGATGAATTAACAGAACTCAGAGCAGTTTCTCAGAAAGCTTCTTTCCAGTTTTGAACGGAAGATATTTCCTTTTTCACCATAGCCCTCTATGGGCTTCCAAATATCCCTTTGTCAATTCCACAAGAACAGCCTTAGCGAAATACTTTTTGAAGGGAAAGATGTAACTCTGTGAGATGAATTAGCAGAACACAGAGCAGATTCTCAGAAAGCTTCTTTCCAGTTTTGAACGGAAGATATTTCCTTTTTCACCATAGCCCTCTATGGGCTTCCAAATATCCCTTTGCCAATTCCACAAGAACAGCCTTAGCGAAAGGCTTCTTGAAGGGAAAGATGTAACTCTGTGAGATGAATTAACAGAACACAGAGCAGTTTCTCAGAAAGCTTCTTTCCAGTTTTGAACGAAGATATTTCCTTTTTCACCATAGCCCTCTATGGGCTTCCAAATATCCCTTTGCCAATTCCACAAGAACAGCCTTAGCGAAAGGCTTCTTGAAGGGAAAGATGTAACTCTGTGAGATGAATGAACAGAACACAGAGCAGTTTCTCAGAAAGCTTCTTTCCAGTTTTGAACGGAAGATATTTCCTTTTTCACCATAGCCCTCTATGGGATTCCAAATATCCCTTTGCCAATTCCACAAGAACAGCCTTAGAGAAAGACTTCTTGAAGGGAAAGATGTAACTCTGTGAGATGAATTAACAGAACACAGAGCAGTTTCTCAGAAAGCTTCTTTCCAGTTTTGAACGGAAGATATTTCCTTTTTCACCATAGCCCTCTATGGGCTTCCAAATATCCCTTTGCCAATTCCACAAGAACAGCCTTAGCGAAAGGCTTCTTGAAGGGAAAGATGTAACTCTGTGAGATGAATTAACAGAACTCAGAGCAGTTTCTCAGAAAGCTTCCTTCCAGTATTGAACGGAAGATATTTCCTTTTTCACCATAGCCCTCTATGGGCTTCCAAATATCCCGTTGCCAATTCCACAAGAACAGCCTTAGCGGAAGGCTTCTTGAAGGGAAAGATGTAACACTGTGAGATGAATTAACAGAACACAGAGCAGTTTCTCAGAATGCTTCTTTCCAGTTTTGAACGGAAGATATTTCCTTTTTCACCATAGCCCTCTATGGGCTTCCAAATATCCCTTTGCCAATTCCACAAGAACAGTCTTAGCGAAAGGCTTCTTGAAGGGAAAGATGTAACTCTGTGAGATGAATTAACAGAACTCAGAGCAGTTTCTCAGAAAGCTTCTTTCCAGTTTTGAACGGAAGATATTTCCTTTTTCACCATAGCCCTCTATGGGCTTCCAAATATCCCTTTGCCAATTCCACAAGAACAGCCTTAACGAAAGGCTTCTTGAAGGGAAAGATGTAACTCTGTGAGATGAATTAACAGAACACAGAGCAGTTTCTCAGAAAGCTTCTTTCCAGTTTTGAACGGAAGATATTTCCTTTTTCACCATAGCCCTCTATGGGCTTCCTAATATCCCTTTGTCAATTCCACAAGAACATCCTTAGCGAAAGGCTTCTTGAAGGGAAAGATGTAACTCTGTGAGATGAATTAACAGAACACAGAACAGTTTCTCAGAAAGCTTCTTTCCAGTTTTGAACGGAAGATATTTCCTTTTTCACCATAGCCCTCTATGGGCTTCCAAATATCCCTTTGCCAATTCCACAAGAACAGCCTTATCGAAAGGCTTCTTGAAGAGAAAGATGTAACTCTGTGAGATGAATTAACAGAACACAGAGCAGTTTCTCAGAAAGCTTCTTTCCAGTTTTGAACGGAAGATGTTTCCTTTTTCACCATAGCCCTCTATGGGCTTCCAAATATCCCTTAGCCAATTCCACAAGAACAGCCTTAGCGAAACGCTTCTTGAAGGGAAAGATGTAACTCTGTGAGATGAATTAACAGAACACAGAGCAGTTTCTCAAAAGGCTTGTTTCCAGTTTTCAACGGAAGATATTTCCTTTTTCACCATAGCCCTCTATGGGCTTCCAAATATCCCTTTGCCAATTCCACAAGAACAGCCTTAGCAAAGGCTTCTTGAAGGGAAAGATGTAACTCTGTGAGACGAATTAACAGAACTCAGAGCAGTTTCTCAGAAAGCTTCTTTCCAGTTTTGAACGGAAGATGTTTCCTTTTTCACCATAGCCCTCTATGGGCTTCCAAATATCCATTTGCCAATCCCACAAGAACAGCCTTAGCGAAAGGCTTCTTGAAGGGAGAGATGCAATTCTGTGAGATGAATTAACAGAAATCAGAGCAGTTTCTCAGAAAGCTTCTTTCCAGGTTTGAACGGAAGATAATTCCTTTTTCACCATAGCCCTCTATGGGCTTCCAAATATCCCTTTGCCAATTCCACAAGAACAGCCTTAGCGAAAGGCTTCTTGAAGGGAAAGATGTAACTCTGTGAGATGAATTAACAGAACTCAGAGCAGTTTCTTAGAAAGCTTCTTTCCAGTTTTGAACGGAAGATATTTCCTTTTTCACCATAGCCCTCTATGGGCTTCCAAATATCCCTTTGCCAATTCCACAAGAACAGCCTTAGCGAGAGGCTTCTTGAAGGGAAAGATGTAACTCTGTGAGATGAATGAACAGAACACAGAGCAGTTTCTCAGAAAGCTTCTTTCCAGTTTTGAACGGAAGATATTTCCTTTTTCACCATAGCCCTCTATGGGCTTCCAAATATCCCTTTGCCAATTCCACAAGAACAGTCTTAGCAAAAGGCTTCTTGAAGAAAAAGATGTAACTCTGTGAGATGAATTAACAGAACACAGAGCAGTTTCTCAGAAAGCTTCTTTCCAGTTATGAACGGAAGATATTTTCTTTTTCACCATAGCCCTCTAGGGGCTTCCAAATATCCCTTTGCCAATTCCACAAGAACAGCCTTAGCGAAAGGCTTTTTGAAGGGAAAGATGTAACTCAGTGAGATGAATTAACAGAACACAGAGCAGTTTCTCAGAAAGCTTCTTTCCAGTTTTGAACGGAAGATATTTCCTTTTTCACCATAGCCCTCTATGGGCTTCCAAATGTCCCTTTGCCAATTCCACAAGAATAGCCTTAATGAAAGGCTTCCTGAAGGGAAAGATGTAACTCTGTGAGATGAATTAACAGAACACGGAGCAGTTTCTTACAAACCTTGTTTCCAGTTTTGAACGGAAGATATTTCCTTTTTCACCATAGCCCTCTATGGGCTTCCAAATATCCCTTTGCGAAATCCACAAGAACAGCCTTAGCGAAAGGCTTCTTGAAGGGAAAGATGTAACTCTGTGAGATGAATTAACAGAACACAGAGCAGTTTCTCAGAAAGCTTCTTTCCACTTTGAACGGAAGATATTTCCTTTTTCACCATAGCCCTATATGGGCTTCCAAATATCCCTTTGCCAATTGCACAAGAACAGCCTTAGCGAAAGGCTTCTTGAAGGGAAAGATGTAACTCTGTGAGATGAATTAACAGAACACAGAGCAATTTCTCAGAAAGCTTCTTTCCAGTTTTGAACGGAAGATATTTCCTTTTTCACCATAGCCCTCTAGGGGCTTCCAAATATCCCTTTGCCAATTCCACAAGAACAGCCTTAGCGAAAGGCTTCTTGAAGGGAAAGATGTAACTCCGTGAGATGAATTAACAGAACACAGAGCAGTTTCTCAAAAGGCTTCTTTCCAGTTTTGAACGGAAGATATTTCCTTTTTCACCATAGCCCTCTATGGGCTTCCAAATATCCCTTTGCCAATTCCACAAGAACAGCCTTAGCGAAAGGCTTCTTGAAGGGAAAGATGTAACTCTGTGAGATGAATTAACAGAACACAGAGCAGTTTCTCAGAAAGCTTCTTTCCAGTTTTGAACGGAAGATATTTCCTTTTTCACCATAGCCCTCTATGGGCTTCCAAATATCCCTTTGCCAATTCCACAAGAACAGCCTTAGCGAAAGGCTTCTTGAAGGGAAAGATGTAACTCTGTGAGATGAATTAACAGAACTCAGAGCAGTTTCTCAGAAAGCTTCTTTCCAGTTTTGAACGGAAGATATTTCCTTTTTCACCGTAGCCCTCTATGGGCTTCCAAATATCCCTTTGCCAATTCCACAAGAACAGCCTTAGCGAAAGGCTTCTTGAAGGGAAAGATGTAACTCTGTGAGATGAATTAACAGAACACAGAACAGTTTCTCAGAAAGCTGCTTTCCAGTTTTGAACGGAAGATATTTCCTTTTTCACCATAGCCCTCTATGGGCTTCCAAATATCCCTTTGCCAATTCCACAAGAACAGCCTTATCGAAAGGCTTCTGGAAGAGAAAGATGTAACTCTGTGAGATGAATTAACAGAACACAGAGCAGTTTCTCAGAAAGCTTCTTTCCAGTTTTGAACGGAAGATGTTTCCTATTTCACCATAGCCCTCTATGGGCTTCCAAATATCCCTTTGCCAATTCCACAAGAACAGCCTTAGCGAAAGGCTTCTTGGAGGGAAAGATGTAACTCTGTGAGATGAATTAACAGAACACAGAGCAGTTTCTCAAAAGGCTTGTTTCCAGTTTTCAACGGAAGATATTTCCTTTTTCACCATAGCCCTCTATGGGCTTCCAAATATCCCTTTGCCAATTCCACAAGAACAGCCTTAGCGAAATAGTTTTTGAAGGGAAAGATGTAACCCTGTGAGATGAATTAGCAGAACACAGAGCAGATTCTCAGAAAGCTTCTTTCCAGTTTTGAACAGAAGATATTTCCTTTTTCACCATATCCCTCTATGGGCTTCCAAATATCCCTTTGCCAATTCCACAAGAACAGCCTTAGCGAAAGGCTTCTTGAAGGGAAAGATGTAACTCTGTGAGATGAATTAACAGAACACAGAGCAGTTTCTCAGAAAGCTTCTTTCCAGTTTTGAACGAAGATATTTCCTTTTTCACCATAGCCCTCTATGGGCTTCCAAATATCCCTTTGCCAATTCCACAAGAACAGCCTTAGCGAAAGGCTTCTTGAAGGGAAAGATGTAACTCTGTGAGATGAATTAACAGAACTCAGAGCATTTTCTCAGAAAGCTTCTTTCCAGTTTTGAACGGAAGATATTTCCTTTTTCACCATAGCCCTCTATGGGCTTCCAAATATCCCTTTGCCAATTCCACAAGAACAGCCTTAGCGAAAGGCTTCTTGAAGGGAAAGATGTAACTCTGTGAGATGAATTAACAGAACACAGAACAGTTTCTCAGAAAGCTTCTTTCCAGTTTTGAACGGAAGATATTTCCTTTTTCACCATAGCCCTCTATGGGCTTCCAAATATCCCTTTGCCAATTCCACAAGAACAGTCTTAGCGAAAGGCTTCTTGAAGAGAAAGATGTAACTCTGTGAGATGAATTAACAGAACACAGAGCAGTTTCTCAGAAAGCTTCTTTCCAGTTTTGAACGGAAGATATTTCCTTTTTCACCATAGCCCTCTATGGGCTTCCTAATATCCCTTTGTCAATTCCACAAGAACATCCTTAGCGAAAGGCTTCTTGAAGGGAAAGATGTAACTCTGTGAGATGAATTAACAGAACACAGAACAGTTTCTCAGAAAGCTTCTTTCCAGTTTTGAACGGAAGATATTTCCTTTTTCACCATAGCCCTCTATGGGCTTCCAAATATCCCTTTGCCAATTCCACAAGAACAGCCTTATCGAAAGGCTTCTTGAAGAGAAAGATGTAACTCTGTGAGATGAATTAACAGAACACAGAGCAGTTTCTCAGAAAGCTTCTTTCCAGTTTTGAACGGAAGATGTTTCCTTTTTCACCATAGCCCTCTATGGGCTTCCAAATATCCCTTAGCCAATTCCACAAGAACAGCCTTAGCGAAAGGCTTCTTGAAGGGAAAGATGTAACTCTGTGAGATGAATTAACAGAACACAGAGCAGTTTCTCAAAAGGCTTGTTTCCAGTTTTCAACGGAAGATATTTCCTTTTTCACCATAGCCCTCTATGGGCTTCCAAATATCCCTTTGCCAATTCCACAAGAACAGCCTTAGCGAAAGGCTTCTTGAAGGGAAAGATGTAACTCTGTGAGACGAATTAACAGAACTCAGAGCAGTTTCTCAGAAAGCTTCTTTCCAGTTTTGAACGGAAGATGTTTCCTTTTTCACCATAGCCCTCTATGGGCTTCCAAATATTCATTTGCCAATCCCACAAGAACAGCCTTAGCGAAAGGCTTCTTGAAGGGAGAGATGCAATTCTGTGAGATGAATTAACAGAAATCAGAGCAGTTTCTCAGAAAGCTTCTTTCCAGGTTTGAACGGAAGATAATTCCTTTTTCACCATAGCCCTCTATGGGCTTCCAAATATCCCTTTGCCAATTCCACAAGAACAGCCTTAGCGAAAGGCTTCTTGAAGGGAAAGATGTAACTCTGTGAGATGAATTAACAGAACTCAGAGCAGTTTCTTAGAAAGCTTCTTTCCAGTTTTGAACGGAAGATATTTCCTTTTTCACCATAGCCCTCTATGGGCTTCCAAATATCCCTTTGCCAATTCCACAAGAACAGCCTTAGCGAGAGGCTTCTTGAAGGGAAAGATGTAACTCTGTGAGATGAATGAACAGAACACAGAGCAGTTTCTCAGAAAGCTTCTTTCCAGTTTTGAACGGAAGATATTTCCTTTTTCACCATAGCCCTCTATGGGCTTCCAAATATCCCTTTGCCAATTCCACAAGAACAGTCTTAGCAAAAGGCTTCTTGAAGAAAAAGATGTAACTCTGTGAGATGAATTAACAGAACACAGAGCAGTTTCTCAGAAAGCTTCTTTCCAGTTATGAACGGAAGATATTTTCTTTTTCACCATAGCCCTCTAGGGGCTTCCAAATATCCCTTTGCCAATTCCACAAGAACAGCCTTAGCGAAAGGCTTTTTGAAGGGAAAGATGTAACTCAGTGAGATGAATTAACAGAACACAGAGCAGTTTCTCAGAAAGCTTCTTTCCAGTTTTGAACGGAAGATATTTCCTTTTTCACCATAGCCCTCTATGGGCTTCCAAATATCCCTTTGCCAATTCCACAAGAACAGCCTTAGCGAAAGGCTTCTTGAAGGGAAAGATGTAACTCTGTGAGATGAATTAACAGAACTCAGAGCAGTTTCTCAGAAAGCTTCTTTCCAGTTTTGAACGGAAGATATTTCCTTTTTCACCGTAGCCCTCTATGGGCTTCCAAATATCCCTTTGCCAATTCCACAAGAACAGCCTTAGCGAAAGGCTTCTTGAAGGGAAAGATGTAACTCTGTGAGATGAATTAACAGAACACAGAACAGTTTCTCAGAAAGCTGCTTTCCAGTTTTGAACGGAAGATATTTCCTTTTTCACCATAGCCCTCTATGGGCTTCCAAATATCCCTTTGCCAATTCCACAAGAACAGCCTTATCGAAAGGCTTCTGGAAGAGAAAGATGTAACTCTGTGAGATGAATTAACAGAACACAGAGCAGTTTCTCAGAAAGCTTCTTTCCAGTTTTGAACGGAAGATGTTTCCTATTTCACCATAGCCCTCTATGGGCTTCCAAATATCCCTTTGCCAATTCCACAAGAACAGCCTTAGCGAAAGGCTTCTTGGAGGGAAAGATGTAACTCTGTGAGATGAATTAACAGAACACAGAGCAGTTTCTCAAAAGGCTTGTTTCCAGTTTTCAACGGAAGATATTTCCTTTTTCACCATAGCCCTCTATGGGCTTCCAAATATCCCTTTGCCAATTCCACAAGAACAGCTTAGCGAAATAGTTTTTGAAGGGAAAGATGTAACCCTGTGAGATGAATTAGCAGAACACAGAGCAGATTCTCAGAAAGCTTCTTTCCAGTTTTGAACAGAAGATATTTCCTTTTTCACCATATCCCTCTATGGGCTTCCAAATATCCCTTTGCCAATTCCACAAGAACAGCCTTAGCGAAAGGCTTCTTGAAGGGAAAGATGTAACTCTGTGAGATGAATTAACAGAACACAGAGCAGTTTCTCAGAAAGCTTCTTTCCAGTTTTGAACGAAGATATTTCCTTTTTCACCATAGCCCTCTATGGGCTTCCAAATATCCCTTTGCCAATTCCACAAGAACAGCCTTAGCGAAAGGCTTCTTGAAGGGAAAGATGTAACTCTGTGAGATGAATTAACAGAACTCAGAGCATTTTCTCAGAAAGCTTCTTTCCAGTTTTGAACGGAAGATATTTCCTTTTTCACCATAGCCCTCTATGGGCTTCCAAATATCCCTTTGCCAATTCCACAAGAACAGCCTTAGCGAAAGGCTTCTTGAAGGGAAAGATGTAACTCTGTGAGATGAATTAACAGAACACAGAACAGTTTCTCAGAAAGCTTCTTTCCAGTTTTGAACGGAAGATATTTCCTTTTTCACCATAGCCCTCTATGGGCTTCCAAATATCCCTTTGCCAATTCCACAAGAACAGTCTTAGCGAAAGGCTTCTTGAAGAGAAAGATGTAACTCTGTGAGATGAATTAACAGAACACAGAGCAGTTTCTCAGAAAGCTTCTTTCCAGTTTTGAACGGAAGATATTTCCTTTTTCACCATAGCCCTCTATGGGCTTCCAAATATCCCTTTGCCAATTCCACAAGAACAGCCTTAGCGAAAGGCTTCTTGAAGGGAAAGATGCAACTCTGTGAGATGAATTAACAGAACACAGAGCAGATTCTCAGAAAGCTTCTTTCCAGTTTTGAACGGAAGATATTTCCTTTTTCAACATAGCCCCCTATGGGCTTCCAAATATCCCTTTGCCAATTCCACAAGAACAGCCTTAGTGAAAGGCTTCTTGAAGGGAAAGATGCAACTCTGTGAGATGAATTAACAGAACACAGAGCAGATTCTCAGAAAGCTTCTTTCCAGTTTTGAACGGAAGATATTTCCTTTTTCACCATAGCCCTCTATGGGCTTCCAAATATCCCTTTGCCAATTCCACAAGAACAGCCTTAGCGAAAGACTTCTTGAAGGGAAAGATGTAACTCTGTGTGATGAATGAACAGAACACAGAGCAGTTTCTCAGAAAGCTTCTTTCCAGTTATGAACGGAAGATATTTCCTTTTTCACCATAGCCCTCTATGGGCTTCCAAATATCCCTTTGCCAATTCCACAAGAACAGCCTTAGCGAAAGGCTTTTTGAAGGGAAAGATGTAACTCAGTGAGATGAATTAACAGAACACAGAGCAGTTTCTCAGAAAGCTTCTTTCCAGTTTTGAACGGAAGATATTTCCTTTTTCACCATAGCCCTCTATGGGCTTCCAAATGTCCCTTTGCCAATTCCACAAGAATAGCCTTAATGAAAGGCTTCCTGAAGGGAAAGATGTAACTCTGTGAGATGAATTAACAGAACACGGAGCAGTTTCTTACAAACCTTGTTTCCAGTTTTGAACGGAAGATATTTCCTTTTTCACCATAGCCCTCTATGGGCTTCCAAATATCCCTTTGCGAAATCCACAAGAACAGCCTTAGCGAAAGGCTTCTTGAAGGGAAAGATGTAACTCTGTGAGATGAATTAACAGAACACAGAGCAGTTTCTCAGAAAGCTTCTTTCCAGTTTTGAACGGAAGATATTTCCTTTTTCACCGTAGCCCTATATGGGCTTCCAAATATCCCTTTGCCAATTGCACAAGAACAGCCTTAGCGAAAGGCTTCTTGAAGGGAAAGATGTAACTCTGTGAGATGAATTAACAGAACACAGAGCAATTTCTCAGAAAGCTTCTTTCCAGTTTTGAACGGAAGATATTTCCTTTTTCACCATAGCCCTCTATGGGCTTCCAAATATCCCTTTGCCAATTCCACAAGAACAGCCTTAGCGAAAGGCTTTTTGAAGGGAAAGATGTAACTCTGTGAGATGAATTAACAGAACACAGAGCAGTTTCTCAAAAGGCTTCTTTCCAGTTTTGAACGGAAGATGTTTCCTTTTTCACCCTAGCCCTCTATGGGCTTCCAAATATCCCTTTGCCAATTCCACAAGAACAGCCTTAGCGAAAGGCTTCTTGAAGGGAAAGATGTAACTCCGTGAGATGAATTAACAGAACACAGAGCAGTTTCTCAGAAAGCTTCTTTCCATTTTTGAACGGAAGATATTTCCTTTTTCACCATAGCCCTCTATGGGCTTCCAAATATCCCTTTGCCAATTCCACAAGAACAGCCTTAGCGAAAGGCTTCTTGAAGGGAAAGATGTAACTCTGTGAGATGAATTAACAGAACTCAGAGCATTTTCTCAGAAAGCTTCTTTCCAGTTTTGAACGGAAGATATTTCCTTTTTCACCATAGCCCTCTATGGGCTTCCAAATATCCCTTTGCCAATTCCACAAGAACAGCCTTAGCGAAAGGCTTCTTGAAGGGAAAGATGTAACTCTGTGAGATGAATTAACAGAACACAGAGCAGTTTCTCAGAAAGCTTCTTTCCAGTTTTGAACGGAAGATATTTCCTTTTTCACCATAGCCCTCTATGGGCTTCCAAATATCCCTTTGCCAATTCCACAAGAACATCCTTAGCGAAAGGCTTCTTGAAGGGAAAGATGTAACTCTGTGAGATGAATTAACAGAACACAGAACAGTTTCTCAGAAAGCTTCTTTCCAGTTTTGAACGGAAGATATTTCCTTTTTCACCATAGCCCTCTATGGGCTTCCAAATATCCCTTTGCCAATTCCACAAGAACAGCCTTATCGAAAGGCTTCTTGAAGAGAAAGATGTAACTCTGTGAGATGAATTAAGAGAACACAGAGCAGTTTCTCAGAAAGCTTCTTTCCAGTTTTGAACGGAAGATGTTTCCTTTTTCACCATAGCCCTCTATGGGCTTCCAAATATCCCTTTGCCAATTCCACAAGAACAGCCTTAGCGAAAGGCTTCTTGAAGGGAAAGATGTAACTCTGTGAGATGAATTAACAGAACACAGAGCAGTTTCTCAAAAGGCTTGTTTCCAGTTTTCAACGGAAGATATTTCCTTTTTCACCATAGCCCTCTATGGGCTTCCAAATATCCCTTTGCCAATTGCACAAGAACAGCCTTAGCGAAAGGCTTCTTGAAGGGAAAGATGTAACTCTGTGAGATGAATTAACAGAACACAGAGCAATTTCTCAGAAAGCTTCTTTCCAGTTTTGAACGGAAGATATTTCCTTTTTCACCATAGCCCTCTAGGGGCTTCCAAATATCCCTTTGCCAATTCCACAAGAACAGCCTTAGCGAAAGGCTTTTTGAAGGGAAAGATGTAACTCTGTGAGATGAATTAACAGAACACAGAGCAGTTTCTCAAAAGGCTTCTTTCCAGTTTTGAACGGAAGATATTTCCTTTTTCACCCTAGCCCTCTATGGGCTTCCAAATATCCCTTTGCCAATTCCACAAGAACAGCCTTAGCGAAAGGCTTCTTGAAGGGAAAGATGTAACTCCGTGAGATGAATTAACAGAACACAGAGCAGTTTCTCAGAAAGCTTCTTTCCATTTTTGAACGGAAGATATTTCCTTTTTCACCATAGCCCTCTATGGGCTTCCAAATATCCCTTTGCCAATTCCACAAGAACAGCCTTAGCGAAAGGCTTCTTGAAGGGAAAGATGTAACTCTGTGAGATGAATTAACAGAACTCAGAGCATTTTCTCAGGAAGCTTCTTTCCAGTTTTGAACGGAAGATATTTCCTTTTTCACCATAGCCCTCTATGGGCTTCCAAATATCCCTTTGCCAATTCCACAAGAACAGCCTTAGCGAAAGGCTTCTTGAAGGGAAAGATGTAACTCTGTGAGATGAATTAACAGAACACAGAGCAGTTTCTCAGAAAGCTTCTTTCCAGTTTTGAACGGAAGATATTTCCTTTTTCACCATAGCCCTCTATGGGCTTCCAAATATCCCTTTGCCAATTCCACAAGAACATCCTTAGCGAAAGGCTTCTTGAAGGGAAAGATGTAACTCTGTGAGATGAATTAACAGAACACAGAACAGTTTCTCAGAAAGCTTCTTTCCAGTTTTGAACGGAAGATATTTCCTTTTTCACCATAGCCCTCTATGGGCTTCCAAATATCCCTTTGCCAATTCCACAAGAACAGCCTTATCGAAAGGCTTCTTGAAGAGAAAGATGTAACTCTGTGAGATGAATTAAGAGAACACAGAGCAGTTTCTCAGAAAGCTTCATTCCAGTTTTGAACGGAAGATGTTTCCTTTTTCACCATAGCCCTCTATGGGCTTCCAAATATCCCTTTGCCAATTCCACAAGAACAGCCTTAGCGAAAGGCTTCTTGAAGGGAAAGATGCAACTCTGTGAGATGAATTAACAGAACACAGAGCAGTTTCTCAAAAGGCTTGTTTCCAGTTTTCAACGGAAGATATTTCCTTTTTCACCATAGCCCTCTATGGGCTTCCAAATATCCCTTTGCCAATTCCACAAGAACAGCCTTAGCGAAAGGCTTCTTGAAGGGAAAGATGTAACTCTGTTAGAAGAATTAACAGAACTCAGAGCAGTTTCTCAGAAAGCTTCTTTCCAGTTTTGAACGGAAGATATTTCCTTTTTCACCATAGCCCTCTATGGGCTTCCAAATATCCCTTTGCCAATTCCACAAGAACAGCCTTAGCGAAAGGCTTCTTGGAGGGAAAGATGTAACTCTGTGAGATGAATTAACAGAACTCAGAGCAGTTTCTCAGAAAGCTTCTTTCCAGTTTTGAAAGGAAGATATTTCCTTTTTCACCATAGCCCTCTAAGGGCTTCCAAATATCCCTTTGCCAATTCCACAAGAACAGCCTTAGCGAAAGGCTTCTTGAAGGGAAAGATGTAATTCTGTGAGATGAATTAACAGAACTCAGAGCAGTTTCTCAGAAAGCTTCTTTCCAGTTTTGAACGGAAGATATTTCCTTTTTCACCATAGCCCTCTAGGGGCTTCCAAATATCCCTTTGCCAATTCCACAAGAACAGCCTTAGCGAAATACTTTTTGAAGGGAAAGATGTAACTCTGTGAGATGAATTAGCAGAACACAGAGCAGATTCTCAGAAAGCTTCTTTCCAGTTTTGAACGGAAGATATTTCCTTTTTCACCATATCCCTCTATGGGCTTCCAAATATCCCTTTGCCAATTCCACAAGAACAGCATTAGCGAAAGGCTTCTTGAAGGGAAAGATGTAACTCTGCGAGATGAATTAACAGAACACAGAGCAGTTTCTCAGAAAGCTTCTTTCCAGATATGAACGGAAGATATTTCCTTTTTCACCATAGCCCTCTATGGGCTTCCAAATATCCCTTTGCCAATTCCACAAGAACAGCCTTAGCGAAAGACTTCTTGAAGATAAAGATGTAACTCTGTGTGATGAATGAACAGAACACAGAGCAGTTTCTCAGAAAGCTTCTTTCCAGTTTTGAACGAAGATATTTCCTTTTTCACCATAGCCCTCTATGGGCTTCCAAATATCCCTTTGCCAATTCCACAAGAACAGCCTTAGCGAAAGGCTTCTTGAAGGGAAAGATGTAACTCTGTGAGATGAATTAACAGAACTCAGAGCATTTTCTCAGAAAGCTTCTTTCCAGTTTTGAACGGAAGATATTTCCTTTTTCACCATAGCCCTCTATGGGCTTCCAAATATCCCTTTGCCAATTCCACAAGAACAGCCTTAGCGAAAGGCTTCTTGAAGGGAAAGATGTAACTCTGTGAGATGAATTAACAGAACACAGAACAGTTTCTCAGAAAGCTTCTTTCCAGTTTTGAACGGAAGATATTTCCTTTTTCACCATAGCCCTCTATGGGCTTCCAAATATCCCTTTGCCAATTCCACAAGAACAGTCTTAGCGAAAGGCTTCTTGAAGAGAAAGATGTAACTCTGTGAGATGAATTAACAGAACACAGAGCAGTTTCTCAGAAAGCTTCTTTCCAGTTTTGAACGGAAGATATTTCCTTTTTCACCATAGCCCTCTATGGGCTTCCAAATATCCCTTTGCCAATTCCACAAGAACAGCCTTAGCGAAAGGCTTCTTGAAGGGAAAGATGCAACTCTGTGAGATGAATTAACAGAACACAGAGCAGATTCTCAGAAAGCTTCTTTCCAGTTTTGAACGGAAGATATTTCCTTTTTCAACATAGCCCCCTATGGGCTTCCAAATATCCCTTTGCCAATTCCACAAGAACAGCCTTAGTGAAAGGCTTCTTGAAGGGAAAGATGCAACTCTGTGAGATGAATTAACAGAACACAGAGCAGATTCTCAGAAAGCTTCTTTCCAGTTTTGAACGGAAGATATTTCCTTTTTCACCATAGCCCTCTATGGGCTTCCAAATATCCCTTTGCCAATTCCACAAGAACAGCCTTAGCGAAAGACTTCTTGAAGGGAAAGATGTAACTCTGTGTGATGAATGAACAGAACACAGAGCAGTTTCTCAGAAAGCTTCTTTCCAGTTATGAACGGAAGATATTTCCTTTTTCACCATAGCCCTCTATGGGCTTCCAAATATCCCTTTGCCAATTCCACAAGAACAGCCTTAGCGAAAGGCTTTTTGAAGGGAAAGATGTAACTCAGTGAGATGAATTAACAGAACACAGAGCAGTTTCTCAGAAAGCTTCTTTCCAGTTTTGAACGGAAGATATTTCCTTTTTCACCATAGCCCTCTATGGGCTTCCAAATGTCCCTTTGCCAATTCCACAAGAACAGCCTTAATGAAAGGCTTCCTGAAGGGAAAGATGTAACTCTGTGAGATGAATTAACAGAACACGGAGCAGTTTCTTACAAACCTTGTTTCCAGTTTTGAACGGAAGATATTTCCTTTTTCACCATAGCCCTCTATGGGCTTCCAAATATCCCTTTGCGAAATCCACAAGAACAGCCTTAGCGAAAGGCTTCTTGAAGGGAAAGATGTAACTCTGTGAGATGAATTAACAGAACGCAGAGCAGTTTCTCAGAAAGCTTCTTTCCAGTTTTGAACGGAAGATATTTCCTTTTTCACCGTAGCCCTATATGGGCTTCCAAATATCCCTTTGCCAATTGCACAAGAACAGCCTTAGCGAAAGGCTTCTTGAAGGGAAAGATGTAACTGTGTGAGATGAATTAACAGAACACAGAGCAATTTCTCAGAAAGCTTCTTTCCAGTTTTGAACGGAAGATATTTCCTTTTTCACCATAGCCCTCTAGGGGCTTCCAAATATCCCTTTGCCAATTCCACAAGAACAGCCTTAGCGAAAGGCTTTTTGAAGGGAAAGATGTAACTCTGTGAGATGAATTAACAGAACACAGAGCAGTTTCTCAAAAGGCTTCTTTCCAGTTTTGAACGGAAGATGTTTCCTTTTTCACCCTAGCCCTCTATGGGCTTCCAAATATCCCTTTGCCAATTCCACAAGAACAGCCTTAGCGAAAGACTTCTTGAAGATAAAGATGTAACTCTGTGTGATGAATGAACAGAACACAGAGCAGTTTCTCAGAAAGCTTCTTTCCAGTTTTGAACGGAAGATATTTCCTTTTTCACCATAGCCCTCTATGGGCTTCCAAATATCCCTTTGCCAATTCCACAAGAACATCCTTAGCGAAAGGCTTCTTGAAGGGAAAGATGTAACTCTGTGAGATGAATTAACAGAACACAGAACAGTTTCTCAGAAAGCTTCTTTCCAGTTTTGAACGGAAGATATTTCCTTTTTCACCATAGCCCTCTATGGGCTTCCAAATATCCCTTTGCCAATTCCACAAGAACAGCCTTATCGAAAGGCTTCTTGAAGAGAAAGATGTAACTCTGTGAGATGAATTAAGAGAACACAGAGCAGTTTCTCAGAAAGCTTCATTCCAGTTTTGAACGGAAGATGTTTCCTTTTTCACCATAGCCCTCTATGGGCTTCCAAATATCCCTTTGCCAATTCCACAAGAACAGCCTTAGCGAAAGGCTTCTTGAAGGGAAAGATGTAACTCTGTGAGATGAATTAACAGAACACGGAGCAGTTTCTTACAAACCTTGTTTCCAGTTTTGAACGGAAGATATTTCCTTTTTCACCATAGCCCTCTATGGGCTTCCAAATATCCCTTTGCGAAATCCACAAGAACAGCCTTAGCGAAAGGCTTCTAGAAGGGAAAGATGTAACTCTGTGAGATGAATTAACAGAACACAGAGCAGTTTCTCAGAAAGCTTCTTTCCAGTTTTGAACGGAAGATATTTCCTTTTTCACCATAGCCCTCTATGGGCTTCCAAATATCCCTTTGCCAATTCCACAAGAACAGTCTTAGCAAAAGGCTTCTTGAAGAAAAAGATGTAACTCTGTGAGATGAATTAACAGAACACAGAGCAGTTTCTCAGAAAGCTTCTTTCCAGTTATGAACGGAAGATATTTTCTTTTTCACCATAGCCCTCTAGGGGCTTCCAAATATCCCTTTGCCAATTCCACAAGAACAGCCTTAGCGAAAGGCTTTTTGAAGGGAAAGATGTAACTCAGTGAGATGAATTAACAGAACACAGAGCAGTTTCTCAGAAAGCTTCTTTCCAGTTTTGAACGGAAGATATTTCCTTTTTCACCATAGCCCTCTATGGGCTTCCAAATATCCCTTTGCCAATTCCACAAGAACAGCCTTAGCGAAAGGCTTCTTGAAGGGAAAGATGTAACTCTGTGAGATGAATTAACAGAACTCAGAGCAGTTTCTCAGAAAGCTTCTTTCCAGTTTTGAACGGAAGATATTTCCTTTTTCACCGTAGCCCTCTATGGGCTTCCAAATATCCCTTTGCCAATTCCACAAGAACAGCCTTAGCGAAAGGCTTCTTGAAGGGAAAGATGTAACTCTGTGAGATGAATTAACAGAACACAGAACAGTTTCTCAGAAAGCTGCTTTCCAGTTTTGAACGGAAGATATTTCCTTTTTCACCATAGCCCTCTATGGGCTTCCAAATATCCCTTTGCCAATTCCACAAGAACAGCCTTAGCGAAAGGCTTCTTGGAGGGAAAGATGTAACTCTGTGAGATGAATTAACAGAACACAGAGCAGTTTCTCAAAAGGCTTGTTTCCAGTTTTCAACGGAAGATATTTCCTTTTTCACCATAGCCCTCTATGGGCTTCCAAATATCCCTTTGCCAATTCCACAAGAACAGCTTAGCGAAATAGTTTTTGAAGGGAAAGATGTAACCCTGTGAGATGAATTAGCAGAACACAGAGCAGATTCTCAGAAAGCTTCTTTCCAGTTTTGAACAGAAGATATTTCCTTTTTCACCATATCCCTCTATGGGCTTCCAAATATCCCTTTGCCAATTCCACAAGAACAGCCTTAGCGAAAGGCTTCTTGAAGGGAAAGATGTAACTCTGTGAGATGAATTAACAGAACACAGAGCAGTTTCTCAGAAAGCTTCTTTCCAGTTTTGAACGAAGATATTTCCTTTTTCACCATAGCCCTCTATGGGCTTCCAAATATCCCTTTGCCAATTCCACAAGAACAGCCTTAGCGAAAGGCTTCTTGAAGGGAAAGATGTAACTCTGTGAGATGAATTAACAGAACTCAGAGCATTTTCTCAGAAAGCTTCTTTCCAGTTTTGAACGGAAGATATTTCCTTTTTCACCATAGCCCTCTATGGGCTTCCAAATATCCCTTTGCCAATTCCACAAGAACAGCCTTAGCGAAAGGCTTCTTGAAGGGAAAGATGTAACTCTGTGAGATGAATTAACAGAACACAGAACAGTTTCTCAGAAAGCTTCTTTCCAGTTTTGAACGGAAGATATTTCCTTTTTCACCATAGCCCTCTATGGGCTTCCAAATATCCCTTTGCCAATTCCACAAGAACAGTCTTAGCGAAAGGCTTCTTGAAGAGAAAGATGTAACTCTGTGAGATGAATTAACAGAACACAGAGCAGTTTCTCAGAAAGCTTCTTTCCAGTTTTGAACGGAAGATATTTCCTTTTTCACCATAGCCCTCTATGGGCTTCCAAATATCCCTTTGCCAATTCCACAAGAACAGCCTTAGCGAAAGACTTCTTGAAGGGAAAGATGTAACTCTGTGTGATGAATGAACAGAACACAGAGCAGTTTCTCAGAAAGCTTCTTTCCAGTTATGAACGGAAGATATTTCCTTTTTCACCATAGCCCTCTATGGGCTTCCAAATATCCCTTTGCCAATTCCACAAGAACAGCCTTAGCGAAAGGCTTTTTGAAGGGAAAGATGTAACTCAGTGAGATGAATTAACAGAACACAGAGCAGTTTCTCAGAAAGCTTCTTTCCAGTTTTGAACGGAAGATATTTCCTTTTTCACCATAGCCCTCTATGGGCTTCCAAATGTCCCTTTGCCAATTCCACAAGAACAGCCTTAATGAAAGGCTTCCTGAAGGGAAAGATGTAACTCTGTGAGATGAATTAACAGAACACGGAGCAGTTTCTTACAAACCTTGTTTCCAGTTTTGAACGGAAGATATTTCCTTTTTCACCATAGCCCTCTATGGGCTTCCAAATATCCCTTTGCGAAATCCACAAGAACAGCCTTAGCGAAAGGCTTCTTGAAGGGAAAGATGTAACTCTGTGAGATGAATTAACAGAACGCAGAGCAGTTTCTCAGAAAGCTTCTTTCCAGTTTTGAACGGAAGATATTTCCTTTTTCACCGTAGCCCTATATGGGCTTCCAAATATCCCTTTGCCAATTGCACAAGAACAGCCTTAGCGAAAGGCTTCTTGAAGGGAAAGATGTAACTCTGTGAGATGAATTAACAGAACACAGAGCAATTTCTCAGAAAGCTTCTTTCCAGTTTTGAACGGAAGATATTTCCTTTTTCACCATAGCCCTCTAGGGGCTTCCAAATATCCCTTTGCCAATTCCACAAGAACAGCCTTAGCGAAAGGCTTTTTGAAGGGAAAGATGTAACTCTGTGAGATGAATTAACAGAACACAGAGCAGTTTCTCAAAAGGCTTCTTTCCAGTTTTGAACGGAAGATGTTTCCTTTTTCACCCTAGCCCTCTATGGGCTTCCAAATATCCCTTTGCCAATTCCACAAGAACAGCCTTAGCGAAAGACTTCTTGAAGATAAAGATGTAACTCTGTGTGATGAATGAACAGAACACAGAGCAGTTTCTCAGAAAGCTTCTTTCCAGTTTTGAACGGAAGATATTTCCTTTTTCACCATAGCCCTCTATGGGCTTCCAAATATCCCTTTGCCAATTCCACAAGAACATCCTTAGCGAAAGGCTTCTTGAAGGGAAAGATGTAACTCTGTGAGATGAATTAACAGAACACAGAACAGTTTCTCAGAAAGCTTCTTTCCAGTTTTGAACGGAAGATATTTCCTTTTTCACCATAGCCCTCTATGGGCTTCCAAATATCCCTTTGCCAATTCCACAAGAACAGCCTTATCGAAAGGCTTCTTGAAGAGAAAGATGTAACTCTGTGAGATGAATTAAGAGAACACAGAGCAGTTTCTCAGAAAGCTTCATTCCAGTTTTGAACGGAAGATGTTTCCTTTTTCACCATAGCCCTCTATGGGCTTCCAAATATCCCTTTGCCAATTCCACAAGAACAGCCTTAGCGAAAGGCTTCTTGAAGGGAAAGATGTAACTCTGTGAGATGAATTAACAGAACACGGAGCAGTTTCTTACAAACCTTGTTTCCAGTTTTGAACGGAAGATATTTCCTTTTTCACCATAGCCCTCTATGGGCTTCCAAATATCCCTTTGCGAAATCCACAAGAACAGCCTTAGCGAAAGGCTTCTTGAAGGGAAAGATGTAACTCTGTGAGATGAATTAACAGAACACAGAGCAGTTTCTCAGAAAGCTTCTTTCCAGTTTTGAACGGAAGATATTTCCTTTTTCACCATAGCCCTCTATGGGCTTCCAAATATCCCTTTGCCAATTCCACAAGAACAGTCTTAGCAAAAGGCTTCTTGAAGAAAAAGATGTAACTCTGTGAGATGAATTAACAGAACACAGAGCAGTTTCTCAGAAAGCTTCTTTCCAGTTATGAACGGAAGATATTTTCTTTTTCACCATAGCCCTCTAGGGGCTTCCAAATATCCCTTTGCCAATTCCACAAGAACAGCCTTAGCGAAAGGCTTTTTGAAGGGAAAGATGTAACTCAGTGAGATGAATTAACAGAACACAGAGCAGTTTCTCAGAAAGCTTCTTTCCAGTTTTGAACGGAAGATATTTCCTTTTTCACCATAGCCCTCTATGGGCTTCCAAATATCCCTTTGCCAATTCCACAAGAACAGCCTTAGCGAAAGGCTTCTTGAAGGGAAAGATGTAACTCTGTGAGATGAATTAACAGAACTCAGAGCAGTTTCTCAGAAAGCTTCTTTCCAGTTTTGAACGGAAGATATTTCCTTTTTCACCGTAGCCCTCTATGGGCTTCCAAATATCCCTTTGCCAATTCCACAAGAACAGCCTTAGCGAAAGGCTTCTTGAAGGGAAAGATGTAACTCTGTGAGATGAATTAACAGAACACAGAACAGTTTCTCAGAAAGCTGCTTTCCAGTTTTGAACGGAAGATATTTCCTTTTTCACCATAGCCCTCTATGGGCTTCCAAATATCCCTTTGCCAATTCCACAAGAACAGCCTTAGCGAAAGGCTTCTTGGAGGGAAAGATGTAACTCTGTGAGATGAATTAACAGAACACAGAGCAGTTTCTCAAAAGGCTTGTTTCCAGTTTTCAACGGAAGATATTTCCTTTTTCACCATAGCCCTCTATGGGCTTCCAAATATCCCTTTGCCAATTCCACAAGAACAGCTTAGCGAAATAGTTTTTGAAGGGAAAGATGTAACCCTGTGAGATGAATTAGCAGAACACAGAGCAGATTCTCAGAAAGCTTCTTTCCAGTTTTGAACAGAAGATATTTCCTTTTTCACCATATCCCTCTATGGGCTTCCAAATATCCCTTTGCCAATTCCACAAGAACAGCCTTAGCGAAAGGCTTCTTGAAGGGAAAGATGTAACACTGTGAGATGAATTAACAGAACACAGAGCAGTTTCTCAGAAAGCTTCTTTCCAGTTTTGAACGAAGATATTTCCTTTTTCACCATAGCCCTCTATGGGCTTCCAAATATCCCTTTGCCAATTCCACAAGAACAGCCTTAGCGAAAGGCTTCTTGAAGGGAAAGATGTAACTCTGTGAGATGAATTAACAGAACTCAGAGCATTTTCTCAGAAAGCTTCTTTCCAGTTTTGAACGGAAGATATTTCCTTTTTCACCATAGCCCTCTATGGGCTTCCAAATATCCCTTTGCCAATTCCACAAGAACAGCCTTAGCGAAAGGCTTCTTGAAGGGAAAGATGTAACTCTGTGAGATGAATTAACAGAACACAGAACAGTTTCTCAGAAAGCTTCTTTCCAGTTTTGAACGGAAGATATTTCCTTTTTCACCATAGCCCTCTATGGGCTTCCAAATATCCCTTTGCCAATTCCACAAGAACAGTCTTAGCGAAAGGCTTCTTGAAGAGAAAGATGTAACTCTGTGAGATGAATTAACAGAACACAGAGCAGTTTCTCAGAAAGCTTCTTTCCAGTTTTGAACGGAAGATATTTCCTTTTTCACCATAGCCCTCTATGGGCTTCCAAATATCCCTTTGCCAATTCCACAAGAACAGCCTTAGCGAAAGGCTTCTTGAAGGGAAAGATGCAACTCTGTGAGATGAATTAACAGAACACAGAGCAGATTCTCAGAAAGCTTCTTTCCAGTTTTGAACGGAAGATATTTCCTTTTTCAACATAGCCCCCTATGGGCTTCCAAATATCCCTTTGCCAATTCCACAAGAACAGCCTTAGTGAAAGGCTTCTTGAAGGGAAAGATGCAACTCTGTGAGATGAATTAACAGAACACAGAGCAGATTCTCAGAAAGCTTCTTTCCAGTTTTGAACGGAAGATATTTCCTTTTTCACCATAGCCCTCTATGGGCTTCCAAATATCCCTTTGCCAATTCCACAAGAACAGCCTTAGCGAAAGACTTCTTGAAGGGAAAGATGTAACTCTGTGTGATGAATGAACAGAACACAGAGCAGTTTCTCAGAAAGCTTCTTTCCAGTTATGAACGGAAGATATTTCCTTTTTCACCATAGCCCTCTATGGGCTTCCAAATATCCCTTTGCCAATTCCACAAGAACAGCCTTAGCGAAAGGCTTTTTGAAGGGAAAGATGTAACTCAGTGAGATGAATTAACAGAACACAGAGCAGTTTCTCAGAAAGCTTCTTTCCAGTTTTGAACGGAAGATATTTCCTTTTTCACCATAGCCCTCTATGGGCTTCCAAATGTCCCTTTGCCAATTCCACAAGAATAGCCTTAATGAAAGGCTTCCTGAAGGGAAAGATGTAACTCTGTGAGATGAATTAACAGAACACGGAGCAGTTTCTTACAAACCTTGTTTCCAGTTTTGAACGGAAGATATTTCCTTTTTCACCATAGCCCTCTATGGGCTTCCAAATATCCCTTTGCGAAATCCACAAGAACAGCCTTAGCGAAAGGCTTCTTGAAGGGAAAGATGTAACTCTGTGAGATGAATTAACAGAACACAGAGCAGTTTCTCAGAAAGCTTCTTTCCAGTTTTGAACGGAAGATATTTCCTTTTTCACCGTAGCCCTATATGGGCTTCCAAATATCCCTTTGCCAATTGCACAAGAACAGCCTTAGCGAAAGGCTTCTTGAAGGGAAAGATGTAACTCTGTGAGATGAATTAACAGAACACAGAGCAATTTCTCAGAAAGCTTCTTTCCAGTTTTGAACGGAAGATATTTCCTTTTTCACCATAGCCCTCTAGGGGCTTCCAAATATCCCTTTGCCAATTCCACAAGAACAGCCTTAGCGAAAGGCTTTTTGAAGGGAAAGATGTAACTCTGTGAGATGAATTAACAGAACACAGAGCAGTTTCTCAAAAGGCTTCTTTCCAGTTTTGAACGGAAGATGTTTCCTTTTTCACCCTAGCCCTCTATGGGCTTCCAAATATCCCTTTGCCAATTCCACAAGAACAGCCTTAGCGAAAGGCTTCTTGAAGGGAAAGATGTAACTCCGTGAGATGAATTAACAGAACACAGAGCAGTTTCTCAGAAAGCTTCTTTCCATTTTTGAACGGAAGATATTTCCTTTTTCACCATAGCCCTCTATGGGCTTCCAAATATCCCTTTGCCAATTCCACAAGAACAGCCTTAGCGAAAGGCTTCTTGAAGGGAAAGATGTAACTCTGTGAGATGAATTAACAGAACTCAGAGCATTTTCTCAGAAAGCTTCTTTCCAGTTTTGAACGGAAGATATTTCCTTTTTCACCATAGCCCTCTATGGGCTTCCAAATATCCCTTTGCCAATTCCACAAGAACAGCCTTAGCGAAAGGCTTCTTGAAGGGAAAGATGTAACTCTGTGAGATGAATTAACAGAACACAGAGCAGTTTCTCAGAAAGCTTCTTTCCAGTTTTGAACGGAAGATATTTCCTTTTTCACCATAGCCCTCTATGGGCTTCCAAATATCCCTTTGCCAATTCCACAAGAACATCCTTAGCGAAAGGCTTCTTGAAGGGAAAGATGTAACTCTGTGAGATGAATTAACAGAACACAGAACAGTTTCTCAGAAAGCTTCTTTCCAGTTTTGAACGGAAGATATTTCCTTTTTCACCATAGCCCTCTATGGGCTTCCAAATATCCCTTTGCCAATTCCACAAGAACAGCCTTATCGAAAGGCTTCTTGAAGAGAAAGATGTAACTCTGTGAGATGAATTAAGAGAACACAGAGCAGTTTCTCAGAAAGCTTCTTTCCAGTTTTGAACGGAAGATGTTTCCTTTTTCACCATAGCCCTCTATGGGCTTCCAAATATCCCTTTGCCAATTCCACAAGAACAGCCTTAGCGAAAGGCTTCTTGAAGGGAAAGATGTAACTCTGTGAGATGAATTAACAGAACACAGAGCAGTTTCTCAAAAGGCTTGTTTCCAGTTTTCAACGGAAGATATTTCCTTTTTCACCATAGCCCTCTATGGGCTTCCAAATATCCCTTTGCCAATTGCACAAGAACAGCCTTAGCGAAAGGCTTCTTGAAGGGAAAGATGTAACTCTGTGAGATGAATTAACAGAACACAGAGCAATTTCTCAGAAAGCTTCTTTCCAGTTTTGAACGGAAGATATTTCCTTTTTCACCATAGCCCTCTAGGGGCTTCCAAATATCCCTTTGCCAATTCCACAAGAACAGCCTTAGCGAAAGGCTTTTTGAAGGGAAAGATGTAACTCTGTGAGATGAATTAACAGAACACAGAGCAGTTTCTCAAAAGGCTTCTTTCCAGTTTTGAACGGAAGATATTTCCTTTTTCACCCTAGCCCTCTATGGGCTTCCAAATATCCCTTTGCCAATTCCACAAGAACAGCCTTAGCGAAAGGCTTCTTGAAGGGAAAGATGTAACTCCGTGAGATGAATTAACAGAACACAGAGCAGTTTCTCAGAAAGCTTCTTTCCATTTTTGAACGGAAGATATTTCCTTTTTCACCATAGCCCTCTATGGGCTTCCAAATATCCCTTTGCCAATTCCACAAGAACAGCCTTAGCGAAAGGCTTCTTGAAGGGAAAGATGTAACTCTGTGAGATGAATTAACAGAACTCAGAGCATTTTCTCAGGAAGCTTCTTTCCAGTTTTGAACGGAAGATATTTCCTTTTTCACCATAGCCCTCTATGGGCTTCCAAATATCCCTTTGCCAATTCCACAAGAACAGCCTTAGCGAAAGGCTTCTTGAAGGGAAAGATGTAACTCTGTGAGATGAATTAACAGAACACAGAGCAGTTTCTCAGAAAGCTTCTTTCCAGTTTTGAACGGAAGATATTTCCTTTTTCACCATAGCCCTCTATGGGCTTCCAAATATCCCTTTGCCAATTCCACAAGAACATCCTTAGCGAAAGGCTTCTTGAAGGGAAAGATGTAACTCTGTGAGATGAATTAACAGAACACAGAACAGTTTCTCAGAAAGCTTCTTTCCAGTTTTGAACGGAAGATATTTCCTTTTTCACCATAGCCCTCTATGGGCTTCCAAATATCCCTTTGCCAATTCCACAAGAACAGCCTTATCGAAAGGCTTCTTGAAGAGAAAGATGTAACTCTGTGAGATGAATTAAGAGAACACAGAGCAGTTTCTCAGAAAGCTTCATTCCAGTTTTGAACGGAAGATGTTTCCTTTTTCACCATAGCCCTCTATGGGCTTCCAAATATCCCTTTGCCAATTCCACAAGAACAGCCTTAGCGAAAGGCTTCTTGAAGGGAAAGATGCAACTCTGTGAGATGAATTAACAGAACACAGAGCAGTTTCTCAAAAGGCTTGTTTCCAGTTTTCAACGGAAGATATTTCCTTTTTCACCATAGCCCTCTATGGGCTTCCAAATATCCCTTTGCCAATTCCACAAGAACAGCCTTAGCGAAAGGCTTCTTGAAGGGAAAGATGTAACTCTGTGAGAAGAATTAACAGAACTCAGAGCAGTTTCTCAGAAAGCTTCTTTCCAGTTTTGAACGGAAGATATTTCCTTTTTCACCATAGCCCTCTATGGGCTTCCAAATATCCCTTTGCCAATTCCACAAGAACAGCCTTAGCGAAAGGCTTCTTGGAGGGAAAGATGTAACTCTGTGAGATGAATTAACAGAACTCAGAGCAGTTTCTCAGAAAGCTTCTTTCCAGTTTTGAAAGGAAGATATTTCCTTTTTCACCATAGCCCTCTAAGGGCTTCCAAATATCCCTTTGCCAATTCCACAAGAACAGCCTTAGCGAAAGGCTTCTTGAAGGGAAAGATGTAATTCTGTGAGATGAATTAACAGAACTCAGAGCAGTTTCTCAGAAAGCTTCTTTCCAGTTTTGAACGGAAGATATTTCCTTTTTCACCATAGCCCTCTAGGGGCTTCCAAATATCCCTTTGCCAATTCCACAAGAACAGCCTTAGCGAAATACTTTTTGAAGGGAAAGATGTAACTCTGTGAGATGAATTAGCAGAACACAGAGCAGATTCTCAGAAAGCTTCTTTCCAGTTTTGAACGGAAGATATTTCCTTTTTCACCATATCCCTCTATGGGCTTCCAAATATCCCTTTGCCAATTCCACAAGAACAGCATTAGCGAAAGGCTTCTTGAAGGGAAAGATGTAACTCTGCGAGATGAATTAACAGAACACAGAGCAGTTTCTCAGAAAGCTTCTTTCCAGATATGAACGGAAGATATTTCCTTTTTCACCATAGCCCTCTATGGGCTTCCAAATATCCCTTTGCCAATTCCACAAGAACAGCCTTAGCGAAAGACTTCTTGAAGATAAAGATGTAACTCTGTGTGATGAATGAACAGAACACAGAGCAGTTTCTCAGAAAGCTTCTTTCCAGTTTTGAACGAAGATATTTCCTTTTTCACCATAGCCCTCTATGGGCTTCCAAATATCCCTTTGCCAATTCCACAAGAACAGCCTTAGCGAAAGGCTTCTTGAAGGGAAAGATGTAACTCTGTGAGATGAATTAACAGAACTCAGAGCATTTTCTCAGAAAGCTTCTTTCCAGTTTTGAACGGAAGATATTTCCTTTTTCACCATAGCCCTCTATGGGCTTCCAAATATCCCTTTGCCAATTCCACAAGAACAGCCTTAGCGAAAGGCTTCTTGAAGGGAAAGATGTAACTCTGTGAGATGAATTAACAGAACACAGAACAGTTTCTCAGAAAGCTTCTTTCCAGTTTTGAACGGAAGATATTTCCTTTTTCACCATAGCCCTCTATGGGCTTCCAAATATCCCTTTGCCAATTCCACAAGAACAGTCTTAGCGAAAGGCTTCTTGAAGAGAAAGATGTAACTCTGTGAGATGAATTAACAGAACACAGAGCAGTTTCTCAGAAAGCTTCTTTCCAGTTTTGAACGGAAGATATTTCCTTTTTCACCATAGCCCTCTATGGGCTTCCAAATATCCCTTTGCCAATTCCACAAGAACAGCCTTAGCGAAAGGCTTCTTGAAGGGAAAGATGCAACTCTGTGAGATGAATTAACAGAACACAGAGCAGATTCTCAGAAAGCTTCTTTCCAGTTTTGAACGGAAGATATTTCCTTTTTCAACATAGCCCCCTATGGGCTTCCAAATATCCCTTTGCCAATTCCACAAGAACAGCCTTAGTGAAAGGCTTCTTGAAGGGAAAGATGCAACTCTGTGAGATGAATTAACAGAACACAGAGCAGATTCTCAGAAAGCTTCTTTCCAGTTTTGAACGGAAGATATTTCCTTTTTCACCATAGCCCTCTATGGGCTTCCAAATATCCCTTTGCCAATTCCACAAGAACAGCCTTAGCGAAAGACTTCTTGAAGGGAAAGATGTAACTCTGTGTGATGAATGAACAGAACACAGAGCAGTTTCTCAGAAAGCTTCTTTCCAGTTATGAACGGAAGATATTTCCTTTTTCACCATAGCCCTCTATGGGCTTCCAAATATCCCTTTGCCAATTCCACAAGAACAGCCTTAGCGAAAGGCTTTTTGAAGGGAAAGATGTAACTCAGTGAGATGAATTAACAGAACACAGAGCAGTTTCTCAGAAAGCTTCTTTCCAGTTTTGAACGGAAGATATTTCCTTTTTCACCATAGCCCTCTATGGGCTTCCAAATGTCCCTTTGCCAATTCCACAAGAACAGCCTTAATGAAAGGCTTCCTGAAGGGAAAGATGTAACTCTGTGAGATGAATTAACAGAACACGGAGCAGTTTCTTACAAACCTTGTTTCCAGTTTTGAACGGAAGATATTTCCTTTTTCACCATAGCCCTCTATGGGCTTCCAAATATCCCTTTGCGAAATCCACAAGAACAGCCTTAGCGAAAGGCTTCTTGAAGGGAAAGATGTAACTCTGTGAGATGAATTAACAGAACGCAGAGCAGTTTCTCAGAAAGCTTCTTTCCAGTTTTGAACGGAAGATATTTCCTTTTTCACCGTAGCCCTATATGGGCTTCCAAATATCCCTTTGCCAATTGCACAAGAACAGCCTTAGCGAAAGGCTTCTTGAAGGGAAAGATGTAACTCTGTGAGATGAATTAACAGAACACAGAGCAATTTCTCAGAAAGCTTCTTTCCAGTTTTGAACGGAAGATATTTCCTTTTTCACCATAGCCCTCTAGGGGCTTCCAAATATCCCTTTGCCAATTCCACAAGAACAGCCTTAGCGAAAGGCTTTTTGAAGGGAAAGATGTAACTCTGTGAGATGAATTAACAGAACACAGAGCAGTTTCTCAAAAGGCTTCTTTCCAGTTTTGAACGGAAGATGTTTCCTTTTTCACCCTAGCCCTCTATGGGCTTCCAAATATCCCTTTGCCAATTCCACAAGAACAGCCTTAGCGAAAGACTTCTTGAAGATAAAGATGTAACTCTGTGTGATGAATGAACAGAACACAGAGCAGTTTCTCAGAAAGCTTCTTTCCAGTTTTGAACGGAAGATATTTCCTTTTTCACCATAGCCCTCTATGGGCTTCCAAATATCCCTTTGCCAATTCCACAAGAACATCCTTAGCGAAAGGCTTCTTGAAGGGAAAGATGTAACTCTGTGAGATGAATTAACAGAACACAGAACAGTTTCTCAGAAAGCTTCTTTCCAGTTTTGAACGGAAGATATTTCCTTTTTCACCATAGCCCTCTATGGGCTTCCAAATATCCCTTTGCCAATTCCACAAGAACAGCCTTATCGAAAGGCTTCTTGAAGAGAAAGATGTAACTCTGTGAGATGAATTAAGAGAACACAGAGCAGTTTCTCAGAAAGCTTCATTCCAGTTTTGAACGGAAGATGTTTCCTTTTTCACCATAGCCCTCTATGGGCTTCCAAATATCCCTTTGCCAATTCCACAAGAACAGCCTTAGCGAAAGGCTTCTTGAAGGGAAAGATGTAACTCTGTGAGATGAATTAACAGAACACAGAGCAGTTTCTCAAAAGGCTTGTTTCCAGTTTTCAACGGAAGATATTTCCTTTTTCACCATAGCCCTCTATGGGCTTCCAAATATCCCTTTGCCAATTCCACAAGAACAGCCTTAGCGAAAGGCTTCTTGGAGGGAAAGATGTAACTCTGTGAGATGAATTAACAGAACCCAGAGCAGTTTCTCAGAAAGCTTCTTTCCAGTTTTGAAAGGAAGATATTCCCTTTTTCACCATAGCCCTCTAAGGGCTTCCAAATATCCCTTTGCCAATTCCACAAGAACAGCCTTAGCGAAAGGCTTCTTGAAGGGAAAGATGTAATTCTGTGAGATGAATTAACAGAACTCAGAGCAGTTTCTCAGAAAGCTTCTTTCCAGTTTTGAACGGAAGATATTTCCTTTTTCACCATAGCCCTCTAGGGGCTTCCAAATATCCCTTTGCCAATTCCACAAGAACAGCCTTAGCGAAATACTTTTTGAAGGGAAAGATGTAACTCTGTGAGATGAATTAGCAGAACACAGAGCAGATTCTCAGAACGCTTCTTTCCAGTTTTGAACGGAAGATATTTCCTTTTTCACCATATCCCTCTATGGGCTTCCAAATATCCCTTTGCCAATTCCACAAGAACAGCATTAGCGAAAGGCTTCTTGAAGGGAAAGATGTAACTCTGCGAGATGAATTAACAGAACACAGAGCAGTTTCTCAGAAAGCTTCTTTCCAGATATGAACGGAAGATATTTCCTTTTTCACCATAGCCCTCTATGGGCTTCCAAATATCCCTTTGCCAATTCCACAAGAACAGCCTTAGCGAAAGGCTTCTTGAAGGGAAAGTTGCAACCCTGTGAGATGAATTAACAGAACACAGAGCAGATTCTCAGAAAGCTTCTTTCCAGTTTTGAACGAAAGATATTTCCTTTTTCACCATAGCCCTCTATGGGCTTCCAAATATCCCTTTGCCAATTCCACAAGAACAGCCTTAGCGAAAGACTTCTTGAAGATAAAGATGTAACTCTGTGTGATGAATGAACAGAACACAGAGCAGTTTCTCAGAAAGCTTCTTTCCAGTTTTGAACGGAAGATATTTCCTTTTTCACCATAGCACCCTATGGGCTTCCAAATATCCCTTTGCCAATTCCACAAGAACAGCCTTAGCGAAAGGCTTCTTGAAGGGAACGATGTAACTCTGTGAGATGAATTAACAGAACACAGAGCAGTTTCTCAGAAAGCTTCTTTCCAGTTTTGAACGGAAGATATTTCCTTTTTCACGATAGCCCTCTATGGGCTTCCAAATATTCCTTTGCCAATTCCACAAGAACAGCCTTAGCGAAAGGCTTCTTGAAGCGAAAGATGTATCTCTGTGAGATGAATTAACAGAACACAGAGCAGTTTCTCAGAAAGCTTCTCTCCAGTTTTGAAGGGAAGATATTTCATTTTTCACCATAGCCCTCTAGGGGCTTCCAAATATCCCTTTGCCAAATCCACAAGAACAGCCTTAGCGAAAGGCTTCTTGAAGGGAAAGATGTAACTCTGTGAGATGAATTAACAGAACACAGAGCAGTTTCTCAAAAGGCTTGTTTCCAGTTTTCAACGGATGATATTTCCTTTTTCACCATAGCCCTCTATGGGCTTCCAAATATCCCTTTGCCAATTCCACAAGAACAGCCTTAGCGAAAGGCTTTTTGAAGGGAAAGATGTAATTCTGTGAGATGAATTAACAGAACTCAGAGCAGTTTCTCAGAAAGCTTCTTTCCAGTTTTGAACGGAAGATATTTCCTTTTTCACCATAGCCCTCTATGGGCTTCCAAATATCCCTTTGCCAATTCCACAAGAACAGCCTTAGCGAAATACTTTTTGAAGGGAAAGATGTAACTCTGTGAGATGAATTAGCAGAACACAGAGCAGATTCTCAGAAAGCTTCTTTCCAGTTTTGAACGGAAGATATTTCATTTTTCACCATAGCCCTCTAAGGGCTTCCAAATATCCCTTTGTCAATTCCACAAGAACAGCCTTAGCGAAAGGCTTCTTGAAGGGAAAGATGTAACTCTGTGAGATGAATTAACAGAACACAGAGCAGTTTCTCAGAAAGCTTCTTTCCAGTTTTGAACGGAAGATATTTCCTTTTTCACCATAGCCCTCTATGGGCTTCCAAATATCCCTTTGCCAATTCCACAAGAACAGCCTTAGCGAAAGGCTTCTTGAAGGGAAAGATGTAACTCTGTGAGATGAATGAACAGAACACAGAGCAGTTTCTCAGAAAGCTTCTTTCCAGTTTTGAACGGAAGATATTTCCTTTTACACCATAGCCCTCTATGTGCTTCCAAATATCCCTTTGCCAATTCCACAAGAACAGCCTTATCGAAAGGCTTCTTGAAGAGAAAGATGTAACTCTGTGAGATGAATTAACAGAACACAGAACAGTTTCTCAGAAAGCTTCTTTCCAGTTTTGAACGGAAGATATTTCCTTTTTCACCATAGCCCTCTATGGGCTTCCAAATATCCCTTTGCCAATTCCACAAGAACAGCCTTAGCGAAAGGCTTCTTGAAGGGAAAGATGTAACTCTGTGAGATGAATTAACAGACCACAGAGCAGTTTCTCAGAAAGCTTCTTTCCCGTTTTGAACGGAAGATATTTCCTTTTTCACCATAGCCCTCTATGGGCTTCCAAATATCCCATTGCCAATTCCACAAGAACAGCCTTAGCGAAAGGCTTCTTGAAGGGAAAGATGAAACTCTGTGAGATGAATTAACAGAACACAGAGCAGTTTCTCAGAAAGCTTCTTTCCAGTTTTGAACGGAAGATATTTCCTTTTTCACCATAGCCCTCTATGGGCTTCCAAATATCCGTTGCCAATTCCACAAGAACAGCCTTTGCGTAAGGCTTTTTGAAGGGAAAGATGTAACTCAGTGAGATGAATTAACAGAACACAGAGCAGTTTCTCAGAAAGCTTCTTTCCAGTTTTGAACGGAAGATATTTCCTTTTTCACCATAGCCCTCTATGGGCTTCCAAATATCCCTTTGCCAATTCCACAAGAACAGCCTTAGCGAAATACTTTTTGAAGGGAAAGATGTAACTCTGTGAGATGAATTAGCAGAACACAGAGCAGATTCTCAGAAAGCTTCTTTCCAGTTTTGAACGGAAGATATTTCCTTTTTCACCATAGGGCTCTATGGGCTTCCAAATATCCCTTTGTCAATTCCACAAGAACAGCCTTAGCGAAAGGCTTCTTGAAGGGAAAGATGTAACTCTGTGAGATGAATTAACAGAACACAGAGCAGTTTCTCAGAAAGCTTCTTTCCAGTTTTGAACGGAAGATATTTCCTTTTTCACCATAGCCCTCTATGGGCTTCCAAATATCCCTTTGCCAATTCCACAAGAACAGCCTTAGCGAAAGGCTTCTTGAAGGGAAAGATGTAACTCTGTGAGATGAATGAACAGAACACAGAGCAGTTTCTCAGAAAGCTTCTTTCCAGTTTTGAACGGAAGATATTTCCTTTTACACCATAGCCCTCTATGTGCTTCCAAATATCCCTTTGCCAATTCCACAAGAACAGCCTTATCGAAAGGCTTCTTGAAGAGAAAGATGTAACTCTGTGAGATGAATTAACAGAACACAGAACAGTTTCTCAGAAAGCTTCTTTCCAGTTTTGAACGGAAGATATTTCCTTTTTCACCATAGCCCTCTATGGGCTTCCAAATATCCCTTTGCCAATTCCACAAGAACAGCCTTAGCGAAAGGCTTCTTGAAGGGAAAGATGTAACTCTGTGAGATGAATTAACAGACCACAGAGCAGTTTCTCAGAAAGCTTCTTTCCCGTTTTGAACGGAAGATATTTCCTTTTTCACCATAGCCCTCTATGGGCTTCCAAATATCCCTTAGCCAATTCCACAAGAACAGCCTTAGCGAAAGGCTTCTTGAAGGGAAAGATGTAACTCTGTGAGATGAATTAACAGAACACAGAGCAGTTTCTCAGAAAGCTTCTTTCCAGTTTTGAACGGAAGATATTTCCTTTTTCACCGTAGCCCTCTATGGGCTTCCAAATATCCGTTGCCAATTCCACAAGAACAGCCTTTGCGTAAGGCTTTTTGAAGGGAAAGATGTAACACTGTGAGACGAATTAACAGAACTCAGAGCAGTTTCTCAGAAAGCTTCTTTCCAGTTTTGAACGGAAGATATTTCCTTTTTCACCATAGCCCTCTATGGGCTTCCAAATATCCCTTTGCCAATTCCACAAGAACAGCCTTAGCGAAAGGCTTCTTGGAGGGAAAGATGTAACTCTGTGAGATGAATTAACAGAACTCAGAGCAGTTTCTCAGAAAGCCTCTTTCCAGTTTTGAAAGGAAGATATTTCCTTTTTCACCATAGCCCTCTAAGGGCTTCCAAATATCCCTTTGCCAATTCCACAAGAACAGCCTTAGCGAAAGGCTTCTTGAAGGGAAAGATGTAATTCTGTGAGATGAATTAACAGAACTCAGAGCAGTTTCTCAGAAAGCTTCTTTCCAGTTTTGAACGGAAGATATTTCCTTTTTCACCATAGCCCTCTATGGGCTTCCAAATATCCCTTTGCCAATTCCACAAGAACAGCCTTAGCGAAATACTTTTTGAAGGGAAAGATGTAACTCTGTGAGATGAATTAGCAGAACACAGAGCAGATTCTCAGAAAGCTTCTTTCCAGTTTTGAACGGAAGATATTTCCTTTTTCACCATATCCCTCTATGGGCTTCCAAATATCCCTTTGCCAATTCCACAAGAACAGCATTAGCGAAAGGCTTCTTGAAGGGAAAGATGTAACTCTGCGAGATGAATTAACAGAACACAGAGCAGTTTCTCAGAAAGCTTCTTTCCAGTTTTGAACGGAAGATATTTCCTTTTTCACCATAGCCCTCTATGGGCTTCCAAATATCCCTTTGCCAATTCCACAAGAACAGCCTTAGCGAAAGGCTTCTTGAAGGGAAAGTTGCAACCCTGTGAGATGAATTAACAGAACACAGAGCAGATTCTCAGAAAGCTTCTTTCCAGTTTTGAACGAAAGATATTTCCTTTTTCACCATAGCCCTCTATGGGCTTCCAAATATCCCTTTGCCAATTCCACAAGAACAGCCTTAGCGAAAGACTTCTTGAAGATAAAGATGTAACTCTGTGTGATGAATGAACAGAACACAGAGCAGTTTCTCAGAAAGCTTCTTTCCAGTTTTGAACGGAAGATATTTCCTTTTTCACTATAGCACCCTATGGGCTTTCAAATATCCCTTTGCCAATTCCACAAGAACAGCCTTAGCGAAAGGCTTCTTGAAGGGAACGATGTAACTCTGTGAGATGAATTAACAGAACACAGAGCAGTTTCTCAGAAAGCTTCTTTCCAGTTTTGAACGGAAGATATTTCCTTTTTCACGATAGCCCTCTATGGGCTTCCAAATATTCCTTTGCCAATTCCACAAGAACAGCCTTAGCGAAAGGCTTCTTGAAGCGAAAGATGTATCTCTGTGAGATGAATTAACAGAACACAGAGCAGTTTCTCAGAAAGCTTCTTTCCAGTTTTGAAGGGAAGATATTTCATTTTTCACCATAGCCCTCTATGGGCTTCCAAATATCCCTTTGCCAAATCCACAAGAACAGCCTTAGCGAAAGGCTTCTTGAAGGGAAAGATGTAACTCTGTGAGATGAATTAACAGAACACAGAGCAGTTTCTCAAAAGGCTTGTTTCCAGTTTTCAACGGATGATATTTCCTTTTTCAACATAGCCCTCTATGGGCTTCCAAATATCCCTTTGCCAATTCCACAAGAACAGCCTTAGCGAAAGGCTTCTTGAAGGGAAAGATGTAATTCTGTGAGATGAATTAACAGAACACAGAGCAGTTTCTCAGAAAGCTTCTTTCCAGTTTTGAACGGAAGATATTTCCTTTTTCACCATAGCCCTCTATGGGCTTCCAAATATCCCTTTGCCAATTCCACAAGAACAGCCTTAGCGAAATACTTTTTGAAGGGAAAGATGTAACTCTGTGAGATGAATTAGCAGAACACAGAGCAGATTCTCAGAAAGCTTCTTTCCAGTTTTGAACGGAAGATATTTCCTTTTTCACCATAGCCCTCTATGGGCTTCCAAATATCCCTTTGTCAATTCCACAAGAACAGCCTTAGCGAAAGGCTTCTTGAAGGGAAAGATGTAACTCTGTGAGATGAATTAACAGAACACAGAGCAGTTTCTCAGAAAGCTTCTTTCCAGTTTTGAACGGAAGATATTTCCTTTTTCACCATAGCCCTCTATGGGCTTCCAAATATCCCTTTGCCAATTCCACAAGAACAGCCTTAGCGAAAGGCTTCTTGAAGGGAAAGATGTAACTCTGTGAGATGAATTAACAGACCACAGAGCAGTTTCTCAGAAAGCTTCTTTCCCGTTTTGAACGGAAGATATTTCCTTTTTCACCATAGCCCTCTATGGGCTTCCAAATATCCCTTTGCCAATTCCACAAGAACAGCCTTAGCGAAAGGCTTCTTGAAGGGAAAGATGTAACTCTGTGAGATGAATTAACAGAACACAGAGCAGTTTCTCAGAAAGCTTCTTTCCAGTTTTGAACGGAAGATATTTCCTTTTTCACCATAGCCCTCTATGGGCTTCCAAATATCCGTTGCCAATTCCACAAGAATAGCCTTTGCGTAAGGCTTTTTGAAGGGAAAGATGTAACTCAGTGAGATGAATTAACAGAACACAGAGCAGTTTCTCAGAAAGCTTCTTTCCCGTTTTGAACGGAAGATATTTCCTTTTTCACCATAGCCCTCTATGGGCTTCCAAATATCCCTTAGCCAATTCCACAAGAACAGCCTTAGCGAAAGGCTTCTTGAAGGGAAAGATGTAACTCTGTGAGATGAATTAACAGAACACAGAGCAGTTTCTCAGAAAGCTTCTTTCCAGTTTTGAACGGAAGATATTTCCTTTTTCACCGTAGCCCTCTATGGGCTTCCAAATATCCGTTGCCAATTCCACAAGAACAGCCTTTGCGTAAGGCTTTTTGAAGGGAAAGATGTAACACTGTGAGACGAATTAACAGAACTCAGAGCAGTTTCTCAGAAAGCTTCTTTCCAGTTTTGAACGGAAGATATTTCCTTTTTCACCATAGCCCTCTATGGGCTTCCAAATATCCCTTTGCCAATTCCACAAGAACAGCCTTAGCGAAAGGCTTCTTGGAGGGAAAGATGTAACTCTGTGAGATGAATTAACAGAACTCAGAGCAGTTTCTCAGAAAGCCTCTTTCCAGTTTTGAAAGGAAGATATTTCCTTTTTCACCATAGCCCTCTAAGGGCTTCCAAATATCCCTTTGCCAATTCCACAAGAACAGCCTTAGCGAAAGGCTTCTTGAAGGGAAAGATGTAATTCTGTGAGATGAATTAACAGAACTCAGAGCAGTTTCTCAGAAAGCTTCTTTCCAGTTTTGAACGGAAGATATTTCCTTTTTCACCATAGCCCTCTATGGGCTTCCAAATATCCCTTTGCCAATTCCACAAGAACAGCCTTAGCGAAATACTTTTTGAAGGGAAAGATGTAACTCTGTGAGATGAATTAGCAGAACACAGAGCAGATTCTCAGAAAGCTTCTTTCCAGTTTTGAACGGAAGATATTTCCTTTTTCACCATATCCCTCTATGGGCTTCCAAATATCCCTTTGCCAATTCCACAAGAACAGCATTAGCGAAAGGCTTCTTGAAGGGAAAGATGTAACTCTGCGAGATGAATTAACAGAACACAGAGCAGTTTCTCAGAAAGCTTCTTTCCAGTTTTGAACGGAAGATATTTCCTTTTTCACCATAGCCCTCTATGGGCTTCCAAATATCCCTTTGCCAATTCCACAAGAACAGCCTTAGCGAAAGGCTTCTTGAAGGGAAAGTTGCAACCCTGTGAGATGAATTAACAGAACACAGAGCAGATTCTCAGAAAGCTTCTTTCCAGTTTTGAACGAAAGATATTTCCTTTTTCACCATAGCCCTCTATGGGCTTCCAAATATCCCTTTGCCAATTCCACAAGAACAGCCTTAGCGAAAGACTTCTTGAAGATAAAGATGTAACTCTGTGTGATGAATGAACAGAACACAGAGCAGTTTCTCAGAAAGCTTCTTTCCAGTTTTGAACGGAAGATATTTCCTTTTTCACTATAGCACCCTATGGGCTTTCAAATATCCCTTTGCCAATTCCACAAGAACAGCCTTAGCGAAAGGCTTCTTGAAGGGAACGATGTAACTCTGTGAGATGAATTAACAGAACACAGAGCAGTTTCTCAGAAAGCTTCTTTCCAGTTTTGAACGGAAGATATTTCCTTTTTCACGATAGCCCTCTATGGGCTTCCAAATATTCCTTTGCCAATTCCACAAGAACAGCCTTAGCGAAAGGCTTCTTGAAGCGAAAGATGTATCTCTGTGAGATGAATTAACAGAACACAGAGCAGTTTCTCAGAAAGCTTCTTTCCAGTTTTGAAGGGAAGATATTTCATTTTTCACCATAGCCCTCTATGGGCTTCCAAATATCCCTTTGCCAAATCCACAAGAACAGCCTTAGCGAAAGGCTTCTTGAAGGGAAAGATGTAACTCTGTGAGATGAATTAACAGAACACAGAGCAGTTTCTCAAAAGGCTTGTTTCCAGTTTTCAACGGATGATATTTCCTTTTTCAACATAGCCCTCTATGGGCTTCCAAATATCCCTTTGCCAATTCCACAAGAACAGCCTTAGCGAAAGGCTTCTTGAAGGGAAAGATGTAATTCTGTGAGATGAATTAACAGAACACAGAGCAGTTTCTCAGAAAGCTTCTTTCCAGTTTTGAACGGAAGATATTTCCTTTTTCACCATAGCTCTCTATGGGCTTCCAAATATCCCTTTGCCAATTCCACAAGAACAGCCTTAGCGAAATACTTTTTGAAGGGAAAGATGTAACTCTGTGAGATGAATTAGCAGAACACAGAGCAGATTCTCAGAAAGCTTCTTTCCAGTTTTGAACGGAAGATATTTCCTTTTTCACCATAGCCCTCTATGGGCTTCCAAATATCCCTTTGTCAATTCCACAAGAACAGCCTTAGCGAAAGGCTTCTTGAAGGGAAAGATGTAACTCTGTGAGATGAATTAACAGAACACAGAGCAGTTTCTCAGAAAGCTTCTTTCCAGTTTTGAACGGAAGATATTTCCTTTTTCACCATAGCCCTCTATGGGCTTCCAAATATCCCTTTGCCAATTCCACAAGAACAGCCTTAGCGAAAGGCTTCTTGAAGGGAAAGATGTAACTCTGTGAGATGAATTAACAGACCACAGAGCAGTTTCTCAGAAAGCTTCTTTCCCGTTTTGAACGGAAGATATTTCCTTTTTCACCATAGCCCTCTATGGGCTTCCAAATATCCCTTTGCCAATTCCACAAGAACAGCCTTAGGGAAAGGCTTCTTGAAGGGAAAGATGTAACTCTGTGAGATGAATTAACAGAACACAGAGCAGTTTCTCAGAAAGCTTCTTTCCAGTTTTGAACGGAAGATATTTCCTTTTTCACCATAGCCCTCTATGGGCTTCCAAATATCCGTTGCCAATTCCACAAGAATAGCCTTTGCGTAAGGCTTTTTGAAGGGAAAGATGTAACTCAGTGAGATGAATTAACAGAACACAGAGCAGTTTCTCAGAAAGCTTCTTTCCAGTTTTGAACGGAAGATATTTCCTTTTTCACCATAGCCCTCTATGGGCTTCCAAATATCCCTTTGCCAATTCCACAAGAACAGCCTTAGCGAAAGGCTTCTTGAAGGGAAAGATGTAACTCTGTGAGACGAATTAACAGAACTCAGAGCAGTTTCTCAGAAAGCTTCTTTCCAGTTTTGAACGGAAGATATTTCCTTTTTCACCATAGCCCTCTATGGGCTTCCAAATATCCCTTTGCCAATTCCACAAGAACAGCCTTAGCGAAAGGCTTCTTGAAGGGAAAGATGTAACTCTGTGAGATGAATGAACAGAACACAGAGCAGTTTCTCAGAAAGCTTCTTTCCAGTTTTGAACGGAAGATATTTCCTTTTACACCATAGCCCTCTATGTGCTTCCAAATATCCCTTTGCCAATTCCACAAGAACAGCCTTATCGAAAGGCTTCTTGAAGAGAAAGATGTAACTCTGTGAGATGAATTAACAGAACACAGAACAGTTTCTCAGAAAGCTTCTTTCCAGTTTTGAACGGAAGATATTTCCTTTTTCACCATAGCCCTCTATCGGCTTCCAAATATCCCTTTGCCAATTCCACAAGAACATCCTTAGCGAAAGGCTTCTTGAAGGGAAACATGTAACTCTGTGAGATGAATTAACAGAACACAGAGCAGTTTCTCAGAAAGCCTCTTTCCAGTTTTGAACGGAAGATATTTCCTTTTTCACCATAGCGCTCTATGGGCTTCCAAATATCCCTTTGCCAATTCCACAAGAACAGCCTTAGCGAAAGGCTTCTTGAAGGGAAAGATGTAACTCTGTGAGATGAATGAACAGAACACAGAGCAATTTCTCAGAAAGCTTCTTTCCAGTTTTGAACGGAAGATATTTCCTTTTACACCATAGCCCTCTATGGGCTTCCAAATATACCTTTGCCAATTCCACAAGAACAGCCTTAGCGAAAGGCTTCTTGAAGAGAAAGATGTAACTCTGTGAGGTGAATTAACAGAACACAGAGCAGTTTCTCAAAAGGCTTGTATCCAGTTTTGAACGGAAGATATTTCCTTTTTCACCATAGCCCTCTATGGGCTTCCAAATATCCTTTTGCCAATTCCACAAGAACAGCCTTAGTGAAAGGCTTCTTGAAGGGAAAGATATAACTCTGTGAGATGAATTAAGAGAACACAGAGCAGTTTCTCAGAAAGCTTCTTTCCAGTTTTGAACGGAAGATATTTCCTTTTTCACCATAGCCCTCTATGGGCTTCCAAATATCCCTTTGCCAATTCCACTAGAACAGTCTTAGCGAAAGGCTTCTTGAAGGGAAAGATGTAACTCTGTGAGATGAATTAACAGAACACAGAACAGTTTCTCAGAAAGCTTCTTTCCAGTTTTGAACGGAAGATATTTTCTTTTTCACCATAGCCCTCTATGGGCTTCCAAATATCCCTTTGCCAATTCCACAAGAACAGCCTTAGCGAAAGGCTTTTTGAAGGGAAAGATGTAACTCAGTGAGATGAATTAACAGAACACAGAGCAGTTTCTCAGAAAGCTTCTTTCCAGTTTTGAACGGAAGATATTTCCTTTTTCACCATAGCCCTCTATGGGCTTCCAAATATCCCTTTGCCAATTCCACAAGAATAGCCTTAATGAAAGGCTTCCTGAAGGGAAAGATGTAACTCAGTGAGATGAATTAACAGAACACAGAGCAGTTTCTCAAAAGGCTTCTTTCCAGTTTTGAACGGAAGATATTTCCTTTTTCACCATAGCCCTCTATGGGCTTCCAAATATCCCTTTGCCAATTCCACAAGAACAGCATTAGCGAAAGGCTTCTTGAAGGGAAAGATGTAACTCTGTGAGATGAATTAACAGACCACAGAGCAGTTTCTCAGAAAGCTTCTTTCCAGGTTCGAACGGAAGATATTTCCTTTTTCACCATAGCCCTCTATGGGCTTCCAAATATCCCTTTGCCAATTCCACAAGAACAGCCTTAGCGAAAGGCTTCTTGAAGGGAAAGATGTAACTCTGTGAGATGAATTAACAGAAAACAGAGCAGTTTCTCAGAAAGCTTCTTTCCAGTTTTGAACGGAAGATATTTCCTTTTTCACCATAGCCCTCTATGGGCTTCCAAATATCCCTTTGCCAATTCCACAAGAACAGTCTTAGCGAAAGGCTTCTTGAAGGGAAAGATGTAACTCTGTGAGATGAATTAACAGAACACAGAGCAGTTTCTCAGAAAGCTTCTTTCCAGTTTTGAACGGAAGATATTTCCTTTTTCACCATAGCCCTCTATGGGCTTCCAAATATTCCTTTGCCAATTCCACAAGAACAGCCTTAGCGAAAGGCTTCTTGAAGGGAAAGATGTAACTCTGTGAGATGAATTAACAGAACACAGAGCAGTTTCTCAGAAAGCTTCTTTCCAGTTTTGAACGGAAGATATTTCCTTTTTCACCATAGCCCTCTTTGGGCTTCCAAATATCCCTTTGCCAATTCCACAAGAACAGCCTTATCGAAAGGCTTCTTGAAGGGAAAGATGTAACTCTGTGAGATAAATGAACAGAACACGGAGCAGTTTCTTACAACCCTTGTTTCTAGTTTTGAACGGAAGATATTTCCTTTTTCACCATAGCCCTCTATGGGCTTCCAAATATCCCTTTGCCAATTGCACAAGAACAGCCTTAGCGAAAGGCTTCTTGAAGGGAAAGATGTAACTCTGTGAGATGAATTAACAGAACACAGAGCAGTTTCTCAGAAAGCTTCTTTCCAGTTTTGAACGGAAGATATTTCCTTTTTCACCATAGCCCTCTAGGGGCTTCCAAATATCCCTTTGCCAATTCCACAAGAACAGCCTTAGCGAAAGGCTTCTTGAAGGGAAAGATGTAACTCTGTGATATGAATTAACAGAACACAGAGCAGTTTCTCAAAAGGCTTCTTTCCAGTTTTGAACGGAAGATATTTCCTTTTTCACCATAGCCCTCTATGGGCTTCCAAATATCCCTTTGCCAATTCCACAAGAACAGCCTTAGCGAAAGGCTCCTTGAAGGGAAAGATGTAACTCTGTGAGATGAATTAACAGAACACAGAGCAGTTTCTCAGAAAGCTTCTTTCCAGTTTTGAACGGAAGATATTTCCTTTTTCACCATAGCCCTCTATGGGCTTCCAAATATCCCTTTGCCAATTCCACAAGAACAGCCTTAGCGAAAGGCTTCTTGAAAGGAAAGATGTAACTCTGTGAGATGAATTAACAGAACTCAGAGCAGTTTCTCAGAAAGCTTCTTTCCAGTTTTGAACGGAAGATATTTCCTTTTTCACCATAGCCCTCTATGGGCTTCCAAATATCCCTTTGCCAATTGCACAAGAACAGCCTTAGCGAAAGGCTTCTTGAAGGGAAAGATGTAACTCTGTGAGATGAATTAACCGAACACAGAGCAGTTTCTCAGAAAGCTTCTTTCCAGTTTTGAACGGAAGATATATCCTTTTTCACCATAGCCCTCTATGGGCTTCCAAATATCCCTTTGCCAATTCCACAAGAACAGCCTTAGCGAAAGGCTTCTTGAAGGGAAAGATGTAACTCTGTGAGATGAATTAACAGACCACAGAGCAGTTTCTCAGAAAGCTTCTTTCCAGTTTCGAACGGAAGATATTTCCTTTTTCACGAAAGCCCTCTATGGGCTTCCAAATATCCCTTTGCCAATTCCACAAGAACAGCCTTAGCGAAAGGCTCCTTGAAGGGAAAGATGTAACTCTGTGAGATGAATTAACAGAAAACAGAGCAGTTTCTCAGAAAGCTTCTTTCCAGTTTTGAACGGAAGATATTTCCTTTTTCACCATAGCCCTCTATGGGCTTCCAAATATCCCTTTGCCAATTCCACAAGAACAGTCTTAGCGAAAGGCTTCTTGAAGGGAAAGATGTAACTCTGTGAGATGAATTAACAGAACACAGAGCAGTTTCTCAGAAAGCTTCTTTCCAGTTTTGAACGGAAGATATTTCCTTTTTCACCATAGCCGTCTATGGGCTTCCAAATATTCCTTTGCCAATTCCACAAGAACAGCCTTAGCGAAAGGCTTCTTGAAGGGAAAGATGTAACTCTGTGAGATGAATTAACAGAACACAGAGCAGTTTCTCAGAAAGCTTCTTTCCAGTTTTGAACGAAAGATATTTCCTTTTTCACCATAGCCCTCTATGGGCTTCCAAATATCCCTTTGCCAATTCCACAAGAACAGCCTTAGCGAAAGACTTCTTGAAGGGAAAGATGTAACTCTGTGTGATGAATGAACAGAACACAGAGCAGTTTCTCAGAAAGCTTCTTTCCAGTTTTGAACGGAAGATATTTCCTTTTTCACCATAGCCCTCCATGGACTTCCAAATATCCCTTTGCCAATTCCACAAGAACAGCCTTAGCGAAAGGCTTCTTGAAGGGAACGATGTAACTCTGTGAGATGAATTAACGGAACACAGAGCAGTTTCTCAGAAAGCTTCTTTCCAGTTTTGAACGGAAGATATTTCCTTTTTCACGATAGCCCTCTATGGGCTTCCAAATATCCCTTTGCCAATTCCACAAGAACAGCCTTAGCGAAAGTTTTCTTGCAGCGAAAGATGTAACTCTGTGAGATGAATTAACAGAACACAGAGCAGTTTCTCAGAAAGCTTCTTTCCAGTTTTGAACGGAAGATATTTCCTTTTTCACCATAGCCCTCTATGGGCTTCCAAATATCCCTTTGCCAATTCCACAAGAACAGCCTTAGCGAAAGGCTTCTTGAAGGGAAAGATGTAACTCTGTGAGATGAATTAACAGAACACAGAGCAGTTTCTCAGAAAGCTTCTTTCCAGTTTTGAACGGAAGATATTTCCTTTTACACCATAGCCCTCTATGGGCTTCCAAATATACCTTTGCCAATTCCACAAGAACAGCCTTAGCGAAAGGCTTCTTGAAGAGAAAGATGTAACTCTGTGAGGTGAATTAACAGAACACAGAACAGTTTCTCAGAAAGCTTCTTTCCAGTTTTGAACGAAGATATTTCCTTTCTCACCATAGCCCTCTATGGGCTTCCAAATATCCCTTTGCCAATTAAACAAGAACAGCCTTAGCGAAAGACCTCTTAAAGGGTAAGATGTAACTCTGTGAGATGAATTAACAGAACACAGAGCCGTTTCTCAGAAAGCTTCTTTCCAGTTTTGAACGGAAGATATTTCCTTTTTCAACATAGCCCCCTATGGGCTTCCAAATATCCCTTTGCCAATTCCACAAGAACAGCCTTAGCGAAAGGCTTCTTGAAGGAAAGATGTAACTCTGTGAGATGAATTAACAGAACACAGAGCAGATTCTCAGAAAGCTTCTTTCCAGTTTTGAACGGAAGATATTTCCTTTTTCACCATAGCCCTCTATGGGCTTCCAAATATCCCTTTGCCAATTCCACAAGAACAGCCTTAGCGAAAGACTTCTGGAAGGGAAAGATGTAACTCTGTGTGATGAATGAACAGAACACAGAGCAGTTTCTCAGAAAGCTTCTTTCCAGTTATGAACGGAAGATATTTCCTTTTTCACCATAGCCCTCTAAGGGCTTCCAAATATCCCTTTGCCAATTCCACAAGAACAGCCTTAGCGAAAGGCTTTTTGAAGGGAAAGATGTAACTCAGTGAGATGAATTAACAGAACACAGAGCAGTTTCTCAGAAAGCTTCTTTCCAGTTTTGAACGGAAGATATTTCCTTTTTCACCATAGCCCTCTATGGGCTTCCAAATATCCCTTTGCCAATTCCACAAGAATAGCCTTAATGAAAGGCTTCCTGAAGGGAAAGATGTAACTCTGTGAGATGAATGAACAGAACACGGAGCAGTTTCTTACAACCCTTGTTTCCAGTTTTGAATGGAAGATATTTCCTTTTTCACCATAGCCCTCTATGGGCTTCCAAATATCCCTTTGCCAATTGCACAAGAACAGCCTTAGCGAAAGGCTTCTTGAAGGGAAAGATGTAACTCTGTGAGATGAATTAACAGAACACAGAGCAGTTTCTCAGAAAGCTTCTTTCCAGTTTTGAACGGAAGATATTTCCTTTTTCACCATAGCCCTTTAGGGGCTTCCAAATATCCCTTTGCCAATTCCACAAGAACAGCCTTAGCGAAAGGCTTCTTGAAGGGAAAGATGTAACTCTGTGATATGAATTAACAGAACACAGAGCAGTTTCTCAAAAGGCTTCTTTCCAGTTTTGAACGGAAGATATTTCCTTTTTCACCATAGCCCTCTATGGGCTTCCAAATATCCCTTTGCCAATTCCACAAGAACAGCCTTAGCGAAAGGCTTCTTGAAGGGAAAGATGTAACTCAGTGAGATGAATTAACAGAACACAGAGCAGTTTCTCAGAAAGCTTCTTTCCAGTTTTGAACGGAAGATATTTCCTTTTTCACCATAGCCCTCTATGGGCTTCCAAATATCCCTTTGCCAATTCCACAAGAACAGCCTTAGCGAAAGGCTTCTTGAAGGGAAAGATGTAACACTGTGAGATGAATTAACAGAACTCAGAGCAGTTTCTCAGAAAGCTTCTTTCCAGTTTTGAACGGAAGATATTTCCTTTTTCACCATAGCCCTCTATGGGCTTCCAAATATCCCTTTGCCAATTCCACAAGAACAGCCTTAGCGAAAGGCTTCTTGAAGGGAAAGATGTAACTCTGTGAGATGAATTAACAGAACACAGAGCAGTTTCTCAGAAAGCTTCTTTCCAGTTTTGAACGGAAGATATTTCCTTTTTCACCATAGCCCACTATGGGCTTCCAAATATCCCTTTGCCAATTCCACAAGAACAGCCTTAGCGAAAGGCTTCTTGAAGGGAAAGATGTAACTCTGTGAGATGAATTAACAGAACACAGAGCAGTTTCTCAGAAAGCTTCTTTCCAGTTTTGAACGGAAGATATTTCCTTTTACACCATAGCCCTCTATGGGCTTCCAAATATACCTTTGCCAATTCCACAAGAACAGCCTTAGCGAAAGGCTTCTTGAAGAGAAAGATGTAACTCTGTGAGGTGAATTAACAGAACACAGAACAGTTTCTCAGAAAGCTTCTTTCCAGTTTTGAACGAAGATATTTCCTTTCTCACCATAGCCCTCTATGGGCTTCCAAATATCCCTTTGCCAATTAAACAAGAACAGCCTTAGCGAAAGACCTCTTAAAGGGTAAGATGTAACTCTGTGAGATGAATTAACAGAACACAGAGCCGTTTCTCAGAAAGCTTCTTTCCAGTTTTGAACGGAAGATATTTCCTTTTTCAACATAGCCCCCTATGGGCTTCCAAATATCCCTTTGCCAATTCCACAAGAACAGCCTTAGCGAAAGGCTTCTTGAAGGAAAGATGTAACTCTGTGAGATGAATTAACAGAACACAGAGCAGATTCTCAGAAAGCTTCTTTCCAGTTTTGAACGGAAGATATTTCCTTTTTCACCATAGCCCTCTATGGGCTTCCAAATATCCCTTTGCCAATTCCACAAGAACAGCCTTAGCGAAAGACTTCTGGAAGGGAAAGATGTAACTCTGTGTGATGAATGAACAGAACACAGAGCAGTTTCTCAGAAAGCTTCTTTCCAGTTATGAACGGAAGATATTTCCTTTTTCACCATAGCCCTCTAAGGGCTTCCAAATATCCCTTTGCCAATTCCACAAGAACAGCCTTAGCGAAAGGCTTTTTGAAGGGAAAGATGTAACTCAGTGAGATGAATTAACAGAACACAGAGCAGTTTCTCAGAAAGCTTCTTTCCAGTTTTGAACGGAAGATATTTCCTTTTTCACCATAGCCCTCTATGGGCTTCCAAATATCCCTTTGCCAATTCCACAAGAATAGCCTTAATGAAAGGCTTCCTGAAGGGAAAGATGTAACTCTGTGAGATGAATGAACAGAACACGGAGCAGTTTCTTACAACCCTTGTTTCCAGTTTTGAATGGAAGATATTTCCTTTTTCACCATAGCCCTCTATGGGCTTCCAAATATCCCTTTGCCAATTGCACAAGAACAGCCTTAGCGAAAGGCTTCTTGAAGGGAAATATGTAACTCTGTGAGATGAATTAACAGAACACAGAGCAGTTTCTCAGAAAGCTTCTTTCCAGTTTTGAACGGAAGATATTTCCTTTTTCACCATAGCCCTTTAGGGGCTTCCAAATATCCCTTTGCCAATTCCACAAGAACAGCCTTAGCGAAAGGCTTCTTGAAGGGAAAGATGTAACTCTGTGATATGAATTAACAGAACACAGAGCAGTTTCTCAAAAGGCTTCTTTCCAGTTTTGAACGGAAGATATTTCCTTTTTCACCATAGCCCTCTATGGGCTTCCAAATATCCCTTTGCCAATTCCACAAGAACAGCCTTAGCGAAAGGCTTCTTGAAGGGAAAGATGTAACTCTGTGAGATGAATTAACAGAACACAGAGCAGTTTCTCAGAAAGCTTCTTTCCAGTTTTGAACGGAAGATATTTCCTTTTTCACCATAGCCCTCTCTGGGCTTCCAAATATCCCTTTGACAATTCCACAAGAACAGCCTTAGCGAAAGGCTTCTTGAAGGGAAAGATGTAACACTGTGAGATGAATTAACAGAACTCAGAGCAGTTTCTCAGAAAGCTTCTTTCCAGTTTTGAACGGAAGATATTTCCTTTTTCACCATAGCCCTCTATGGGCTTCCAAATATCCCTTTGCCAATTCCACAAGAACAGCCTTAGCGAAAGGCTTCTTGAAGCGAAAGATGTAACTCTGTGAGATGAATTAACAGAACACAGAGCAGTTTCTCAGAAAGCTTCTTTCCAGTTTTGAACGGAAGATATTTCCTTTTTCACCATAGCCCTCTATGGGCTTCCAAATATCCCTTTGCCAATTCCACAAGAACAGCCTTAGCGAAAGGCTTCTTGAAGGGAAAGATGTAACTCTGTGAGATGAATTAACAGAACACAGAGCAGTTTCTCAGAAAGCTTCTTTCCAGTTTTGAACGGAAGATATTTCCTTTTACACCATAGCCCTCTATGGGCTTCCAAATATACCTTTGCCAATTCCACAAGAACAGCCTTAGCGAAAGGCTTCTTGAAGAGAAAGATGTAACTCTGTGAGGTGAATTAACAGAACACAGAACAGTTTCTCAGAAAGCTTCTTTCCAGTTTTGAACGAAGATATTTCCTTTCTCACCATAGCCCTCTATGGGCTTCCAAATATCCCTTTGCCAATTAAACAAGAACAGCCTTAGCGAAAGACCTCTTAAAGGGTAAGATGTAACTCTGTGAGATGAATTAACAGAACACAGAGCCGTTTCTCAGAAAGCTTCTTTCCAGTTTTGAACGGAAGATATTTCCTTTTTCAACATAGCCCCCTATGGGCTTCCAAATATCCCTTTGCCAATTCCACAAGAACAGCCTTAGCGAAAGGCTTCTTGAAGGAAAGATGTAACTCTGTGAGATGAATTAACAGAACACAGAGCAGATTCTCAGAAAGCTTCTTTCCAGTTTTGAACGGAAGATATTTCCTTTTTCACCATAGCCCTCTATGGGCTTCCAAATATCCCTTTGCCAATTCCACAAGAACAGCCTTAGCGAAAGACTTCTGGAAGGGAAAGATGTAACTCTGTGTGATGAATGAACAGAACACAGAGCAGTTTCTCAGAAAGCTTCTTTCCAGTTATGAACGGAAGATATTTCCTTTTTCACCATAGCCCTCTAAGGGCTTCCAAATATCCCTTTGCCAATTCCACAAGAACAGCCTTAGCGAAAGGCTTTTTGAAGAGAAAGATGTAACTCAGTGAGATGAATTAACAGAACACAGAGCAGTTTCTCAGAAAGCTTCTTTCCAGTTTTGAACGGAAGATATTTCCTTTTTCACCATAGCCCTCTATGGGCTTCCAAATATCCCTTTGCCAATTCCACAAGAATAGCCTTAATGAAAGGCTTCCTGAAGGGAAAGATGTAACTCTGTGAGATGAATGAACAGAACACGGAGCAGTTTCTTACAACCCTTGTTTCCAGTTTTGAATGGAAGATATTTCCTTTTTCACCATAGCCCTCTATGGGCTTCCAAATATCCCTTTGCCAATTGCACAAGAACAGCCTTAGCGAAAGGCTTCTTGAAGGGAAAGATGTAACTCTGTGAGATGAATTAACAGAACACAGAGCAGTTTCTCAGAAAGCTTCTTTCCAGTTTTGAACGGAAGATATTTCCTTTTTCACCATAGCCCTTTAGGGGCTTCCAAATATCCCTTTGCCAATTCCACAAGAACAGCCTTAGCGAAAGGCTTCTTGAAGGGAAAGATGTAACTCTGTGATATGAATTAACAGAACACAGAGCAGTTTCTCAAAAGGCTTCTTTCCAGTTTTGAACGGAAGATATTTCCTTTTTCACCATAGCCCTCTATGGGCTTCCAAATATCCCTTTGCCAATTCCACAAGAACAGCCTTAGCGAAAGGCTTCTTGAAGGGAAAGATGTAACTCTGTGAGATGAATTAACAGAACACAGAGCAGTTTCTCAGAAAGCTTCTTTCCAGTTTTGAACGGAAGATATTTCCTTTTTCACCATAGCCCTCTCTGGGCTTCCAAATATCCCTTTGCCAATTCCACAAGAACAGCCTTAGCGAAAGGCTTCTTGAAGGGAAAGATGTAACACTGTGAGATGAATTAACAGAACTCAGAGCAGTTTCTCAGAAAGCTTCTTTCCAGTTTTGAACGGAAGATATTTCCTTTTTCACCATAGCCCTCTATGGGCTTCCAAATATCCCTTTGCCAATTCCACAAGAACAGCCTTAGCGAAAGGCTTCTTGAAGGGAAAGATGTAACTCTGTGAGATGAATTAACAGAACACAGAGCAGTTTCTCAGAAAGCTTCTTTCCAGTTTTGAACGGAAGTTATTTCCTTTTTCACCATAGCCCTCTATGGGCCTCCAAATATCCCTTTGCCAATTCCACAAGAACATCCTTAGCGAAAGGCTTCTTGAAGGGAAAGATGTAACTCTGTGAGATGAATTAACAGAACACAGAGCAGTTTCTCAAAAGGCTTCTTTCCAGTTTTGAACGGAAGATATTTCCTTTTTCACCATAGCCCTCTATGGGCTTCCAAATATCCCTTTGCCAATTCCACAAGAACAGCCTTAGCGAAAGGCTTCTTGAAGGGAAAGATGTAACTCTGTGAGATGAATTAACAGAACACAGAGCAGTTTCTCAGAAACCTTCTTTCCAGTTTTGAACGGAAGATATTTCCTTTTTCACCATAGCCCTCTATGGGCTTCCAAATATCCCTTTGCCAATTCCACAAGAACAGCCTTAGCGAAAGGCTTCTTGAAGGGAAAGATGTAACTCTGTGAGATGAATTAACAGAACACAGAGCAGTTTCTCAAAAGGCTTGTTTCCAGTTTTCAACGGAAGATATTTCCTTTTTCACCATAGCCCTCTATGGGCTTACAAATATCCATTTGCCAATTCCACAAGAACAGCCTTAGCGAAAGGCTTCTTGAAGGGAAAGATGTAATTCTGTGAGATGAATTAACAGAACTCAGAGCAGTTTCTCAGAAAGCTTCTTTCCAGTTTTGAACGGAAGATATTTCCTTTTTCACCATAGCCCTCTATGGGCTTCCAAATATCCCTTTGCCAATCCCACAAGAACAGCCTTAGCGAAATACTTTTTGAAGGGAAAGATGTAACTCTGTGAGATGAATTAGCAGAACACAGAGCAGATTCTCAGAAAGCTACTTTCCAGTTTTGAACGGAAGATATTTCCTTTTTCACCATAGCCCTCTATGGGCTTCCAAATATCCCTTTGCCAATTCCACAAGAACAGCCTTAGCGAAAGGATTCTTGAAGGGAAAGATGTAACTCTGTGAGATGAATTAACAGAACACAGAGCAGTTTCTCAGAAAGCTTCTTTCCAGTTTTGAACGGAAGATATTTCCTTTTTCAACAAAGCCCACTATGGGCTTCCAAATATCCCTTTGCCAATTCCACAAGAACAGCCTTAGCGAAAGGCTTCTTGAAGGGAAAGATGTAACTCTGTGAGATGAATGAACAGAACACAGAGCAGTTTCTCAGAAAGCTTCTTTCCAGTTATGAACGGAAGATATTTCCTTTTTCACCATAGCCCTCTATGGGCTTCCAAATATCCCTTTGCCAATTCCACAAGAACAGCCTTAGCGAAAGGCTTCTTGAAGGGAAAGATGTAACTCTGTGAGACGAATTAACAGAACTCATAGCAGTTTCTCAGAAAGCTTCTTTCCAGTTTTGAACGGAAGATATTTCCTTTTTCACCATAGCCCTCTATGGGCTTCCAAATATCCCTTTGCCAATTCCACAAGAACAGCCTTAGAGAAAGGCTTCTTGGAGGGAAAGATGTAACTCTGTGAGATGAATGAACAGAACTCAGAGCAGTTTCTCAGTAAGCTTCTTTCCAGTTTTGAAGGGAAGTTATTTCCTTTTTCACCATAGCCCTCTATGGGCTTCCAAATATCCCTTTGCCAATTCCACAAGAACAGCCTTAGTGAAAGGCTTCTTGAAGGGAAAGATATAACTCTGTGAGATGAATTAACAGAACACAGAGCAGTTTCTCAGAAAGCTTCTTTCCAGTTTTGAACGGAAGATATTTCCTTTTTCACCATAGCCCTCTATGGGCTTCCAAATATCCCTTTGCCAATTCCACAAGAACAGTCTTAGCGAAAGGCTTCTTGAAGGGAAAGATGTAACTCTGTGAGATGAATTAACAGAACACAGAGCAGTTTCTCAAAAGGCTTGTTTCCAGTTTTCAACGGAAGATATTTCCTTTTTCACCATAGCCCTCTATGGGCTTCCAAATATCCCTTTGCCAATTCCACAAGAACAGCCTTAGCGAAAGGCTTCTTGAAGGGAAAGATGTAACTCTGTGAGACGAATTAACAGAACTCAGAGCAGTTTCTCAGAAAGCTTCTTTTCAGTTTTGAACGGAAGATATTTCCTTTTTCACCATAGCCCTCTATGGGCTTCCAAATATCCCTTTGCCAATTCCACAAGAACAGCCTTAGCGAAAGGCTTCTTGGAGGGAAAGATGTAACTCTGTGAGATGAATTAACAGAACTCAGAGCAGTTTCTCAGAAAGCTTCTTTCCAGTTTTGAACGGAAGTTATTTCCTTTTTCACCATAGCCCTCTATGGGCTTCCAAATATCCCATGGCCAATTCCACAAGAACAGCCTTAGTGAAAGCCTTCTTGAAGGGAAAGATACAACTCTGTGAGATGAATTAACAGAACACAGAGCAGTTTCTCAGAAAGCTTCTTTCCAGTTTTGAACGGAAGATATTTCCTTTTTCACCATAGCCCTCTATGGGCTTCCAAATATCCCTTTGCCAATTCCACAAGAACAGTCTTAGCGAAAGGCTTCTTGAAGGGAAAGATGTAACTCTGTGAGATGAATTAACAGAACACAGAACAGTTTCTCAGAAAGCTTCTTTCCAGTTTTGAACGGAAGATATTTTCTTTTTCACCATAGCCCTCTATGGGCTTCCAAATATCCCTTTGCCAATTCCACAAGAACAGCCGTAGCGAAAGACTTCTTGAAGGGAAAGATGTAACTCTGTGAGATGAATTAACAGAACACAGAGCAGTTTCTCAGAAAGCTTCTTTCCAGTTTTGAACGGAAGATATTTCCTTTTTCACCATAGCCCTCTATGGGCTTCCAAATATCCCTTTGCCAATTGCACAAGAACAGCCTTAGCGAAAGGCTTCTTGAAGGGAAAGATGTAACTCTGTGAGATGAATTAACCGAACACAGAGCAGTTTCTCAGAAAGATTCTTTCCAGTTTTGAACGGAAGATATTTCCTTTTACAGCATAGCCCTCTATGGGCTTCCAAATATCCCTTTGCCAATTCCAGAAGAACAGCCTTAGCAAAAGGCTTTTTGAAGGGAAAGATGTAACTCTGTGAGATGAATTAACAGAACACAGAGCAGTTTCTCAGAAAGTTTCTTTCCAGTTTTGAACGGAAGATATTTCCTTTTACAGCATAGCCCTCTATGGGCTTCCAAATATCCCTTTGCCAATTCCAGAAGAACAGCCTTAGCGAAAGGCTTTTTGAAGGGAAAGATGTAACTCTGTGAGATGAATTAACAGAACACAGAGCAGTTTCTCAGAAAGTTTCTTTCCAGTTTTGAACGGAAGATATTTCCTTTTTCACCATATCCCTCTATGGGCTTAAAAATATCCCTTTGCCAATTCCACAAGAACAGCCTTAGCGAAAGGCTTTTGAAGGGAAAGATGTAACTCTGTGAGATGAATTAACAGAACACAGAGCAGTTTCTCAGAAAGCTTCTTTCCAGTTTTGAACGGAAGATATTTCCTTTTTCACCATAGCCCTCTATGGGCTTCCAAATATCCCTTTGCCAATTCCACAAGAACAGTCTTAGCGAAAGGCTTCTTGAAGGGAAAGATGTAACTCTGTGAGATGAATTAACAGAACACAGAGCAGTTTCTCAGAAGGCTTCTTTCCAGTTTTGAACGGAAGATATTTCCTTTTTCACCATAGCCCTCTATGGGCTTCCAAATATCCCTTTGCCAATTCCACAAGAACAGTCTTAGCGAAAGGCTTCTTGAAGGGAAAGATGTAACTCTGTGAGATGAATTAACAGAACACAGAGCAGTTTCTCAGAAAGCTTCTTTCCACTTTTGAACGGAAGATATTTCCTTTTTCACCATAGCCCTCAATGGGCTTCCAAATATCCCTTTGCCAATTCCACAAGAACAGCCTTAGCGAAAGGCTTCTTGAAGGGAAAGATGCAACTCTGTGAGATGAATTAACAGAACACAGAGCAGATTCTCAGAAAGCTTCTTTCCAGTTTTGAATGAAAGATATTTCCTTTTTCACCATAGCCCTCTATGGGCTTCCAAATATCCCTTTGCCAATTCCACAAGAACAGCCTTAGCGAAAGACTTCTTGAAGGGAAAGATGTAACTCTGTGAGATGAATGAACAGAACACAGAGGAGTTTCTCAGAAAGCTTCTTTCCAGTTTTGAACGGAAGATATTTCCTTTTTCACCATAGCCCTCTATGGGCTTCCAAATATCCCTTTGCCAATTCCACAAGAACAGCCTTAGAGAAAGGCTTCTTGAAGGGAACGATGTAACTCTGTGAGATGAATTAACAGAACACCGAGCAGTTTCTCAGAAAGCTTCTTTCCGGTTTTGAACGGAAGATATTTCCTTTTTCACGATAGCCCTCTATGGGCTTCCAAATATCCCTTTGCCAATTCCACAAGAACAGCCTTAGCGAAAGGCTTCTTGAAGCGAAAGATGTAACTCTGTGAGATGAATTAACAGAACACAGAGCAGTTTCTCAGAAAGCTTCTTTCCAGTTTTGAACGGAAGATATTTCCTTTTTCACCATAGCCCTCTATGGGCTTCCAAATATCCCTTTGCCAATTCCACAAGAACAGCCTTAGCGAAAGGCTTCTTGAAGGGAAAGATGTAACTTTGTGAGATGAATTAACAGAACACAGAGCAGTTTCTCAAAAGGCTTGTTTCCAGTTTTCAACGGAAGATATTTCCTTTTTCACCATAGCCCTCTAAGGGCTTACAAATATCCATTTGCCAATTCCACAAGAACAGCCTTAGCGAAAGGCTTCTTGAAGGGAAAGATGTAATTCTGTGAGATGAATTAACAGAACTCAGAGCCGTTTCTCAGAAAGCTTCTTTCCAGTTTTGAACGGAAGATATTTCCTTTTTCACCATAGCCCTCTATAGGCTTCCAAATATCCCTTTGCCAATTCCACAAGAACAGCCTTAGCGAAATACTTTATGAAGGGAAAGATGTAACTCTGTGAGATGAATTAGCAGAACACAGAGCAGATTCTCAGAAAGCTTCTTTCCAGTTTTCAACGGAAGATATTTCCTTTTTCACCATAGCCCTCTATGGGCTTCCAAATATCCCTTTGCCAATTGCACAAGAACAGCCTTAGCGAAAGGCTTCTTGAAGGGAAAGATGTAACTCTGTGAGATGAATTAACCGAACACAGAGCAGTTTCTCAGAAAGCTTCTTTCCAGTTTTGAACGGAAGATATTTCCTTTTTCACCATAGCCCTCTATGGGCTTCCAAATATCCCTTTGCCAATTCCACAAGAACAGTCTTAGCGAAAGGCTTCTTGAAGGGAAAGATGTAACTCTGTGAGATGAATTAACAGAACACAGAGCAGTTTCTCAGAAAGCTTCTTTCCAGTTTTGAACGGAAGATATTTCCTTTTTCACCATAGCCCTCTATGGGCTTCCAAATATCCCTTTGCCAATTCCACAAGAACAGTCTTAGCGAAAGGCTTCTTGAAGGGAAAGATGTAACTCTGTGAGATGAATTAACAGAACACAGAGCAGTTTCTCAGAAAGCTTCTTTCCAGTTTTGAACGGAAGATATTTCCTTTTTCACCATAGCCCTCTATGGGCTTCCAAATATCCCTTTGCCAATTCCACAAGAACAGCCTTAGCGAAAGGCTTCTTGAAGAGAAAGATGTAACTCTGTGAGATGAATTAACAGAACACAGAGCCGTATCTCAGAAAGCTTCTTTCCAGTTTTGAACGGAAGATGTTTCCTTTTTCACCATAGCCCTCTATGGGCTTCCAAATATCCCTTTGCCAATTCCACAAGAACAGCCTTAGCGAAAGGCTTCTTGAAGGGAAAGATGTAACTCTGTGAGATGAATTAACAGAACACAGAGCAGTTTCTCAAAAGGCTTGTTTCCAGTTTTCAACGGAAGATATTTCCTTTTTCACCATAGCCCTCTATGGGCTTCCAAATATCCCTTTGCCAATTCCACAAGAACAGCCTTAGCGAAAGGCTTCTTGAAGGGAAAGATGTAACTCTGTGAGACGAATTAACAGAACTCATAGCAGTTTCTCAGAAAGCTTCTTTCCAGTTTTGAACGGAAGATATTTCCTTTTTCACCATAGCCCTCTATGGGCTTCCAAATATCCCTTTGCCAATTCCACAAGAACAGCCTTAGCGAAAGGCTTCTTGGAGGGAAAGATGTAACTCTGTGAGATGAATGAACAGAACTCAGAGCAGTTTCTCAGTAAGCTTCTTTCCAGTTTTGAAGGGAAGTTATTTCCTTTTTCACCATAGCCCTCTATGGGCTTCCAAATATCCCTTTGCCAATTCCACAAGAACAGCCTTAGTGAAAGGCTTCTTGAAGGGAAAGATATAACTCTGTGAGATGAATTAACAGAACACAGAGCAGTTTCTCAGAAAGCTTCTTTCCAGTTTTGAACGGAAGATATTTCCTTTTTCACCATAGCCCTCTATGGGCTTCCAAATATCCCTTTGCCAATTCCACAAGAACAGTCTTAGCGAAAGGCTTCTTGAAGGGAAAGATGTAACTCTGTGAGATGAATTAACAGAACACAGAACAGTTTCTCAGAAAGCTTCTTTCCAGTTTTGAACGGAACATATTTCCTTTTTCAGCATAGCCCTCTATGGGCTTCCAAATATCCCTTTGCCAATTCCACAAGAACAGCCTTAGCGAAAGGCTTCTTGAAGGGAAAGATGTAACTCTGTGAGATGAATTAACAGAACACAGAGCAGTTTCTCAAAAGGCTTGTTTCCAGTTTTCAACGGAAGATATTTCCTTTTTCACCATAGCCCTCTATGGGCTTCCAAATATCCCTTTGCCAATTCCACAAGAACAGCCTTAGCGAAAGGCTTCTTGAAGGGAAAGATGTAACTCTGTGAGACGAATTAACAGAACTCAGAGCAGTTTCTCAGAAAGCTTCTTTTCAGTTTTGAACGGAAGATATTTCCTTTTTCACCATAGCCCTCAATGGGCTTCCAAATATCCCTTTGCCAATTCCACAAGAACAGCCTTAGCGAAAGGCTTCTTGGAGGGAAAGATGTAACTCTGTGAGATGAATTAACAGAACTCAGAGCAGTTTCTCAGAAAGCTTCTTTCCAGTTTTGAACGGAAGTTAATTCCTTTTTCACCATAGCCCTCTATGGGCTTCCAAATATCCCATGGCCAATTCCACAAGAACAGCCTTAGTGAAAGCCTTCTTGAAGGGAAAGATACAACTCTGTGAGATGAATTAACAGAACACAGAGCAGTTTCTCAGAAAGCTTCTTTCCAGTTTTGAACGGAAGGTATTTCCTTTTTCACCATAGCCCTCTATGGGCTTCCAAATATCCCTTTGCCAATTCCACAAGAACAGTCTTAGCGAAAGGCTTCTTGAAGGGAAAGATGTAACTCTGTGAGATGAATTAACAGAACACAGAACAGTTTCTCAGAAAGCTTCTTTCCAGTTTTGAACGGAAGATATTTTCTTTTTCACCATAGCCCTCTATGGGCTTCCAAATATCCCTTTGACAATTCCACAAGAACAGCCTTAGCGAAAGACTTCTTGAAGGGAAAGATGTAACTCTGTGAGATGAATTAACAGAACACAGAGCAGTTTCTCAGAAAGCTTCTTTCCAGTTTTGAACGGAAGATATTTCCTTTTTCACCATAGCCCTCTATGGGCTTCCAAATATCCCTTTGCCAATTGCACAAGAACAGCCTTAGCGAAAGGCTTCTTGAAGGGAAAGATGTAACTCTGTGAGATGAATTAACCGAACACAGAGCAGTTTCTCAGAAAGATTCTTTCCAGTTTTGAACGGAAGATATTTCCTTTTACAGCATAGCCCTCTATGGGCTTCCAAATATCCCTTTGCCAATTCCAGAAGAACAGCCTTAGCAAAAGGCTTTTTGAAGGGAAAGATGTAACTCTGTGAGATGAATTAACAGAACACAGAGCAGTTTCTCAGAAAGTTTCTTTCCAGTTTTGAACGGAAGATATTTCCTTTTACAGCATAGCCCTCTATGGGCTTCCAAATATCCCTTTGCCAATTCCAGAAGAACAGCCTTAGCGAAAGGCTTTTTGAAGGGAAAGATGTAACTCTGTGAGATGAATTAACAGAACACAGAGCAGTTTCTCAGAAAGTTTCTTTCCAGTTTTGAACGGAAGATATTTCCTTTTTCACCATATCCCTCTATGGGCTTCCAAATATCCCTTTGCCAATTCCACAAGAACAGCCTTAGCGAAAGGCTTTTGAAGGGAAAGATGTAACTCTGTGAGATGAATTAACAGAACACAGAGCAGTTTCTCAGAAAGCTTCTTTCCAGTTTTGAACGGAAGATATTTCCTTTTTCACCATAGCCCTCTATGGGCTTCCAAATATCCCTTTGCCAATTCCACAAGAACAGTATTAGCGAAATGCTTCTTGAAGGGAAAGATGTAACTCTGTGAGATGAATTAACAGAACACAGAGCAGTTTCTCAGAAGGCTTCTTTCCAGTTTTGAACGGAAGATATTTCCTTTTTCACCATAGCCCTCTATGGGCTTCCAAATATCCCTTTGCCAATTCCACAAGAACAGTCTTAGCGAAAGGCTTCTTGAAGGGAAAGATGTAACTCTGTGAGATGAATTAGCAGAACACAGAGCAGATTCTCAGAAAGCTTCTTTCCAGTTTTCAACGGAAGATATTTCCTTTTTCACCATAGCCCTCTATGGGCTTCCAAATATCCCTTTGCCAATTGCACAAGAACAGCCTTAGCGAAAGGCTTCTTGAAGGGAAAGATGTAACTCTGTGAGATGAATTAACCGAACACAGAGCAGTTTCTCAGAAAGCTTCTTTCCAGTTTTGAACGGAAGATATTTCCTTTTTCACCATAGCCCTCTATGGGCTTCCAAATATCCCTTTGCCAATTCCACAAGAACAGTCTTAGCGAAAGGCTTCTTGAAGGGAAAGATGTAACTCTGTGAGATGAATTAACAGAACACAGAGCAGTTTCTCAGAAAGCTTCTTTCCAGTTTTGAACGGAAGATATTTCCTTTTTCACCATAGCCCTCTATGGGCTTCCAAATATCCCTTTGCCAATTCCACAAGAACAGTCTTAGCGAAAGGCTTCTTGAAGGGAAAGATGTAACTCTGTGAGATGAATTAACAGAACACAGAGCAGTTTCTCAGAAAGCTTCTTTCCACTTTTGAACGGAAGATATTTCCTTTTTCACCATAGCCCTCTATGGGCTTCCAAATATCCCTTTGCCAATTCCACAAGAACAGCCTTAGCGAAAGGCTTCTTGAAGAGAAAGATGTAACTCTGTGAGATGAATTAACAGAACACAGAGCCGTATCTCAGAAAGCTTCTTTCCAGGTTTGAACGGAAGATGTTTCCTTTTTCACCATAGCCCTCTATGGGCTTCCAAATATCCCTTTGCCAATTCCACAAGAACAGCCTTAGCGAAAGGCTTCTTGAAGGGAAAGATGTAACTCTGTGAGATGAATTAACAGAACACAGAGCAGTTTCTCAAAAGGCTTGTTTCCAGTTTTCAACGGAAGATATTTCCTTTTTCAGCATAGCCCTCTATGGGCTTCCAAATATCCCTTTGCCAATTCCACAAGAACAGCCTTAGCGAAAGGCTTCTTGAAGGGAAAGATGTAACTCTGTGAGATGAATTAACAGAACACAGAGCAGTTTCTCAAAAGGCTTGTTTCCAGTTTTCAACGGAAGATATTTCCTTTTTCACCATAGCCCTCTATGGGCTTCCAAATATCCCTTTGCCAATTCCACAAGAACAGCCTTAGCGAAAGGCTTCTTGAAGGGAAAGATGTAACTCTGTGAGACGAATTAACAGAACTCAGAGCAGTTTCTCAGAAAGCTTCTTTTCAGTTTTGAACGGAAGATATTTCCTTTTTCACCATAGCCCTCTATGGGCTTCCAAATATCCCTTTGCCAATTCCACAAGAACAGCCTTAGCGAAAGGCTTCTTGGAGGGAAAGATGTAACTCTGTGAGATGAATTAACAGAACTCAGAGCAGTTTCTCAGAAAGCTTCTTTCCAGTTTTGAACGGAAGTTATTTCCTTTTTCACCATAGCCCTCTATGGGCTTCCAAATATCCCATGGCCAATTCCACAAGAACAGCCTTAGTGAAAGCCTTCTTGAAGGGAAAGATACAACTCTGTGAGATGAATTAACAGAACACAGAGCAGTTTCTCAGAAAGCTTCTTTCCAGTTTTGAACGGAAGATATTTCCTTTTTCACCATAGCCCTCTATGGGCTTCCAAATATCCCTTTGCCAATTCCACAAGAACAGTCTTAGCGAAAGGCTTCTTGAAGGGAAAGATGTAACTCTGTGAGATGAATTAACAGAACACAGAACAGTTTCTCAGAAAGCTTCTTTCCAGTTTTGAACGGAAGATATTTTCTTTTTCACCATAGCCCTCTATGGGCTTCCAAATATCCCTTTGACAATTCCACAAGAACAGCCTTAGCGAAAGACTCCTTGAAGGGAAAGATGTAACTCTGTGAGATGAATTAACAGAACACAGAGCAGTTTCTCAGAAAGCTTCTTTCCAGTTTTGAACGGAAGATATTTCCTTTTTCACCATAGCCCTCTATGGGCTTCCAAATATCCCTTTGCCAATTGCACAAGAACAGCCTTAGCGAAAGGCTTCTTGAAGGGAAAGATGTAACTCTGTGAGATGAATTAACCGAACACAGAGCAGTTTCTCAGAAAGATTCTTTCCAGTTTTGAACGGAAGATATTTCCTTTTACAGCATAGCCCTCTATGGGCTTCCAAATATCCCTTTGCCAATTCCAGAAGAACAGCCTTAGCAAAAGGCTTTTTGAAGGGAAAGATGTAACTCTGTGAGATGAATTAACAGAACACAGAGCAGTTTCTCAGAAAGTTTCTTTCCAGTTTTGAACGGAAGATATTTCTTTTTACAGCATAGCCCTCTATGGGCTTCCAAATATCCCTTTGCCAATTCCAGAAGAACAGCCTTAGCGAAAGGCTTTTTGAAGGGAAAGATGTAACTCTGTGAGATGAATTAACAGAACACAGAGTAGTTTCTCAGAAAGTTTCTTTCCAGTTTTGAACGGAAGATATTTCCTTTTTCACCATATCCCTCTATGGGCTTCCAAATATCCCTTTGCCAATTCCACAAGAACAGCCTTAGCGAAAGGCTTTTGAAGGGAAAGATGTAACTCTGTGAGATGAATTAACAGAACACAGAGCAGTTTCTCAGAAAGCTTCTTTCCAGTTTTGAACGGAAGATATTTCCTTTTTCACCATAGCCCTCTATGGGCTTCCAAATATCCCTTTGCCAATTCCACAAGAACAGTCTTAGCGAAAGGCTTCTTGAAGGGAAAGATGTAACTCTGTGAGATGAATTAACAGAACACAGAGCAGTTTCTCAGAAGGCTTCTTTCCAGTTTTGAACGGAAGATATTTCCTTTTTCACCATAGCCCTCTATGGGCTTCCAAATATCCCTTTGCCAATTCCACAAGAACAGTCTTAGCGAAAGGCTTCTTGAAGGGAAAGATGTAACTCTGTGAGATGAATTAACAGAACACAGAGCAGTTTCTCAGAAAGCTTCTTTCCACTTTTGAACGGAAGATATTTCCTTTTTCACCATAGCCCTCTATGGGCTTCCAAATATCCCTTTGCCAATTCCACAAGAACAGCCTTAGCGAAAGGCTTCTTGAAGGGAAAGATGCAACTCTGTGAGATGAATTAACAGAACACAGAGCAGATTCTCAGAAAGCTTCTTTCCAGTTTTGAATGAAAGATATTTCCTTTTTCACCATAGCCCTCTATGGGCTTCCAAATATCCCTTTGCCAATTCCACAAGAACAGCCTTAGCGAAAGACTTCTTGAAGGGAAAGATGTAACTCTGTGAGATGAATGAACAGAACACAGAGGAGTTTCTCAGAAAGCTTCTTTCCAGTTTTGAACGGAAGATATTTCCTTTTTCACCATAGCCCTCTATGGGCTTCCAAATATCCCTTTGCCAATTCCACAAGAACAGCCTTAGAGAAAGGCTTCTTGAAGGGAACGATGTAACTCTGTGAGATGAATTAACAGAACACCGAGCAGTTTCTCAGAAAGCTTCTTTCCGGTTTTGAACGGAAGATATTTCCTTTTTCACGATAGCCCTCTGTGGGCTTCCAAATATCCCTTTGCCAATTCCACAAGAACAGCCTTAGCGAAAGGCTTCTTGAAGCGAAAGATGTAACTCTGTGAGATGAATTAACAGAACACAGAGCAGTTTCTCAGAAAGCTTCTTTCCAGTTTTGAACGGAAGATATTTCCTTTTTCACCATAGCCCTCTATGGGCTTCCAAATATCCCTTTGCCAATTCCACAAGAACAGCCTTAGCGAAAGGCTTCTTGAAGGGAAAGATGTAACTTTGTGAGATGAATTAACAGAACACAGAGCAGTTTCTCAAAAGGCTTGTTTCCAGTTTTCAACGGAAGATATTTCCTTTTTCACCATAGCCCTCTAAGGGCTTACAAATATCCATTTGCCAATTCCACAAGAACAGCCTTAGCGAAAGGCTTCTTGAAGGGAAAGATGTAATTCTGTGAGATGAATTAACAGAACTCAGAGCCGTTTCTCAGAAAGCTTCTTTCCAGTTTTGAACGGAAGATATTTCCTTTTTCACCATAGCCCTCTATAGGCTTCCAAATATCCCTTTGCCAATTCCACAAGAACAGCCTTAGCGAAATACTTTATGAAGGGAAAGATGTAACTCTGTGAGATGAATTAGCAGAACACAGAGCAGATTCTCAGAAAGCTTCTTTCCAGTTTTGAACGGAAGATATTTCCTTTTTCACCATAGCCCTCTATGGGCTTCCAAATATCCCTTTGCCAATTGCACAAGAACAGCCTTAGCGAAAGGCTTCTTGAAGGGAAAGATGTAACTCTGTGAGATGAATTAACCGAACACAGAGCAGTTTCTCAGAAAGCTTCTTTCCAGTTTTGAACGGAAGATATTTCCTTTTTCACCATAGCCCTCTATGGGCTTCCAAATATCCCTTTGCCAATTCCACAAGAACAGTCTTAGCGAAAGGCTTCTTGAAGGGAAAGATGTAACTCTGTGAGATGAATTAACAGAACACAGAGCAGTTTCTCAGAAAGCTTCTTTCCAGTTTTGAACGGAAGATATTTCCTTTTTCACCATAGCCCTCTATGGGCTTCCAAATATCCCTTTGCCAATTCCACAAGAACAGTCTTAGCGAAAGGCTTCTTGAAGGGAAAGATGTAACTCTGTGAGATGAATTAACAGAACACAGAGCAGTTTCTCAGAAAGCTTCTTTCCACTTTTGAACGGAAGATATTTCCTTTTTCACCATAGCCCTCTATGGGCTTCCAAATATCCCTTTGCCAATTCCACAAGAACAGCCTTAGCGAAAGGCTTCTTGAAGGGAAAGATGCAACTCTGTGAGATGAATTAACAGAACACAGAGCAGATTCTCAGAAAGCTTCTTTCCAGTTTTAAACGAAAGATATTTCCTTTTTCACCATAGCCCTCTATGGGCTTCCAAATATCCCTTTGCCAATTCCACAAGAACAGCCTTAGCGAAAGACTTCTTGAAGGGAAAGATGTAACTCTGTGAGATGAATGAACAGAACACAGAGGAGTTTCTCAGAAAGCTTCTTTCCAGTTTTGAACGGAAGATATTTCCTTTTTCACCATAGCCCTCTATGGGCTTCCAAATATCCCTTTGCCAATTCCACAAGAACAGCCTTAGAGAAAGGCTTCTTGAAGGGAACGATGTAACTCTGTGAGATGAATTAACAGAACACAGAGCAGTTTCTCAGAAAGCTTCTTTCCGGTTTTGAACGGAAGATATTTCCTTTTTCACGATAGCCCTCTATGGGCTTCCAAATATCCCTTTGCCAATTCCACAAGAACAGCCTTAGCGAAAGGCTTCTTGAAGGGAAAGATGTAACTTTGTGAGATGAATTAACAGAACACAGAGCAGTTTCTCAAAAGGCTTGTTTCCAGTTTTCAACGGAAGATATTTCCTTTTTCACCATAGCCCTCTAAGGGCTTACAAATATCCATTTGCCAATTCCACAAGAACAGCCTTAGCGAAAGGCTTCTTGAAGGGAAAGATGTAATTCTGTGAGATGAATTAACAGAACTCAGAGCAGTTTCTCAGAAAGCTTCTTTCCAGTTTTGAACGGAAGATATTTCCTTTTTCACCATAGCCCTCTATGGGCTTCCAAATATCCCTTTGCCAATTCCACAAGAACAGCCTTAGCGAAATACTTTATGAAGGGAAAGATGTAACTCTGTGAGATGAATTAGCAGAACACAGAGCAGATTCTCAGAAAGCTTCTTTCCAGTTTTCAACGGAAGATATTTCCTTTTTCACCATAGCCCTCTATGGGCTTCCAAATATCCCTTTGCCAATTCCACAAGAACAGCCTTAGCGAAAGGCTTCTTGAAGAGAAAGATGTAACTCTGTGAGATGAATTAACAGAACACAGAGCAGTTTCTCAGAAAGCTTCTTTCCAGTTTTGAACGGAAGATATTTCCTTTTTCACCATAGCCCTCTATGGGCTTCCAAATATCCCTTTGCCAATTCCACAAGAACAGCCTTAGCGAAAGGCTTCTTGAAGGGAAAGATGTAACTCTGTGAGATGAATTAACAGACCACAGAGCAGTTTCTCAGAAAGCTTCTTTCCCGTTTTGAACGGAAGATATTTCCTTTTTCACCATAGCCCTCCATGGGCTTCCAAATATCCCTTTGCCAATTCCACAAGAACAGCCTTAGCGAAAGGCTTCTTGAAGGGAAAGATGTAACTCTGTGTGATGAAAGAAAAGAACACAGAGCAGTTTCTCAGAAAGCTTATTTCCAGTTTTGAACGGAAGATATTTCCTTTTTCACCATAGCCCTCTATGGGCTTCCAAATATCCCTTTGCCAATTCCACAAGAACAGCCTTAGCGAAAGGCTTCTTGAAGGGAACGATGTAACTCTGTGAGGTGAATTAACAGAACACAGAGCAGTTTCTCAGAAAGCTTCTTTCCAGTTTTGAACGGAAGTTATTTCCTTTTTCACCATAGCCCTCTATGGGCTTCCAAATATCCCTTTGCCAATTCCACAAGAACAGCCTTAGTGAAAGGCTTCTTGAAGGGAAAGATATAACTCTGTGAGATGAATTAACAGAACACAGAGCAGTTTCTCAGAAAGCTTCTTTCCAGTTTTGAACGGAAGTTATTTCCTTTTTCACCATAGCCCTCTATGGGCTTCCAAATATCCCTTTGCCAATTCCACAAGAACAGCCTTAGCGAAAGACTTCTTGAAGGAAAAGATGTAACTCTGTGAGATGAATTAACAGAACACAGAGCAGTTTCTCAGAAAGCTTCTTTCCAGTTTTGAACGGAAGATATTTCCTTTTTCACCACAGCCCTCTATGGGCTTCCAAATATCCCTTTGCCAATTCCACAAGAACAGCCTTAGCGTAAGGCTTTTTGAAGGGAAAGATGTAACTCAGTGAGATGAATTAACAGAACACAGAGCAGTTTCTCAGAAAGCTTCTTTCCAGTTTTGAACGGAAGATATTTCCTTTTTCACCATAGCCCACTATGGGCTTCCAAATATCCCTTTGCAAATTCCACAAGAATAGCCTTAGTGAAAGGCTTCCTGAAGGGAAAGATGTAACTCTGTGAGATGAATTAACAGAACACGGAGCAGTTTCTTACAAACCTTGTTTCCAGTTTTGAACGGAAGATATTTCCTTTTTCACCATAGACCTCTATGGGCTTCCAAATATCCCTTTGCGAAATCCACAAGAACAGCCTTAGCGAAAGGCTTCTTGAAGGGAAAGATGTAACTCTGTGAGATGAATTAACAGAACACAGAGCAGTTTCTCAGAAAGCTTCTTTCCAGTTTTGAACGGAAGATATTTCCTTTTTCACCATAGCCCTCTATGGGCTTCAAAATATCCCTTTGCCAATTCCACAAGAACAGCCTTAGCGAAAGGCTTCTTGAAGGGAAAGATGTAACTCTGTGAGATGAATTAACAGAACACAGAGCAGTTTCTCAGAAAGCTTCTTTCCAGTTTTGAACGGAAGATATTTCCTTTTTCAGCATAGCCCTCTATGGGCTTCCAAATATCCCTTTGCCAATTCCACAAGAACAGCCTTAGAGAAAGGCTTCTTGAAGGGAAAGATGTAACTCTGTGTGATGAAAGAAAAGAACACAGAGCAGTTTCTCAGAAAGCTTCTTTCCAGTTTTGAACGGAAGATATTTCCTTTTTCACCATAGCCCTCTATGGGCTTCCAAATATCCCTTTGCCAATTCCACAAGAACAGCCTTAGCGAAAGGCCTCTTGAAGGGAACGATGTAACTCTGTGAGATGAATTAACAGAACACAGAGCAGTTTCTCAGAAAGCTTCTTTCCAGTTTTGAACGGAAGATATTTCCTTTTTCACGATATCCCACTATGGGCTTCCAAATATCCCTTTGCCAATTTCACAAGAACAGCCTTAGCGAAAGGCTTCTTGAAGGGAAAGATGTAACTCTGTGAGATGAATTAACAGAACACAGAGCAGTTTCTCAGAAAGCTTCTTTCCAGTTTTGAACGGAAGATATTTCCTTTTTCACCATAGCCCTCTATGGGCTTCCAAATATCCCTTTGCCAATTCCACAAGAACAGCCTTAGCGAAAGGCTTCTTGAAGGGAAAGATGTAACTCTGTGAGATGAATGAACAGAACACAGAGCAGTTTCTCAAAAGACTTGTTTCCAGTTTTCAACGGAAGATATTTCCTTTTTCACCATAGCCCTCTATGGGCTTCCAAATATCCCTTTGCAATTCCACAAGAACAGACTTATCGAAAGGCTTCTTGAAGGGAAAGATGTAATTCTGTGAGATGAATTAACAGAACTCAGAGCAGTTTCTCAGAAAGCTTCTTTCCAGTTTTGAACGGAAGATATTTCCTTTTTCACCTTAGCCCTCTATGGGCTTCCAAATATCCCTTTGCCAATTCCACAAGAACAGCCTTATCGAAAGGCTTCTTGAAGGGAAAGATGTAATTCTGTGAGATGAATTAACAGAACACAGAACAGTTTCTCAGAAAGCTTCTTTCCAGTTTTGAACGGAAGATATTTCCTTTTTCACCATAGCCCTCTATGGGCTTCCAAATATCCCTTTGCCAATTCCACAAGAACAGCCTTAGTGAAAGGCTTCTTAAAGGGAAAGATGTAACTCTGTGAGATGAATTAACAGAACACAGAGCAGTTTCTCAGAAAGCTTGTATCCAGTTTTGAACTGAAGATATTTCCTTTTTCATCATAGCCCTCTATGGGCTTCCAAATATCCCTTTGCCAATTCCACGAGAACAGCCTTAGCGAAGGGCTTCTTGAAGGGAAAGATGTAACTCTGTGAGATGAATTAACAGAACACAGAACAGTTTCTCAGAAAGCTTCTTTCCAGTTTTGAACGGAAGATATTTCCTTTTTCACCATAGCCCTCTATGGGCTTCCAAATATCCCTTTGCCAATTCCACAAGAACAGCCTTAGTGAAAGGCTTCTTGAAGGGAAAGATGTAGCTCTGTGAGATGAATTAACAGAACACGGAGCAGTTTCTTACAAAGCTTGTTTCCAGTTTTGAACGGAAGATATTTCCTTTTTCACCATAGCCCTCTATGGGCTTAAAAATATCCCTTTGCCAATTCCACAAGAAGAGCCTTAGCGAAAGGCTTCTTGAAGGGAAAGATGTTACTCTGTGAGATGAATTTACAGAACACAGAGCAGTTTCTCAGAAAGCTTCTTTCCAGTTTTGAACGGAAGATATTTCCTTTTTCACCATAGCCCTCTATGGGCTTCCAAATATCTCTTTGCCAATTCCACAAGAACAGCCTTAGCGAAAGGCTTCTGGAAGAGAAATATGTAACTCAGTGAGATGAATTAACAGAACACAGAACAGTTTCTCAGAAAGCTTCTTTCCAATTTTGATCGGAAGATATTTCCTTTTTCACCATAGCCCTCTATGGGCTTCCAAATATCCCTTTGCCAATTCCACAAGAACAGCCTTAGCGAAAGACTTCTTGTAGGGAAAGATGTAACTCTGTGAGATGAATTAACAGAACACAGAGCAGTTTCTCAGAAAGCTTCTTTCCAGTTTTGTACCGAAGATATTTCCTTTTTCACCATAGCCCTCTATGGGCTTCCAAATATCCCTTTGCCAATTCCACAAGAACAGCCTTAGCGAAAGGCTTCTTAAAGGGAAAGATGTAACTCTGTGAGATGAATTAACAGACCACAGAGCAGTTTCTCAGAAAGCTTCTTTCCAGTTTTGAACGGAAGATATTTCCTTTTTCACCATAGCCCTCTATGGGCTTCCAAATATCCCTTTGCCAATTACACAAGAACAGCCTTAGCGAAAGGCTTCTTGAAGGGAAAGATGTAACTCTGTGAGATGAATTTACAGAACACAGAGCCGTTTCTCAGAAAGCTTCTTTCCAGTTTTGAACGGAAGATGTTTCCTTTTTCACCATAGACCTCTATGGGCTTCCAAATATCCCTTTGCCAATTCCACAAGAACAGCCTTAGCGAAAGGCTTCTTGAAGGGAAAGATGTAATTGTGTGAGATGAATTAACAGAACTCAGAGCAGTTTCTCAGAAAGCTTCTTTCCAGTTTTGAACGGAAGATATTTCCTTTTTCACCATAGCCCTCTATGGGCTTCCAAATATCCCTTTGCCAATTCCACAAGAACAGCCTTAGCGAAATACTTTATGAAGGGAAAGATGTAACTCTGTGAGATGAATTAGCAGAACACAGAGCAGATTCTCAGAAAGCTTCTTTCCAGTTTTCAACGGAAGATATTTCCTTTTTCACCATAGCCCTCTATGGGCTTCCAAATATCCCTTTGCCAATTCCACAAGAACAGCCTTAGCGAAAGGCTTCTTGAAGGGAAAGATGTAATTCTGTGAGATGATTTAACAGAACACAGAGCAGTTTCTCAGAAAGCTTCTTTCCAGTTTTGAACGGAAGATATTTCCTTTTTCACCATAGCCCTCTATGGGCTTCCAAATATCCCTTTGCCAATTCCACAAGAACAGCCTTAGCGAAAGGCTTCTTGAAGGGAAAGATGTAACTCTGTGAGATGAATTAACAGAACACAGAGCAGTTTCTCAGAAAGCTTCTTTCCCGTTTTGAACGGAAGATATTTCCTTTTTCACCATAGCCCTCCATGGGCTTCCAAATATCCCTTTGCCAATTCCACAAGAACAGCCTTAGCGAAAGGCTTCTTGAAGGGAAAGATGTAACTCTGTGTGATGAAAGAAAAGAACACAGAGCAGTTTCTCAGAAAGCTTATTTCCAGTTTTGAACGGAAGATATTTCCTTTTTCACCATAGCCCTCTATGGGCTTCCAAATATCCCTTTGCCAATTCCACAAGAACAGCCTTAGCGAAAGGCTTCTTGAAGGGAACGATGTAACTCTGTGAGATGAATTAACAGAACACAGAGCAGTTTCTCAGAAAGCTTCTTTCCAGTTTTGAACGGAAGTTATTTCCTTTTTCACCATAGCCCTCTATGGGCTTCCAAATATCCCTTTGCCAATTCCACAAGAACAGCCTTAGTGAAAGGCTTCTTGAAGGGAAAGATATAACTCTGTGAGATGAATTAACAGAACACAGAGCAGTTTCTCAGAAAGCTTCTTTCCAGTTTTGAACGGAAGTTATTTCCTTTTTCACCATAGCCCTCTATGGGCTTCCAAATATCCCTTTTCCAATTCCACAAGAACAGCCTTAGCGAAAGACTTCTTGAAGGAAAAGATGTAACTCTGTGTGATGAATTAACAGAACACAGAGCAGTTTCTCAGAAAGCTTCTTTCCAGTTTTGAACGGAAGATATTTCATTTTTCACCACAGCCCTCTATGGGCTTCCAAATATCCCTTTGCCAATTCCACAAGAACAGCCTTAGCGTAAGGCTTTTTGAAGGGAAAGATGTAACTCAGTGAGATGAATTAACAGAACACAGAGCAGTTTCTCAGAAAGCTTCTTTCCAGTTTTGAACGGAAGATATTTCCTTTTTCACCATAGCCCACTATGGGCTTCCAAATATCCCTTTGCAAATTCCACAAGAATAGCCTTAGTGAAAGGCTTCCTGAAGGGAAAGATGTAACTCTGTGAGATGAATTAACAGAACACGGAGCAGTTTCTTACAAACCTTGTTTCCAGTTTTGAACGGAAGATATTTCCTTTTTCACCATAGACCTCTATGGGCTTCCATATATCCCTTTGCGAAATCCACAAGAACAGCCTTAGCGAAAGGCTTCTTGAAGGGAAAGATGTAACTCTGTGAGATGAATTAACAGAACACAGAGCAGTTTCTCAGAAAGCTTCTTTCCAGTTTTGAACGGAAGATATTTCCTTTTTCACCATAGCCCTCTATGGGCTTCCAAATATCCCTTTGCCAATTCCACAAGAACAGCCTTAGCGAAAGGCTTCTTGAAGGGAAAGATGTAACTCTGTGAGATGAATTAACAGAACACAGAGCAGTTTCTCAGAAAGCTTCTCTCCAGTTTTGAACGGAAGATATTTCCTTTTTCAGCATAGCCCTCTATGGGCTTCCAAATATCCCTTTGCCAATTCCACAAGAACAGCCTTAGAGAAAGGCTTCTTGAAGGGAAAGATGTAACTCTGTGTGATGAAAGAAAAGAACACAGAGCAGTTTCTCAGAAAGCTTCTTTCCAGTTTTGAACGGAAGATATTTCCTTTTTCACCATAGCCCTCTATGGGCTTCCAAATATCCCTTTGCCAATTCCACAAGAACAGCCTTAGCGAAAGGCCTCTTGAAGGGAACGATGTAACTCTGTGAGATGAATTAACAGAACACAGAGCAGTTTCTCAGAAAGCTTCTTTCCAGTTTTGAACGGAAGATATTTCCTTTTTCACGATATCCCTCTATGGGCTTCCAAATATCCCTTTGCCAATTCCACAAGAACAGCCTTAGCGAAAGGCTTCTTGAAGGGAAAGATGTAACTCTGTGAGATGAATTAACAGAACACAGAGCAGTTTCTCAGAAAGCTTCTTTCCAGTTTTGAACGGAAGATATTTCCTTTTTCACCATAGCCCTCTATGGGCTTCCAAATATCCCTTTGCCAATTCCACAAGAACAGCCTTAGCGAAAGGCTTCTTGAAGGGAAAGATGTCACTCTGTGAGATGAATGAACAGAACACAGAGCAGTTTCTCAAAAGACTTGTTTCCAGTTTTCAACGGAAGATATTTCCTTTTTCACCATAGCCCTCTATGGGCTTCCAAATATCCCTTTGCAATTCCACAAGAACAGACTTAGCGAAAGGCTTCTTGAAGGGAAAGATGTAATTCTGTGAGATGAATTAACAGAACTCAGAGCAGTTTCTCAGAAAGCTTCTTTCCAGTTTTGAACGGAAGATATTTCCTTTTACACCATAGCCCTCTATGGGCTTCCAAATATCCCTTTGCCAATTCCACAAGAACAGCCTTATCGAAAGGCTTCTTGAAGGGAAAGATGTAATTCTCTGAGATGAATTAACAGAACACAGAACAGTTTCTCAGAAAGCTTCTTTCCAGTTTTGAACGGAAGATATTTCCTTTTTCACCATAGCCCTCTATGGGCTTCCAAATATCCCTTTGCCAATTCCACAAGAACAGCCTTAGCGAAAGACTTCTTGTAGGGAAAGATGTAACTCTGTGAGATGAATTAACAGAACACAGAGCAGTTTCTCAGAAAGCTTCTTTCCAGTTTTGTACCGAAGATATTTCCTTTTTCACCATAGCCCTCTATGGGCTTCCAAATATCCCTTTGCCAATTCCACAAGAACAGCCTTAGCGAAAGGCTTCTTAAAGGGAAAGATGTAACTCTGTGAGATGAATTAACAGACCACAGAGCAGTTTCTCAGAAAGCTTCTTTCCAGTTTTGAACGGAAGATATTTCCTTTTTCACCATAGCCCTCTATGGGCTTCCAAATATCCCTTTGCCAATTCCACAAGAACAGCCTTAGGGAAAGGCTTCTTGAAGGGAAAGATGTAACTCTGTGAGATGAATTTAGAGAACACAGAGCAGTTTCTCAGAAAGCTTCTTTCCAGTTTTGAACGGAAGATGTTTCCTTTTTCACCATAGACCTCTATGGGCTTCCAAATATCCCTTTGCCAATTCCACAAGAACAGCCTTAGCGAAAGGCTTCTTGAAGGGAAAGATGTAACTCTGTGAGATGAATTAACAGAACACAGAGCAGTTTCTCAGAAAGCTTCTTTCAGGTTTTGAACGGAAGGTATTTCCTTTTTCACCATAGCCCTCTATGGGCTTCCAAATATCCCTTTGCCAATTCCACAAGAACAGCCTTAGCGAAAGGCTTCTTGAAGTGAAAGATGTAACTCTGTGAGATGAATTAACAGAACACAGAGCAGTTTCTCAGAAAGCTTCTTTCCAGTTTTGAACGGAAGATATTTCCTTTTTCACCATAGCCCTCTATGGGCTTCCAAATATCCCTTTGCCAATTCCACAAGAACAGCCTTAGCGAAAGACTTCTTGAAGGGAAAGATGTAACTCCGTGAGATGAATTAACAGAACACAGAGCAGTTTCTCAGAAAGCTTCTTTCCAGTTTTGAACGGAAGATAATTCCTTTTTCACCATAGCCCTCTATGGGCTTCCAAATATCCCTTTGCCAATTCCACAAGAACAGCCTTAGCGAAAGGCTTCTTGAAGGGAAAGATGTAACTCTGTGAGATGAATTAACAGAACACAGAGCAGTTTCTCAGAAAGCTTCTTTCCAGTTTTGAACGGAAGATATTTCCTTTTTCACCATAGCCCTCTATGGGCTTCCAAATATCCCTTTGCCAATTCCACAAGAACAGCCTTAGCGAAAGACTTCTTGAAGGGAAAGATGTAACTCTGTGAGATGAATTAACAGAACACAGAGCAGTTTCTCAGAAAGCTTCTTTCCAGTTTTGAACGGAAGATATTTCCTTTTTCACCATAGCCCTCTATGGGCTTCCAAATATCCCTTTGCCAATTCCACAAGAACAGCCTTAGCGAAAGGCTTCTTGAAGGGAAAGATGTAACTCTGTGAGATGAATTAACAGACCACAGAGCAGTTTCTCAGAAAGCTTCTTTCCAGTTTTGAACGGAAGATATTTCCTTTTTCACCATAGCCCTCCATGGGCTTCCAAATATCCCTTTGCCAATTCCACAAGAACAGCCTTAGCGAAAGGCTTCTAGAGGGAAAGATGTAACTCTGTGAGATGAATTAACAGAACACAGAGCAGTTTCTCAGAAAGCTTCTTTCCAGTTTTGAACGGAAGATATTTCCTTTTTCACCATAGCCCTCTATGGGCTTCCAAATATCTCTTTGCCAATTCCACAAGAACAGCCTTAGCGTAAGGCTTTTTGAAGGGAAAGATGTAACTCAGTGAGATGAATTAACAGAACACAGAGCAGTTTCTCAGAAAGCTTCTTTCCAGTTTTGAACGGAAGATATTTCCTTTTTCACCATAGCCCTCTATGGGCTTCCAAATATCCCTTTGCAAATTCCACAAGAATAGCCTTAGTGAAAGGCTTCCTGAAGGGAAAGATGTAACTCTGTGAGATGAATTAACAGAACACGGAGCAGTTTCTTACAAACCTTGTTTCCAGTTTTGAACGGAAGATATTTCCTTTTTCACCATAGCCCTCTATGGGCTTCCAAATATCCCTTTGCGAAATCCACAAGAACAGCCTTAGCGAAAGGCTTCTTGAAGGGAAAGATGTACCTCTGTGAGATGAATTAACAGAACACAGAGCAGTTTCTCAGAAAGCTTCTTTCCAGTTTTGAACGGAAGATATTTCCTTTTTCACCATAGCCCTCTATGGGCTTCCAAATATCCCTTTGCCAATTCCACAAGAGCAGCCTTAGCGAAAGGCTTCTTGAAGGGAACGATGTAACTCTGTGAGATGAATTAACAGAACACAGAGCAGTTTCTCAGAAAGCTTCCTTCCAGTTTTGAACGGAAGATATTTCCTTTTTCACGATAGCCCTCTATGGGCTTCCAAATATCCCTTTGCCAATTCCACAAGAACAGCCTTAGGGAAAGGCTTCTTGAAGGGAAAGATGTAACTCTGTGAGATGAATTAACAGAACACAGAGCAGTTTCTCAGAAAGCTTCTTTCCAGTTTTGAACGGAAGATATTTCCTTTTTCACCATAGCCCTCTATGGGCTTCCAAATATCCCTTTGCCAATTCCACAAGAACAGCCTTAGCGAAAGGCTTCTTGAAGGGAAAGATGTCACTCTGTGAGATGAATGAACAGAACACAGAGCAGTTTCTCAAAAGACTTGTTTCCAGTTTTCAACGGAAGATATTTCCTTTTTCACCATAGCCCTCTATGGGCTTCCAAATATCCCTTTGCAATTCCACAAGAACAGACTTAGCGAAAGGCTTCTTGAAGGGAAAGATGTAATTCTGTGAGATGAATTAACAGAACTCAGAGCAGTTTCTCAGAAAGCTTCTTTCCAGTTTTGAACGGAAGATATTTCCTTTTACACCATAGCCCTCTATGGGCTTCCAAATATCCCTTTGCCAATTCCACAAGAACAGCCTTATCGAAAGGCTTCTTGAAGGGAAAGATGTAATTCTGTGAGATGAATTAACAGAACACAGAACAGTTTCTCAGAAAGCTTCTTTCCAGTTTTGAACGGAAGATATTTCCTTTTTCACCATAGCCCTCTATGGGCTTCCAAATATCCCTTTGCCAATTCCACAAGAACAGCCTTAGCGAAAGACTTCTTGTAGGGAAAGATGTAACTCTGTGAGATGAATTAACAGAACACAGAGCAGTTTCTCAGAAAGCTTCTTTCCAGTTTTGTACCGAAGATATTTCCTTTTTCACCATAGCCCTCTATGGGCTTCCAAATATCCCTTTGCCAATTCCACAAGAACAGCCTTAGCGAAAGGCTTCTTAAAGGGAAAGATGTAACTCTGTGAGATGAATTAACAGACCACAGAGCAGTTTCTCAGAAAGCTTCTTTCCAGTTTTGAACGGAAGATATTTCCTTTTTCACCATAGCCCTCTATGGGCTTCCAAATATCCCTTTGCCAATTCCACAAGAACAGCCTTAGGGAAAGGCTTCTTGAAGGGAAAGATGTAACTCTGTGAGATGAATTTAGAGAACACAGAGCAGTTTCTCAGAAAGCTTCTTTCCAGTTTTGAACGGAAGATGTTTCCTTTTTCACCATAGACCTCTATGGGCTTCCAAATATCCCTTTGCCAATTCCACAAGAACAGCCTTAGCGAAAGGCTTCTTGAAGGGAAAGATGTAACTCTGTGAGATGAATTAACAGAACACAGAGCAGTTTCTCAGAAAGCTTCTTTCAGGTTTTGAACGGAAGGTATTTCCTTTTTCACCATAGCCCTCTATGGGCTTCCAAATATCCCTTTGCCAATTCCACAAGAACAGCCTTAGCGAAAGGCTTCTTGAAGTGAAAGATGTAACTCTGTGAGATGAATTAACAGAACACAGAGCAGTTTCTCAGAAAGCTTCTTTCCAGTTTTGAACGGAAGATATTTCCTTTTTCACCATAGCCCTCTATGGGCTTCCAAATATCCCTTTGCCAATTCCACAAGAACAGCCTTAGCGAAAGACTTCTTGAAGGGAAAGATGTAACTCCGTGAGATGAATTAACAGAACACAGAGCAGTTTCTCAGAAAGCTTCTTTCCAGTTTTGAACGGAAGATAATTCCTTTTTCACCATAGCCCTCTATGGGCTTCCAAATATCCCTTTGCCAATTCCACAAGAACAGCCTTAGCGAAAGGCTTCTTGAAGGGAAAGATGTAACTCTGTGAGATGAATTAACAGAACACAGAGCAGTTTCTCAGAAAGCTTCTTTCCAGTTTTGAACGGAAGATATTTCCTTTTTCACCATAGCCCTCTATGGGCTTCCAAATATCCCTTTGCCAATTCCACAAGAACAGCCTTAGCGAAAGACTTCTTGAAGGGAAAGATGTAACTCTGTGAGATGAATTAACAGAACACAGAGCAGTTTCTCAGAAAGCTTCTTTCCAGTTTTGAACGGAAGATATTTCCTTTTTCACCATAGCCCTCTATGGGCTTCCAAATATCCCTTTGCCAATTCCACAAGAACAGCCTTAGCGAAAGGCTTCTTGAAGGGAAAGATGTAACTCTGTGAGATGAATTAACAGACCACAGAGCAGTTTCTCAGAAAGCTTCTTTCCAGTTTTGAACGGAAGATATTTCCTTTTTCACCATAGCCCTCCATGGGCTTCCAAATATCCCTTTGCCAATTCCACAAGAACAGCCTTAGCGAAAGGCTTCTAGAGGGAAAGATGTAACTCTGTGAGATGAATTAACAGAACACAGAGCAGTTTCTCAGAAAGCTTCTTTCCAGTTTTGAACGGAAGATATTTCCTTTTTCACCATAGCCCTCTATGGGCTTCCAAATATCTCTTTGCCAATTCCACAAGAACAGCCTTAGCGTAAGGCTTTTTGAAGGGAAAGATGTAACTCAGTGAGATGAATTAACAGAACACAGAGCAGTTTCTCAGAAAGCTTCTTTCCAGTTTTGAACGGAAGATATTTCCTTTTTCACCATAGCCCTCTATGGGCTTCCAAATATCCCTTTGCAAATTCCACAAGAATAGCCTTAGTGAAAGGCTTCCTGAAGGGAAAGATGTAACTCTGTGAGATGAATTAACAGAACACGGAGCAGTTTCTTACAAACCTTGTTTCCAGTTTTGAACGGAAGATATTTCCTTTTTCACCATAGCCCTCTATGGGCTTCCAAATATCCCTTTGCGAAATCCACAAGAACAGCCTTAGCGAAAGGCTTCTTGAAGGGAAAGATGTACCTCTGTGAGATGAATTAACAGAACACAGAGCAGTTTCTCAGAAAGCTTCTTTCCAGTTTTGAACGGAAGATATTTCCTTTTTCACCATAGCCCTCTATGGGCTTCCAAATATCCCTTTGCCAATTCCACAAGAGCAGCCTTAGCGAAAGGCTTCTTGAAGGGAACGATGTAACTCTGTGAGATGAATTAACAGAACACAGAGCAGTTTCTCAGAAAGCTTCCTTCCAGTTTTGAACGGAAGATATTTCCTTTTTCACGATAGCCCTCTATGGGCTTCCAAATATCCCTTTGCCAATTCCACAAGAACAGCCTTAGGGAAAGGCTTCTTGAAGGGAAAGATGTAACTCTGTGAGATGAATGAACAGAACACAGAGCAGTTTCTCAGAAAGCTTCTTTCCAGTTTTGAACGGAAGATATTTCCTTTTTCACCATAGCCCTTTATGGGCTTAAAAATATCCCTTTGCCAATTCCACAAGAACAGCCTTAGCGAAAGGCTTCTTGAAGGTAAAGATGTAACTCTGTGAGATGAATGAACAGAACACAGAGCAGTTTCTCAAAAGACTTGTTTCCAGTTTTCAACGGAAGATATTTCCTTTTTCACCATAGCCCTCTATGGGCTTCCAAATATCCCTTTGCAATTCCACAAGAACAGACTTAGCGAAAGGCTTCTTGAAGGGAAAGATGTAATTCTGTGAGATGAATTAACAGAACTCAGAGCAGTTTCTCAGAAAGCTTCTTTCCAGTTTTGAACGGAAGATATTTCCTTTTTCACCATAGCCCTCTATGGGCTTTCAAATATCCCTTTGCCAATTCCACAAGAACAGCCTTAGCGTAAGGCTTTTTGAAGGGAAAGATGTAACTCAGTGAGATGAATTAACAGAACACAGAGCAGTTTCTCAGAAAGCTTCTTTCCAGTTTTGAACGGAAGATATTTCCTTTTTCACCATAGCCCTCTATGGGCTTCCAAATATCCCTTTGCAAATTCCACAAGAATAGCCTTAGTGAAAGGCTGCCTGAAGGGAAAGATGTAACTCTGTGAGATGAATTAACAGAACACGGAGCAGTTTCTTACAAACCTTGTTTCCAGTTTTGAACGGAAGATATTTACTTTTTCACCATAGCCCTCTATGGGCTTCCAAATATCCCTTTGCGAAATCCACAAGAACAGCCTTAGCGAAAGACTTCTTGAAGGGAAAGATGTAACTCTGTGTGATGAATGAACAGAACACAGAGCAGATTCTCAGAAAGCTTCTTTCCAGTTATGAACGGAAGATATTTCCTTTTTCATCATAGCCCTCTATGGGCTTCCAAATATCCCTTTGCCAATTCCACAAGAACAGCCTTAGCGAAAGGCTTTTTGAAGGGAAAGATGTAACTCAGTGAGATGAATTAACAGAACACAGAGCAGTTTCTAAGAAAGCTTCTTTCCAGTTTTGAACGGAAGATATTTCCTTTTTCACCATAGCCCTCTATGGGCTTCCAAATATCCCTTTGCCAATTCCACAAGAATAGCCTTAGTGAAAGGCTTCCTGAAGGGAAAGATGTAACTCTGTGAGATGAATTAACAGAACACGGAGCAGTTTCTTACAAAGCTTGTTCCCAGTTTTGAACGGAAGATATTTCCTTTTTCACCATAGCCCTCTATGGGCTTCCAAATATCCCTTTGCCAATTCCACAAGCACAGCCTTAGCGAAAGGCTTCTTGAAGGTAAAGATGTAACTCTGTGAGATGAATTTACAGAACACAGAGCAGTTTCTCAGAAAGATTCTTTCCAGTTTTGAACGGAAGATATTTTCTTTTTCACCATAGCCCTCTATGGGCTTCCAAATATCCCTTTGCCAATTGCACAAGAACAGCTTTAGCGAAAGGCTTCTTGAAGGGAAAGATGTAACTCTGTGAGATGAATTAACAGAACACTGAGCAATTTCTCAGAAGGCTTCTTTCCAGTTTTGAACGGAAGATATTTCCTTTTTCACCATAGCCCTCTAGGGGCTTCCAAATATCCCTTTGCCAACTCCACAAGAACAGCCTTAGCGAAAGGCTTCTTGAAGGGAAAGATGTAACTCTGTGAGATGAATTAACAGAACACAGAGCAGTTTCTCAAAAGACTTGTTTCCAGTTTTCAACGGAAGATATTTCCTTTTTCACCATAGCCCTCTATGGGCTTCCAAATATCCCTTTGCCAATTCCACAAGAACAGCCTTAGCGAAAGGCTTCTTGAAGGGAAAGATGTAACTCTGTGAGATGAATTAACCGACCACAGAGCAGTTTCTCAGAAAGCTTCTTTCCAGTTTTGAACGGAAGATATTTCCTTTTCCACCATAGCCCTCTATGGGCTTCCAAATATCCCTTTCCCAATTCCACAAGAACAGCCTTATCGAAAGACTTCTTGAAGGGAAAGATGTAACTCTGTGAGATGAATTAACAGAACACAGAGCAGTTTCTCAGAAAGCTTCTTTCCAGTTTTGTACCGAAGATATTTCCTTTTTCACCATAGCCCTCTATGGGCTTCCAAATATCCCTTTGCCAATTCCACAAGAACAGCCTTAGCGAAAGGCTTCTTAAAGGGAAAGATGTAACTCTGTGAGATGAATTAACAGACCACAGAGCAGTTTCTCAGAAAGCTTCTTTCCAGTTTTGAACGGAAGATATTTCCTTTTTCACCATAGCCCTCTATGGGCTTCCAAATATCCCTTTGCGAAATCCACAAGAACAGCCTTAGCGAAAGGCTTCTTGAAGGGAAAGATGTACCTCTGTGAGATGAATTAACAGAACACAGAGCAGTTTCTCAGAAAGCTTCTTTCCAGTTTTGAACGGAAGATATTTCCTTTTTCACCATAGCCCTCTATGGGCTTCCAAATATCCCTTTGCCAATTCCACAAGAGCAGCCTTAGCGAAAGGCTTCTTGAAGGGAACGATGTAACTCTGTGAGATGAATTAACAGAACACAGAGCAGTTTCTCAGAAAGCTTCCTCCCAGTTTTGAACGGAAGATATTTCCTTTTTCACGATAGCCCTCTATGGGCTTCCAAATATCCCTTTGCCAATTCCACAAGAACAGCCTTAGGGAAAGGCTTCTTGAAGGGAAAGATGTAACTCTGTGAGATGAATGAACAGAACACAGAGCAGTTTCTCAGAAAGCTTCTTTCCAGTTTTGAACGGAAGATATTTCCTTTTTCACCATAGCCCTTTATGGGCTTAAAAATATCCCTTTGCCAATTCCACAAGAACAGCCTTAGCGAAAGGCTTCTTGAAGGTAAAGATGTAACTCTGTGAGATGAATGAACAGAACACAGAGCAGTTTCTCAAAAGACTTGTTTCCAGTTTTCAACGGAAGATATTTCCTTTTTCACCATAGCCCTCTATGGGCTTCCAAATATCCCTTTGCAATTCCACAAGAACAGACTTAGCGAAAGGCTTCTTGAAGGGAAAGATGTAATTCTGTGGGATGAATTAACAGAACTCAGAGCAGTTTCTCAGAAAGCTTCTTTCCAGTTTTGAACGGAAGATATTTCCTTTTTCACCATAGCCCTCTATGGGCTTTCAAATATCCCTTTGCCAATTCCACAAGAACAGCCTTAGCGAAATACTTTTTGAAGGGAAAGATGTAACTCTGTGAGATGAATTAGCAGAACACAGAGCAGATTCTCAGAAAGCTTCTTTCCAGTTTTGAACGGAAGATATTTCCTTTTTCACCATAGACCTCTATGGGCTTCCAAATATCCCTTTGCCAATTCCACAAGAACAGCCTTAGCGAAAGGCTTCTTGAAGGGAAAGATGTAACTCTGTGAGATGAATTAACAGAACACAGAGCAGTTTCTCAGAAAGCTTCTTTCCAGTTTTGAACGGAAGATATTTCCTTTTTCACCATAGCCCTCTATGGGCTTCCAAATATCCCTTTGCCAATTCCACAAGAACAGCATTAGCGAAAGGCTTCTTGAAGGGAAAGATGTAACTCTGTGAGATGAATGAACAGAACACAGAGCAGTTTCTCAGAAAGCTTCTTTCCAGTTTTGAACGGAAGATATTTCCTTTTACACCATAGCCCTCTATGGGCTTCCAAATATCCCTTTGCCAATTCCACAAGAACAGCCTTATCGAAAGGCTTCTTGAAGAGAAAGATGTAATTCTGTGAGATGAATTAACAGAACACAGAGCAGTTTCTCAGAAAGCTTCTATCCAGTTTTGAACTGAAGATATTTCCTTTTTCATCATAGCCCTCTATGGGCTTCCAAATATCCCTTTGCCAATTGCACAAGAATAGCCTTAGTGAAAGGCTTCTTGAAGGGAAAGATGTAGCTCTGTGAGATGAATTAACAGAACACGGAGCAGTTTCTTACAAAGCTTGTTTCCAGTTTTGAACGGAAGATATTTCCTTTTTCACCATAGCCCTCTATGGGCTTCCAAATATCCCTTTGCCAATTCCACAAGAACAGCCTTAGCGAAAGGCTTCTTGAAGGGAAAGATGTTACTCTGTGAGATGAATTTACAGAACACAGAGCAGTTTCTCAGAAAGCTTCTTTCCAGTTTTGAACGGAAGATATTTCCTTTTTCACCATAGCCCTCTATGGGCTTCCAAATATCTCTTTGCCAATTCCACAAGAACAGCCTTAGCGAAAGGCTTCTTGAAGAGAAATATGTAACTCAGTGAGGTGAATTAACAGAACACAGAACAGTTTCTCAGAAAGCTTCTTTCCTGTTTTGAACGGAAGTTATTTTCTTTTTCACCATAGCCCTCTATGGGCTTCCAAATATCCCTTTGCCAATTCCACAAGAACAGCCTTAGCGAAAGACTTCTTGAAGGGAAAGATGTAACTCTGTGAGATGAATTAACAGAACACAGAGCAGTTTCTCAGAAAGCTTCTTTCCAGTTTTGTACCGAAGATATTTCCTTTTTCACCATAGCCCTCTATGGGCTTCCAAATATCCCTTTGCCAATTCCACAAGAACAGCCTTAGCGAAAGGCTTCTTAAAGGGAAAGATGTAACTCTGTGAGATGAATTAACTGACCACAGAGCAGTTTCTCAGAAAGCTTCTTTCCAGTTTTGAACGGAAGATATTTCCTTTTTCACCATAGCCCTCTATGGGCTTCCAAATATCCCTTTGCCAATTCCACAAGAACAGCCTTAGCGAAAGGCTTCTTGAAGGGAAAGATGTAACTCTGTGAGATGAATTTACAGAACACAGAGCAGTTTCTCAGAAAGCTTCTTTCCAGTTTTGAACGGAAGATGTTTCCTTTTTCAAAATAGCCCTCTATGGGCTTCCAAATATCCCTTTGCCAATTCCACAAGAACAGCCTTAGCGAAAGGCTTCTTGAAGGGAAAGATGTAACTCTGTGAGATGAATTAACAGAACACAGAGCAGTTTCTCAGAAAGCTTCTTTCCAGTTTTGAACGGAAGATATTTCCTTTTTCACCAAAGCCCTCTATGGGCTTCCAAATATCCCTTTGCCAATTCCACAAGAACAGCCTTAGCGAAAGGCTTCTTGAAGGGAAAGATGTAACTCTGTGAGATGAATTAACAGACCACAGAGCAGTTTCTCAGAAAGCTTCTTTCCAGTTTTGAACGGAAGATAATTCCTTTTTCACCATAGCCCTCTATGGGCTTCCAAATATCCCTTTGCCAATTCCACAAGAACAGCCTTAGCGAAAGGCTTCTTGAAGGGAAAGATGTAACTCTGTGAGATGAATTAACAGAACACAGAGCAGTTTCTCAGAAAGCTTCTTTCCAGTTTTGAACGGAAGATATTTCCTTTTTCACCATAGCCCTCTATGGGCTTCCAAATATCCCTTTGCCAATTCCACAAGAACAGCCTTAGCGAAAGACTTCTTGAAGGGAAAGATGTAACTCTGTGAGATGAATTAACAGAACACAGAGCAGTTTCTCAGAAAGCTTCTTTCCAGTTTTGAACGGAAGATATTTCCTTTTTCACCATAGCCCTCTATGGGCTTCCAAATATCCCTTTGCCAATTCCACAAGAACAGCCTTAGCGAAAGGCTTCTTGAAGGGAAAGATGTAACTCTGTGAGATGAATTAACAGACCACAGAGCAGTTTCTCAGAAAGCTTCTTTCCAGTTTTGAACGGAAGATATTTCCTTTTTCACCATAGCCCTCCATGGGATTCCAAATATCCCTTTTCCAATTCCACAAGAACAGCCTTAGCGAAAGGCTTCTTGAAGGGAAAGATGTAACTCTGTGAGATGAATTAACAGAACACAGAGCAGTTTCTCAGAAAGCTTCTTTCCAGTTTTGAACGGAAGATATTTCCTTTTTCACCATAGCCCTCTATGGGCTTCCAAATATCCCTTTGCCAATTCCACAAGAACAGCCTTAGCGTAAGGCTTTTTGAAGGGAAAGATGTAACTCAGTGAGATGAATTAACAGAACACAGAGCAGTTTCTCAGAAAGCTTCTTTCCAGTTTTGAACGGAAGATATTTCCTTTTTCACCATAGCCCTCTATGGGCTTCCAAATATCCCTTTGCAAATTCCACAAGAATAGCCTTAGTGAAAGGCTGCCTGAAGGGAAAGATGTAACTCTGTGAGATGAATTAACAGAACACGGAGCCGTTTCTTACAAACCTTGTTTCCAGTTTTGAACGGAAGATATTTACTTTTTCACCATAGCCCTCTATGGGCTTCCAAATATCCCTTTGCGAAATCCACAAGAACAGCCTTAGCGAAAGACTTCTTGAAGGGAAAGATGTAACTCTGTGTGATGAATGAACAGAACACAGAGCAGATTCTCAGAAAGCTTCTTTCCAGTTATGAACGGAAGATATTTCCTTTTTCATCATAGCCCTCTATGGGCTTCCAAATATCCCTTTGCCAATTCCACAAGAACAGCCTTAGCGAAAGGCTTTTTGAAGGGAAAGATGTAACTCAGTGAGATGAATTAACAGAACACAGAGCAGTTTCTAAGAAAGCTTCTTTCCAGTTTTGAACGGAAGATATTTCCTTTTTCACCATAGCCCTCTATGGGCTTCCAAATATCCCTTTGCCAATTCCACAAGAATAGCCTTAGTGAAAGGCTTCCTGAAGGGAAAGATGTAACTCTGTGAGATGAATTAACAGAACACGGAGCAGTTTCTTACAAAGCTTGTTCCCAGTTTTGAACGGAAGATATTTCCTTTTTCACCATAGCCCTCTATGGGCTTCCAAATATCCCTTTGCCAATTCCACAAGCACAGCCTTAGCGAAAGGCTTCTTGAAGGTAAAGATGTAACTCTGTGAGATGAATTTACAGAACACAGAGCAGTTTCTCAGAAAGATTCTTTCCAGTTTTGAACGGAAGATATTTTCTTTTTCACCATAGCCCTCTATGGGCTTCCAAATATCCCTTTGCCAATTGCACAAGAACAGCCTTAGCGAAAGGCTTCTTGAAGGGAAAGATGTAACTCTGTGAGATGAATTAACAGAACACTGAGCAATTTCTCAGAAGGCTTCTTTCCAGTTTTGAACGGAAGATATTTCCTTTTTCACCATAGCCCTCTAGGGGCTTCCAAATATCCCTTTGCCAACTCCACAAGAACAGCCTTAGCGAAAGGCTTCTTGAAGGGAAAGATGTAACTCTGTGAGATGAATTAACAGAACACAGAGCAGTTTCTCAAAAGACTTGTTTCCAGTTTTCAACGGAAGATATTTCCTTTTTCACCATAGCCCTCTATGGGCTTCCAAATATCCCTTTGCCAATTCCACAAGAACAGCCTTAGCGAAAGGCTTCTTGAAGGGAAAGATGTAACTCTGTGAGATGAATTAACCGACCACAGAGCAGTTTCTCAGAAAGCTTCTTTCCAGTTTTGAACGGAAGATATTTCCTTTTCCACCATAGCCCTCTACGGGCTTCCAAATATCCCTTTCCCAATTCCACAAGAACAGCCTTATCGAAAGACTTCTTGAAGGGAAAGATGTAACTCTGTGAGATGAATTAACAGAACACAGAGCAGTTTCTCAGAAAGCTTCTTTCCAGTTTTGTACCGAAGATATTTCCTTTTTCACCATAGCCCTCTATGGGCTTCCAAATATCCCTTTGCCAATTCCACAAGAACAGCCTTAGCGAAAGGCTTCTTAAAGGGAAAGATGTAACTCTGTGAGATGAATTAACAGACCACAGAGCAGTTTCTCAGAAAGCTTCTTTCCAGTTTTGAACGGAAGATATTTCCTTTTTCACCATAGCCCTCTATGGGCTTCCAAATATCCCTTTGCCAATTCCACAAGAACAACCTTAGCGAAAGGCTTCTTGAAGGGAAAAATGTAACTCTGTGAGATGAATTTACCGAACACAGAGCAGTTTCTCAGAAAGCTTCTTTCCAGTTTGGAACGGAAGATGTTTCCTTTTTCACCATAGCCCTCTATGGGCTTCCAAATATCCCTTTGCCAATTCCACAAGAACAGCCTTAGCGAAAGGCTTCTTGAAGGGAAAGATGTAACTCTGTGAGATGAATTAACAGAACACAGAGCAGTTTCTCAGAAAGCTTCTTTCGAGTTTTGAACGGAAGATATTTCCTTTTTCACCATAGCCGTCTATGGGCTTCCAAATATCCCTTTGCCAATTCCACAAGAAAAGTCTTAGCGAAAGGCTTCTTGAAGGGAAAGATGTAACTCTGTGAGATGAATTAACAGAACACAGAGCAGTTTCTCAGAAAGCTTCTTTCCAGTTTTGAACGGAAGATATTTCCTTTTTCACCATAGCCCTCTATGGGCTTCCAAATATCCCTTTGCCAATTCCACAAGAACAGCCTTAGCGAAAGACTTCTTGAAGGGAAAGATGTAACTCTGTGTGATGAATGAACAGAACACAGAGCAGTTTCTCAGAAAGCTTCTTTCCAGTTATGAACGGAAGATATTTCCTTTTTCATCATAGCCCTCTATGGGCTTCCAAATATCCCTTTGCCAATTCCACAAGAACAGCCTTAGCGAAAGGCTTTTTGAAGGGAAAGATGTAACTCAGTGAGATGAATTAACAGAACACAGAGCAGTTTCTAAGAAAGCTTCTTTCCAGTTTTGAACGGAAGATATTTCCTTTTTCACCATAGCCCTCTATGGGCTTCCAAATATCCCTTTGCCAATTCCACAAGAATAGCCTTAGTGAAAGGCTTCCTGAAGGGAAAGATGTAACTCTGTGAGATGAATTAACAGAACACGGAGCAGTTTCTTACAAAGCTTGTTCCCAGTTTTGAACGGAAGATATTTCCTTTTTCACCATAGCCCTCTATGGGCTTCCAAATATCCCTTTGCCAATTCCACAAGCACAGCCTTAGCGAAAGGCTTCTTGAAGGTAAAGATGTAACTCTGTGAGATGAATTTACAGAACACAGAGCAGTTTCTCAGAAAGATTCTTTCCAGTTTTGAACGGAAGATATTTTCTTTTTCACCATAGCCCTCTATGGGCTTCCAAATATCCCTTTGCCAATTGCACAAGAACAGCCTTAGCGAAAGGCTTCTTGAAGGGAAAGATGTAACTCTGTGAGATGAATTAACAGAACACTGAGCAATTTCTCAGAAGGCTTCTTTCCAGTTTTGAACGGAAGATATTTCCTTTTTCACCATAGCCCTCTAGGGGCTTCCAAATATCCCTTTGCCAACTCCACAAGAACAGCCTTAGCGAAAGGCTTCTTGAAGGGAAAGATGTAACTCTGTGAGATGAATTAACAGAACACAGAGCAGTTTCTCAAAAGACTTGTTTCCAGTTTTCAACGGAAGATATTTCCTTTTTCACCATAGCCCTCTATGGGCTTCCAAATATCCCTTTGCCAATTCCACAAGAACAGCCTTAGCGAAAGGCTTCTTGAAGGGAAAGATGTAACTCTGTGAGATGAATTAACCGACCACAGAGCAGTTTCTCAGAAAGCTTCTTTCCAGTTTTGAACGGAAGATATTTCCTTTTCCACCATAGCCCTCTATGGGCTTCCAAATATCCCTTTCCCAATTCCACAAGAACAGCCTTATCGAAAGACTTCTTGAAGGGAAAGATGTAACTCTGTGAGATGAATTAACAGAACACAGAGCAGTTTCTCAGAAAGCTTCTTTCCAGTTTTGTACCGAAGATATTTCCTTTTTCACCATAGCCCTCTATGGGCTTCCAAATATCCCTTTGCCAATTCCACAAGAACAGCCTTAGCGAAAGGCTTCTTAAAGGGAAAGATGTAACTCTGTGAGATGAATTAACAGACCACAGAGCAGTTTCTCAGAAAGCTTCTTTCCAGTTTTGAACGGAAGATATTTCCTTTTTCACCATAGCCCTCTATGGGCTTCCAAATATCCCTTTGCGAAATCCACAAGAACAGCCTTAGCGAAAGGCTTCTTGAAGGGAAAGATGTACCTCTGTGAGATGAATTAACAGAACACAGAGCAGTTTCTCAGAAAGCTTCTTTCCAGTTTTGAACGGAAGATATTTCCTTTTTCACCATAGCCCTCTATGGGCTTCCAAATATCCCTTTGCCAATTCCACAAGAGCAGCCTTAGCGAAAGGCTTCTTGAAGGGAACGATGTAACTCTGTGAGATGAATTAACAGAACACAGAGCAGTTTCTCAGAAAGCTTCCTCCCAGTTTTGAACGGAAGATATTTCCTTTTTCACGATAGCCCTCTATGGGCTTCCAAATATCCCTTTGCCAATTCCACAAGAACAGCCTTAGGGAAAGGCTTCTTGAAGGGAAAGATGTAACTCTGTGAGATGAATGAACAGAACACAGAGCAGTTTCTCAGAAAGCTTCTTTCCAGTTTTGAACGGAAGATATTTCCTTTTTCACCATAGCCCTTTATGGGCTTAAAAATATCCCTTTGCCAATTCCACAAGAACAGCCTTAGCGAAAGGCTTCTTGAAGGTAAAGATGTAACTCTGTGAGATGAATGAACAGAACACAGAGCAGTTTCTCAAAAGACTTGTTTCCAGTTTTCAACGGAAGATATTTCCTTTTTCACCATAGCCCTCTATGGGCTTCCAAATATCCCTTTGCAATTCCACAAGAACAGACTTAGCGAAAGGCTTCTTGAAGGGAAAGATGTAATTCTGTGGGATGAATTAACAGAACTCAGAGCAGTTTCTCAGAAAGCTTCTTTCCAGTTTTGAACGGAAGATATTTCCTTTTTCACCATAGCCCTCTATGGGCTTTCAAATATCCCTTTGCCAATTCCACAAGAACAGCCTTAGCGAAATACTTTTTGAAGGAAAAGATGTAACTCTGTGAGATGAATTAGCAGAACACAGAGCAGATTCTCAGAAAGCTTCTTTCCAGTTTTGAACGGAAGATATTTCCTTTTTCACCATAGACCTCTATGGGCTTCCAAATATCCCTTTGCCAATTCCACAAGAACAGCCTTAGCGAAAGGCTTCTTGAAGGGAAAGATGTAACTCTGTGAGATGAATTAACAGAACACAGAGCAGTTTCTCAGAAAGCTTCTTTCCAGTTTTGAACGGAAGATATTTCCTTTTTCACCATAGCCCTCTATGGGCTTCCAAATATCCCTTTGCCAATTCCACAAGAACAGCATTAGCGAAAGGCTTCTTGAAGGGAAAGATGTAACTCTGTGAGATGAATGAACAGAACACAGAGCAGTTTCTCAGAAAGCTTCTTTCCAGTTTTGAACGGAAGATATTTCCTTTTACACCATAGCCCTCTATGGGCTTCCAAATATCCCTTTGCCAATTCCACAAGAACAGCCTTATCGAAAGGCTTCTTGAAGAGAAAGATGTAATTCTGTGAGATGAATTAACAGAACACAGAGCAGTTTCTCAGAAAGCTTCTATCCAGTTTTGAACTGAAGATATTTCCTTTTTCATCATAGCCCTCTATGGGCTTCCAAATATCCCTTTGCCAATTGCACAAGAATAGCCTTAGTGAAAGGCTTCTTGAAGGGAAAGATGTAGCTCTGTGAGATGAATTAACAGAACACGGAGCAGTTTCTTACAAAGCTTGTTTCCAGTTTTGAACGGAAGATATTTCCTTTTTCACCAGAGCCCTCTATGGGCTTCCAAATATCCCTTTGCCAATTCCACAAGAACAGCCTTAGCGAAAGGCTTCTTGAAGGGAAAGATGTTACTCTGTGAGATGAATTTACAGAACACAGAGCAGTTTCTCAGAAAGCTTCTTTCCAGTTTTGAACGGAAGATATTTCCTTTTTCACCATAGCCCTCTATGGGCTTCCAAATATCTCTTTGCCAATTCCACAAGAACAGCCTTAGCGAAAGGCTTCTTGAAGAGAAATATGTAACTCAGTGAGGTGAATTAACAGAACACAGAACAGTTTCTCAGAAAGCATCTTTCCTGTTTTGAACGGAAGTTATTTTCTTTTTCACCATAGCCCTCTATGGGCTTCCAAATATCCCTTTGCCAATTCCACAAGAACAGCCTTAGCGAAAGACTTCTTGAAGGGAAAGATGTAACTCTGTGAGATGAATTAACAGAACACAGAGCAGTTTCTCAGAAAGCTTCTTTCCAGTTTTGTACCGAAGATATTTCCTTTTTCACCATAGCCCTCTATGGGCTTCCAAATATCCCTTTGCCAATTCCACAAGAACAGCCTTAGCGAAAGACTTCTTGAAGGGAAAGATGTAACTCTGTGAGATGAATTAACTGACCACAGAGCAGTTTCTCAGAAAGCTTCTTTCCAGTTTTGAACGGAAGATATTTCCTTTTTCACCATAGCCCTCTATGGGCTTCCAAATATCCCTTTGCCAATTCCACAAGAACAGCCTTAGCGAAAGGCTTCTTGAAGGGAAAGATGTAACTCTGTGAGATGAATTTACAGAACACAGAGCAGTTTCTCAGAAAGCTTCTTTCCAGTTTTGAACGGAAGATGTTTCCTTTTTCAAAATAGCCCTCTATGGGCTTCCAAATATCCCTTTGCCAATTCCACAAGAACAGCCTTAGCGAAAGGCTTCTTGAAGGGAAAGATGTAACTCTGTGAGATGAATTAACAGAACACAGAGCAGTTTCTCAGAAAGCTTCTTTCCAGTTTTGAACGGAAGATATTTCCTTTTTCACCAAAGCCCTCTATGGGCTTCCAAATATCCCTTTGCCAATTCCACAAGAACAGCCTTAGCGAAAGGCTTCTTGAAGGGAAAGATGTAACTCTGTGAGATGAATTAACAGACCACAGAGCAGTTTCTCAGAAAGCTTCTTTCCAGTTTTGAACGGAAGATAATTCCTTTTTCACCATAGCCCTCTATGGGCTTCCAAATATCCCTTTGCCAATTCCACAAGAACAGCCTTAGCGAAAGGCTTCTTGAAGGGAAAGATGTAACTCTGTGAGATGAATTAACAGACCACAGAGCAGTTTCTCAGAAAGCTTCTTTCCAGTTTTGAACGGAAGATATTTCCTTTTTCACCATAGCCCTCCATGGGATTCCAAATATCCCTTTTCCAATTCCACAAGAACAGCCTTAGCGAAAGGCTTCTTGAAGGGAAAGATGTAACTCTGTGAGATGAATTAACAGAACACAGAGCAGTTTCTCAGAAAGCTTCTTTCCAGTTTTGAACGGAAGATATTTCCTTTTTCACCATAGCCCTCTATGGGCTTCCAAATATCCCTTTGCCAATTCCACAAGAACAGCCTTAGCGTAAGGCTTTTTGAAGGGAAAGATGTAACTCAGTGAGATGAATTAACAGAACACAGAGCAGTTTCTCAGAAAGCTTCTTTCCAGTTTTGAACGGAAGATATTTCCTTTTTCACCATAGCCCTCTATGGGATTCCAAATATCCCTTTGCAAATTCCACAAGAATAGCCTTAGTGAAAGGCTGCCTGAAGGGAAAGATGTAACTCTGTGAGATGAATTAACAGAACACGGAGCCGTTTCTTACAAACCTTGTTTCCAGTTTTGAACGGAAGATATTTACTTTTTCACCATAGCCCTCTATGGGCTTCCAAATATCCCTTTGCGAAATCCACAAGAACAGCCTTAGCGAAAGACTTCTTGAAGGGAAAGATGTAACTCTGTGTGATGAATGAACAGAACACAGAGCAGATTCTCAGAAAGCTTCTTTCCAGTTATGAACGGAAGATATTTCCTTTTTCATCATAGCCCTCTATGGGCTTCCAAATATCCCTTTGCCAATTCCACAAGAACAGCCTTAGCGAAAGGCTTTTTGAAGGGAAAGATGTAACTCAGTGAGATGAATTAACAGAACACAGAGCAGTTTCTAAGAAAGCTTCTTTCCAGTTTTGAACGGAAGATATTTCCTTTTTCACCATAGCCCTCTATGGGCTTCCAAATATCCCTTTGCCAATTCCACAAGAATAGCCTTAGTGAAAGGCTTCCTGAAGGGAACGATGTAACTCTGTGAGATGAATTAACAGAACACGGAGCAGTTTCTTACAAAGCTTGTTCCCAGTTTTGAACGGAAGATATTTCCTTTTTCACCATAGCCCTCTATGGGCTTCCAAATATCCCTTTGCCAATTCCACAAGCACAGCCTTAGCGAAAGGCTTCTTGAAGGTAAAGATGTAACTCTGTGAGATGAATTTACAGAACACAGAGCAGTTTCTCAGAAAGATTCTTTCCAGTTTTGAACGGAAGATATTTTCTTTTTCACCATAGCCCTCTATGGGCTTCCAAATATCCCTTTGCCAATTGCACAAGAACAGCCTTAGCGAAAGGCTTCTTGAAGGGAAAGATGTAACTCTGTGAGATGAATTAACAGAACACTGAGCAATTTCTCAGAAGGCTTCTTTCCAGTTTTGAACGGAAGATATTTCCTTTTTCACCATAGCCCTCTAGGGGCTTCCAAATATCCCTTTGCCAACTCCACAAGAACAGCCTTAGCGAAAGGCTTCTTGAAGGGAAAGATGTAACTCTGTGAGATGAATTAACAGAACACAGAGCAGTTTCTCAAAAGACTTGTTTCCAGTTTTCAACGGAAGATATTTCCTTTTTCACCATAGCCCTCTATGGGCTTCCAAATATCCCTTTGCCAATTCCACAAGAACAGCCTTAGCGAAAGGCTTCTTGAAGGGAAAGATGTAACTCTGTGAGATGAATTAACCGACCACAGAGCAGTTTCTCAGAAAGCTTCTTTCCAGTTTTGAACGGAAGATATTTCCTTTTCCACCATAGCCCTCTACGGGCTTCCAAATATCCCTTTCCCAATTCCACAAGAACAGCCTTATCGAAAGACTTCTTGAAGGGAAAGATGTAACTCTGTGAGATGAATTAACAGAACACAGAGCAGTTTCTCAGAAAGCTTCTTTCCAGTTTTGTACCGAAGATATTTCCTTTTTCACCATAGCCCTCTATGGGCTTCCAAATATCCCTTTGCCAATTCCACAAGAACAGCCTTAGCGAAAGGCTTCTTAAAGGGAAAGATGTAACTCTGTGAGATGAATTAACAGACCACAGAGCAGTTTCTCAGAAAGCTTCTTTCCAGTTTTGAACGGAAGATATTTCCTTTTTCACCATAGCCCTCTATGGGCTTCCAAATATCCCTTTGCCAATTCCACAAGAACAGCCTTAGCGAAAGGCTTCTTGAAGGGAAAGATGTAACTCTGTGAGATGAATTTAGAGAACACAGAGCAGTTTCTCAGAAAGCTTCTTTCCAGTTTTGAACGGAAGATGTTTCCTTTTTCACCATAGACCTCTATGGGCTTCCAAATATCCCTTTGCCAATTCCACAAGAACAGCCTTAGCGAAAGGCTTCTTGAAGGGAAAGATGTAACTCTGTGAGATGAATTAACAGAACACAGAGCAGTTTCTCAGAAAGCTTCTTTCAGGTTTTGAACGGAAGGTATTTCCTTTTTCACCATAGCCCTCTATGGGCTTCCAAATATCCCTTTGCCAATTCCACAAGAACAGCCTTAGCGAAAGGCTTCTTGAAGTGAAAGATGTAACTCTGTGAGATGAATTAACAGAACACAGAGCAGTTTCTCAGAAAGCTTCTTTCCAGTTTTGAACGGAAGATATTTCCTTTTTCACCATAGCCCTCTATGGGCTTCCAAATATCCCTTTGCCAATTCCACAAGAACAGCCTTAGCGAAAGACTTCTTGAAGGGAAAGATGTAACTCCGTGAGATGAATTAACAGAACACAGAGCAGTTTCTCAGAAAGCTTCTTTCCAGTTTTGAACGGAAGATAATTCCTTTTTCACCATAGCCCTCTATGGGCTTCCAAATATCCCTTTGCCAATTCCACAAGAACAGCCTTAGCGAAAGGCTTCTTGAAGGGAAAGATGTAACTCTGTGAGATGAATTAACAGAACACAGAGCAGTTTCTCAGAAAGCTTCTTTCCAGTTTTGAACGGAAGATATTTCCTTTTTCACCATAGCCCTCTATGGGCTTCCAAATATCCCTTTGCCAATTCCACAAGAACAGCCTTAGCGAAAGACTTCTTGAAGGGAAAGATGTAACTCTGTGAGATGAATTAACAGAACACAGAGCAGTTTCTCAGAAAGCTTCTTTCCAGTTTTGAACGGAAGATATTTCCTTTTTCACCATAGCCCTCTATGGGCTTCCAAATATCCCTTTGCCAATTCCACAAGAACAGCCTTAGCGAAAGGCTTCTTGAAGGGAAAGATGTAACTCTGTGAGATGAATTAACAGACCACAGAGCAGTTTCTCAGAAAGCTTCTTTCCAGTTTTGAACGGAAGATATTTCCTTTTTCACCATAGCCCTCCATGGGCTTCCAAATATCCCTTTGCCAATTCCACAAGAACAGCCTTAGCGAAAGGCTTCTAGAGGGAAAGATGTAACTCTGTGAGATGAATTAACAGAACACAGAGCAGTTTCTCAGAAAGCTTCTTTCCAGTTTTGAACGGAAGATATTTCCTTTTTCACCATAGCCCTCTATGGGCTTCCAAATATCTCTTTGCCAATTCCACAAGAACAGCCTTAGCGTAAGGCTTTTTGAAGGGAAAGATGTAACTCAGTGAGATGAATTAACAGAACACAGAGCAGTTTCTCAGAAAGCTTCTTTCCAGTTTTGAACGGAAGATATTTCCTTTTTCACCATAGCCCTCTATGGGCTTCCAAATATCCCTTTGCAAATTCCACAAGAATAGCCTTAGTGAAAGGCTTCCTGAAGGGAAAGATGTAACTCTGTGAGATGAATTAACAGAACACGGAGCAGTTTCTTACAAACCTTGTTTCCAGTTTTGAACGGAAGATATTTCCTTTTTCACCATAGCCCTCTATGGGCTTCCAAATATCCCTTTGCGAAATCCACAAGAACAGCCTTAGCGAAAGGCTTCTTGAAGGGAAAGATGTACCTCTGTGAGATGAATTAACAGAACACAGAGCAGTTTCTCAGAAAGCTTCTTTCCAGTTTTGAACGGAAGATATTTCCTTTTTCACCATAGCCCTCTATGGGCTTCCAAATATCCCTTTGCCAATTCCACAAGAGCAGCCTTAGCGAAAGGCTTCTTGAAGGGAACGATGTAACTCTGTGAGATGAATTAACAGAACACAGAGCAGTTTCTCAGAAAGCTTCCTTCCAGTTTTGAACGGAAGATATTTCCTTTTTCACGATAGCCCTCTATGGGCTTCCAAATATCCCTTTGCCAATTCCACAAGAACAGCCTTAGGGAAAGGCTTCTTGAAGGGAAAGATATAACTCTGTGAGATGAATGAACAGAACACAGAGCAGTTTCTCAGAAAGCTTCTTTCCAGTTTTGAACGGAAGATATTTCCTTTTTCACCATAGCCCTTTATGGGCTTAAAAATATCCCTTTGCCAATTCCACAAGAACAGCCTTAGCGAAAGGCTTCTTGAAGGTAAAGATGTAACTCTGTGAGATGAATGAACAGAACACAGAGCAGTTTCTCAAAAGACTTGTTTCCAGTTTTCAACGGAAGATATTTCCTTTTTCACCATAGCCCTCTATGGGCTTCCAAATATCCCTTTGCAATTCCACAAGAACAGACTTAGCGAAAGGCTTCTTGAAGGGAAAGGTGTAATTCTGTGAGATGAATTAACAGAACTCAGAGCAGTTTCTCAGAAAGCTTCTTTCCAGTTTTGAACGGAAGATATTTCCTTTTTCACCATAGCCCTCTATGGGCTTTCAAATATCCCTTTGCCAATTCCACAAGAACAGCCTTAGCGTAAGGCTTTTTGAAGGGAAAGATGTAACTCAGTGAGATGAATTAACAGAACACAGAGCAGTTTCTCAGAAAGCTTCTTTCCAGTTTTGAACGGAAGATATTTCCTTTTTCACCATAGCCCTCTATGGGCTTCCAAATATCCCTTTGCAAATTCCACAAGAATAGCCTTAGTGAAAGGCTGCCTGAAGGGAAAGATGTAACTCTGTGAGATGAATTAACAGAACACGGAGCAGTTTCTTACAAACCTTGTTTCCAGTTTTGAACGGAAGATATTTACTTTTTCACCATAGCCCTCTATGGGCTTCCAAATATCCCTTTGCGAAATCCACAAGAACAGCCTTAGCGAAAGACTTCTTGAAGGGAAAGATGTAACTCTGTGTGATGAATGAACAGAACACAGAGCAGATTCTCAGAAAGCTTCTTTCCAGTTATGAACGGAAGATATTTCCTTTTTCATCATAGCCCTCTATGGGCTTCCAAATATCCCTTTGCCAATTCCACAAGAACAGCCTTAGCGAAAGGCTTTTTGAAGGGAAAGATGTAACTCAGTGAGATGAATTAACAGAACACAGAGCAGTTTCTAAGAAAGCTTCTTTCCAGTTTTGAACGGAAGATATTTCCTTTTTCACCATAGCCCTCTATGGGCTTCCAAATATCCCTTTGCCAATTCCACAAGAATAGCCTTAGTGAAAGGCTTCCTGAAGGGAAAGATGTAACTCTGTGAGATGAATTAACAGAACACGGAGCAGTTTCTTACAAAGCTTGTTCCCAGTTTTGAACGGAAGATATTTCCTTTTTCACCATAGCCCTCTATGGGCTTCCAAATATCCCTTTGCCAATTCCACAAGCACAGCCTTAGCGAAAGGCTTCTTGAAGGGAAAGATGTAACTCTGTGAGATGAATTTACAGAACACAGAGCAGTTTCTCAGAAAGATTCTTTCCAGTTTTGAACGGAAGATATTTTCTTTTTCACCATAGCCCTCTATGGGCTTCCAAATATCCCTTTGCCAATTGCACA